>NW_006921813.1:2319142-2345918 GCF_000298275.1 Orycteropus afer afer | reverse complement strand
TTTTTTTTTTAAGATATGTGATTTGGTAAAGAAGCTACCCTTTAGCAAGAATTTATTCCTTTAAACTAACGTGTCCCACAAGGGAACCACCAGTCTATGGGTCATCACGCCATTTTGTCGCCAGTTCTGTAGAAAACGAAAACAAAACACCAATTTTCAGACTTGCCAATCCAATTATGCTTATCAACACTTAGGAAAAATGTTAAAAATCTGCCAGTATATAAACAAATGACAATCTTTGTGTTTCTAAAATACATAGATACATTTATATGTAGTTTGAGTTGCTTCCTTTTGAATTTAAAAGTCTATTATTAGTATAAACTTTTTCGGGTTGTTGTTGTTATGTGCCATCGAGTCAGACCCAGACCCAACTCATAGCAACTGCTCCTTGGGTTTCCGAGGCGGTATTACTATGGAAGTAGATCGCCCAACCTTCCTTCTGAGAAGTGGCTGGTGGGTTTGAACCGCCAGCCTTCTGGTTAGCAGTCAAATGGCTCAGGCACTATACTACCAGAACTCCTACTTTTTCAGGTAATCATCCATTATTTTCTTTACACGCTCTTATGAAAAAACTGAACTGAAATGTATCTCTACCTAGTGGGGACACACTGCATGCTTTATCACATTGCTGTTCAGAAACAAAAGTAACCTTTCACAGGCTGGCAGGTTCGTTCAAGGATAATATATGCAACCACTGGGAAAACTCTCTTGTCTTGAAAATGAAAAACTGATAAAAGTTGTTTTAAAGTGTTTGAATGAATGAATGAGTGAGTAGATGGATGAAATAAGAATGAAGAGTCCTAGGTTCTGAATAGTGTGCTCTCTTTGTTCCCCTGTGCAGAATTTAAGAAGAGGATTACCTCAGGTTCCTTACTTCAGTCTCTATGGAGACCAAGAAGGTGCTTATGAACATCAAGGCTCCAGCCTTTTCCCTGAGGGTCCTAATGACTATGTCTTCAGTCATCTTCCACTCCACTCTCAGCAACAAGTGCGAGCTCCTATCCCCATGGTGCCAGTTGGTGGGATCCAAATGGTTCACTCCATGCCACCGGCCCTTTCTGGTTTACATCCTCCACCCACATTGCCTCTGCCAGTGGAGGGCTCTGAGGAGAAGAAAGGGGCTTCAGGGGAGTCCTTCGCTAAGGATCCCTATGTTCTTTCTAAGCAGCATGAGAAGCGATCGCCTCACCTCTTGCAGTCATCTGGTCCACCTAGCACTCCCTCCTCTCCTCTGCTACTGATGAAACAGAGCACTTCAGAAGATAGCCTAAATGCAACAGAGAGAGAACAGGAGGAAAATATCCAGACTTGTACAAAAGCCATTGCCTCTCTCCGGATTGCCACAGAAGAGGCCGCTCTGCTTGGGACGGACCAGCCAGCGCGGGTACAGGAGTCCCAACAGAAACCCTCGGAAAGTGCTCACGCTGGTATTACACACTTTAGTGGGCCTGAGCCAGGTCAGTCCTGCACCTCGGCGACCCACCCTGACTTGCATGATGGGGAAAAGGACAATTTTGGTACAACACAGACCGCATTAGCTCATTCCACGTTTTACAGCAAGAGTTGTGTGGATGACAAACAGTTGGGCTTTGAGGGCAGCAATGAATTCTCTTCAAGCACAGAGGAAGGCAATGAACCTTCATCAGAAAAGAGTAAACTACATTGATCTAAGATGCATGGAGACTTTCATTTACACATTTTCCCATTTTTTTTTTTTTTTTTTGTTTTCGTTTTTCTAGGAGTAGAGGTAATCAAGTTGATAGCATGCCTGTCCTAAGTTACAGTAGTTTGCTCTTATATATACTTTTGTTATATCAAAAGAATTAGATAAAAGAACAAGTCATCATGAGCCTGACCAAAACAAAATTTGAAATTAACCTATTGGGTCTGGTACTTTTAAAATTGTACAGATGTTTGTGCCTTTTCTTTACTTTGCTTATATTCTTATAAGCATTTTTTAGCAGTAATTTGTACATATTTTAGAATTTGTGTATCTGCTTTGTAATAAATGTAATTTCTTTCCATTTTTGGACACTTGGATCTAAATGATGTAAAGCAAAACCGCATCAATATATATGTGAGGTTGCACTAAAACATATTTTTATATGATTAAAACTGAACAGCTTTTATGTACAGCTCTGATTCTGTAATACTAATATTTATTTACTTTGTTTCATAAATTGTACATTTTTTCTTAATGTTGTGGATTGCTTTTCTATGTGAAGCATGGGACTTACTGTTGCGTAACTAGAACAAAAATGTATATTGTAAACAAGATATTTAAACTAGAGTATCTTATTCTGCACTTATGCATTAGTTTAAAAGAAAAAGATAAAGGATGTATCAGTCAGTTCTTAACTCTTGTAAATTTTTTTGTCTCTTGTTTGCTGGATTGACTATAACTTAAGTGCTGATTGTGATTTTAAACTGATAGTACCGTAAAGCATTAAAGTAAACAATGTGCTATTGTGAGTTTTTTCAAAGCTTTATAAATCAGTTATAAATAATATTAAAAGTATTTGGTCTTATGTGAACATGTTGATCTATATACTCATCTAAAAATATGGGAAAACATTCCGCCCCATGTAAATATGTACAAGTGCATCACTGGTACAATTTTATGTAACTCAGTTGGACACTAGGTTGCCACAGACCTATGCTAGAGTGTCTTTAAAAATTAAAGTGACAAAGCACATGGGACTGTGTAAAGCTTGGTTATTGGCCGGCCCGGTGGCTTGGCAGGCAGTGCTGTGCGCTGCCCATGGAGAAGACCTGGGCTTAGAAATCTGCTTGGTTCTAGTTCCTGCTGCACAGGATGGTGACTGGAGCTGAGGCTACTACAGAGGGGTTGCGCTTGGACTCTGAGGGTGGGGTGTGGAAGCAGGGACGGGATGGAGACCTGCTCACCAGCGCTTCCTGTCAGCCAGTCTACACGGTAACAGGGTTGACATCAGCTTTAGGGGAAGCCACTTTATCCTTCTGAATGGGGAAGAGTGTCACACTCCTGGCTACCTCAGGGGGCAAGGGGAAAAGAAGCTTTGAAGGGAAAGGAACTTG
Source organism: Orycteropus afer afer (assembly GCF_000298275.1). Lineage (NCBI taxonomy): Eukaryota > Metazoa > Chordata > Mammalia > Tubulidentata > Orycteropodidae > Orycteropus > Orycteropus afer. Next base: position 2,342,861 of record NW_006921813.1, on the reverse strand, counting down.
TGGGAGGATGACGTATTCTGTACACAACGCTCAGAATGGCACTTGGTTGGGGTCTGAAGGTGAGGGAGCTGTTGTTGGAGGTCCTGGAGAGTGGAATAGAGGGAAGGGGTGCCACACATGTGCACGTGCACGCACATGTGTGTGCACGCATGCATACACAACCTGGGTTATCATTGTGCTAAATAGTGGATTATTCTGTGAAACCAAGTTTGTATATTGAATTACATTAAGGAGTGTTCTTTAAAAAAGAGAAATAAATATACAATTACATGCTTGAGGTGTCTAGTTTTTATGTGTTGTTTTACATTTTAATTTACCAATTTTGTTTCTAAAGACATTTTGATGCTACCAACGTACCATCTGTGCTTTTAATTGTGAGGCTCTGCCCATCCTGAGGTATGCTGCGTAGGAATGCTTTCAGCAAGTGAGAAGACATTCTTTGGCTTTCATATGTCATCAGATAGTGGTCACGGAAGTGTAGGTTCTAGAAACGGATCTATCCAACCCAAGCATGGGCATGGGCAGCATAGAATTATATCTGAGATGAGTCTTGAATAAAGCAAATTAGCATTTCCCCCTTCTGTTTCCCACTCAGTATGCGTATTATCTGAAATTCTGCTGGGAAACCTCTTCTTTATTTTTGCTGAGGTGACTCAAGGCAAAAACCAACTGAAACATGCCATAAAATAGCCACAAGTCATGGTTCTTTTGTTGCAAAAGAACAGAACGTTTTTATATAATAAATGTATAATAAAAGTAGAAGTTCATTAAAGGTCAAAATCTATCAGAATTGCCATTATAAAAATTTCAAATTGATGGGTTTACAATTTACCTATTTTATTTTATGAGCCAGAGACTGTCTTTTTAAACTATGTTTTACAAAGGTGAATGAAAGGTCAACATAGCCAGTCTGCATAATATCTGTCTCTCACCAAGCAGAGTTCTTGAAACATTGATTATGTAGGGTGTTCGTGTGTCTTACTCCTCGCTAACATTTGTGTATGTGTATGTGTGTATGTGTGATCCCATATTAAATCGTTCTTTTCTTTCCTTCCACTATAATTAGTCAGTTATGGAGTCACTCATTGATCCATTCAGAAAACATTTTTGAGTGCCTTCTATGGCTATGTACCATGATGGACACTATAAAGGTATAGGTTGCTGGTGGTGCCACTGTTAGGTGCTCGACTACTAGCCAAAGGGTTGGTGGTTCAAGCCCACTCAGAGGCTTTTTTGGAATGAAGCCCTGATGATCTGCTTTTGAAAGGTCACAGCCTTGAACCCCTATGGAACAGTTCTACTTTGCACTCATGGGGTCACCATGAGTTGGAATTGACTTGATGGCAATGGACAACAACATAAGGTGAGCAAGCCAGTATTTCTACCATCGAGGAACTCAAGGAAATATGAGAGACAGATATGTGAGTAAATGTGTATCATATGATGAAAATGCTAAAATACTTGTATATGTGATGTGTTTTGAAAGTGCAAAAGAGAAAACAATTACTTTTCTGTGCCTGGGAAGAGGGATTGGGAAGGCTTCACCACAGAGGTGGTGTTGGAACAGATCCTTGAAATAATACATTGACTCATTCAACAGATAAATTTTCAGCTACTGTAGGGGGCATTATTCTTGTGTTAGATGTATAATGGTGCACAAAACAGATAAAAATTCTTGCCTTCCTGGAGTTTATATTCTAATGGGGGTAATAAAAAAAAAAAAAGAAGAAGAAGAAGAAGAAGTGGGGAAGAATATGCCAGGGAGATGATCCAGGATGTGTAAAACAGTCAATAGATAACAAACAAGATGCATTTGGTCTCCAGGTAGGTGGTCTAGTGGTACATGGTAAAGCTAGGAAGTAGGATCAAAATCCAATTTTCTATCGTAGACTGATCTCAAATCTGGCTTGGTAAACAGTGGGGAGCCAAGGAAAGATTAAGCAAGAAAGTAGCATTTTTTTTTTTAACTTAGAAAAACACTGTGAAGAAAATGTATTTGCGAGAGTAAGACTAGAGGAAAGGATACCAGTTAGGAGAATTCTAAAACTATGTCATTTCTATGGGAATAAGGGCAGCCACAATCTAAACAACAGATGATGGAGACCTGGAGGAAAAAGGAACAATTTTGCCTAATGAAGAAGAGTTGATAATAGTGACTTTTTTGGTGTTGAGGACAATGAAGATGGAGGAGATGACTGGCTGGAGCTTTTAACTTGGACAATGGAATGAGAGTAGTGGTATCAAATAACAAATAAGAGTGGGTTTGTCCAAGTTTCATGGGTTCAAATAAGCTGACCTGGTTTTACTCAAGCCATTCAAAATGGGGAGCTTGACCTCAAACAAGAAAGGTCTGAACTAGAGATTGTCACTTAGTCACAGCCGAGAGCTTTAATTTGGATGAAATCCCCCAGAATGTACAGGGGGGTACAGTTTTACTGAAAAGAGTAAGTTTTGAGGATTTTCAAAGAGTGGATAATGAATAAGAGTCAGCAAGGAGAAATATTTCTGACATAGTTTGTATGCTAAGCCCTAACTGTACATAGTGAGATTAGTCTAAGGAGTAACACACAAAGTATTAACCCTCAATTTTCAAGAGCTCTGTATGGATTATTTTATGTGCACACCCATTGCTTAGCAAAAACCAGAGTCACCTTCAGATATATGTTGGTCAACAAAATGAACAAAACCAACAGGTTTACTCTGTTCAACTATTTAATGTATTTCAAATTCAACCATAGATATGGAATTTTTGACACTTCAGGTAGATTCCAAGCTTTAAAATCTTGTTGAAATATAATTTTAATAATTATGATGAGTAAAATATTTTTTAAGAAAAAAAAGAACGATTAGTGATGATATATCTTATTGACCATTGAAAAAATCATGTAAATGAATAGATTTTTTTTCTGAAAAATTTTCTGTTAAAGAAGGAACTCTGGTGGCTATGTGTGGTTAAGGCATTGGGCTGTTAACCAAAAAGTCAGCAGTTGGAACCCACCAGTCACCCGGCAGAAGAGTGCTGAGGGAGCCGGCTTCTGGAAAGACTTAGAACCTTGGAAACCCTGTGGGGGTTGCTGTGAGTCAGAATCAGCTCAATGGCTGTGGGTTTCCTTTTTTGTGTGCTTTAAGGAGTCATGAAATGATATTAGTGATTATGTCATATTTCCCAATGAAAAATGAAAAAACTTTATGGGTAATTCAGAAGGAAAAAGTAAAAATTTGCAACAGGACTTTCCTAACAATAAAGCTTGGGATTACCTGAAAAACTGTACTGAGTATTTGGATATGTCCAATAGAAAGCATGGTATCAGAGGGCTAGGCTGTTTACTCTGAACATTGGATCTGCCTATAACACCTGACAAGAATCTGCACCCTCATAGGTCTTGCCCATTTACAGCCAAGTGACCAGTTCTGAGGTCCTTGGGTAGTGCCAGTGGTTTCTGATTGGCTGCTAACTTAAAGGTTGGCAGTTCAAACCTACCCAGCAATGCTTGGGAAGAAAAACCTGCTGATCTGTTTCCATAATGATTACAGCCAAGAAAACCCTATGGAGCAGTTCTGCTCTGTAACATATGGAATCACCATGAACTGAAATCAACAAAGGCAATGCATTTATTTTTGTTTGTTTGTTTAGCCCAACTCTGAAACGTGCAAGGGCCACAGGGATTCTTATATTGGGTAGCTCTATATTTAGGGATTTCTAGACCAATCACTAGAAAAAACATCACGTTTTGTAAAATAGAGGGTCAGTGAAAACTAGGGAAACCTTCAATGAGATGATTGACACAATAGCCAACAGTAGACGCAAACATACTAACAATAATGAAGATGGCGCAAGACCAGGTAGTGTTTCACTCTGTTCTACGTGAGGTCACCATGAGGCAAAGATGACCCGAAGGCAACTAACAACAAAAACTCCTACGGAGAGTTTGTCCTGTGTTGTAAGTGTAGTAAGACACCAATCCTAGGAAGATCCTTTGCCGTGGCTCGAGGGTGGGTGCTGGTTTTAACCAGTCACTGTCGAGTTGATCCCAACTGACAGCAACTCCACAGGTATCTGAGTAGCCTCTGCTCCAGAGGGTTTTCAATGGCTGATTTTCTGGAAGAGATCATCAGATCTTTTTATCTGAGGTGCCTCTGGGTGGACTTGAACCTGTAAACTTTCAGTTACCATCTGAATGTGTTAGCAGTTTCCACCACCTGGGGACTCCAAGTGGTGTCTTTAGACATTCAATAATGTTATCCTTGAGACAGCCTCTTATGCTCATATCAAGTAGAAAATGCTACATGCAAACATATTGTAGAGATATCCAGACCTGTGTATAGGGACAGCATCTCAATACAAAGCATTTTTAGCTCATAATGATAAGAGCCATGTGCTAGCTCCTATTTTAAAATATATTTATTTAAAATTCACAAAACTTAAGCTTACTCACTACCTTAGTTATCTACCAAAAAGAAAAAAAAAAAAAAACAAATTACTGCCACTGAGTCGATTCCGACTCATAGCAACCCTCTGTGTTTCCGAGGCAGTAATGGAAGTAGATTATGCAGTCTTCCTTCTGCATAATGGCTGATGGGTTTGAACCGCCAACCTTCTGGTTAGTAGTCAAATGCCTTAGGCACTATGCCACCAGATCTAAAACAGAAATGCCATGAGTGGATGACTTTAACAAACAGAAGCTATTTTCTCACAGTTTAGGAGGCTATATGGTCACATTCAGAGTGTTGGCTCAAGGGGAAAATTTTCTCTCTGTTGGCTCTAGGGGAAGGTCCTTGTGTCTTCAGTTTCTCCTTTCTGTTTCCTTGGAGATCTCCATGTGTGTTGGCATCTATTTTACTGAATCTCTCTCTCTCTGCTGAGTTGTTTAATCTCTTTTTGTGTCTCAAAAGAGATTGACTCAAAATATAGCCTACACTAATCCTGCCTCATTAACATAACAAAACAACCCATTCCCAAATGGGATTATAGCCACAGGCATAGAGGTTAGGATTTACCACACGTATTTTGGGGACATAATTCAATCCATAACACTCAGCTAGTGAGCAGAACAAGTAGTTGATTTCTAGAGGAGTGCTGTCCAACAAAACTTTCTGCAATGATCAAAAAAAAAAAAAAAAAAGTTTCCATATCTGTGCTGTCCATAAAATGATTGAATAGCCTCAAGGCACATGAAGCTATTGTGTACTTGAAAGCAGCAAGTGTGAGTGAGAAACTGAATTTTTAATTTCATTTAAATTAAGCTTAGGTAGCCACATCTAGCTAGTGACTGCTGATTTGGACAGCCTGGTGTGCTTACTACCCTCTCTGCATGCTGCACCTTACATCTCTATATACCTTCATTTATTTGAAAATACTGAGTTTCTATTTTGTGCCATGTTCTGTTCTTGGCACTGAGGATGTAGCAATGAAAAGCAAAATTCTGCCATCTTAGAACTTGGGTTAAGTGCTTACCACTAAGTAACCAGTTAGGGATTTTGATGATGCAAACCAGTGGATTGCCTCTCCTACTGCTGAGTTTGGGACCTTAAAACTCACACAAGGAATAACAGCCACAGCATGACTTTGGAAGAAGTAGGCAAGCTCCTCATCAGCTACTCCCTCTCTTTCTGCTGGAAATATCTGGTAAAAGCTCAGAGAGAGAATGTACCACACAATTAGGACTGATGTGGAATACCTGGGAGCTCTGGTAGCATAGTGGCTAAGACACTTGCCTGCTAACCAGATGGCTGGCGGTTCAAACCCACCAGCCACTCCTCGGAAGGAAGGTTGGGCAATCCTACTTCCGTAGTGATACTGCCTCGGAAACCCAAGGAGGGGTCGCTATGAGTCGGGTATGACTCGACGGCACATAACAACAACAACAACAACAGCCCTTAACCTACATGGATACACTCTCCACATGCCTATAGGGTGACTGGACTCCCAAGACGGCTCTGACTGTATGCACTCATCCTACACAGAGAGGTCTGTCAGGTCTGTCATGGAGAGCTATCTGCTCTGGGCCTCTGGTAGTTCCACCTTGCTTTTCTGTTTAGTACATGAAAGTAAACAGGGGAAGGTACAGGAAAGAGTGAACCTAGGGATTCTGTCTTGCAGCCATAGTCAACGACAAGCAGCCATGCCACACCTTCTCCCACCATGATGAAGGAGCGCAGAAGGGAAAATATGGAGGGGTTTTCTTCCCCTTCTTGCACTGCTGATTCTTAAGTGAGAGGCCTGGGAGAAAAAGCTTCTCCTCCTCACCACTTTCCACAGGTGCAGGAGTAAGCCCATGTGGTGGTTGTGGTTGTTAGTTGTCATCTAGTCCATTCCGACTCATGGCAGTCTCATATGTGCAGAGCAGATTCGTGCTCCACAGAGTTTGCAGTGGCTGTGACCTTCCACAAGTAGATCACGAGGCCTGACTTCTAAAGTGCCTCTGGGTTCGAACTGCCATTTTCATTGGTAGTGGAGCGCTTAACCATTTGTGCCACGCAGGGACTCTAGCCAAGCCTATACACCACCATATTGGGAATTTATGTTGGTTGGGAGAAAATCCACTATCACTAAGACCCACTGTTTTCCCCAAAATACACTCTACCATTGAGATTGTAATTCAAATTGTATTCAACTGAAACAAATTAGAAAAAGAAATTAAATTAATTCTTGCATCATAAACTAAAGATTAGAACATGCAGCATTTCCCAGAGAGGCTTAAGCCCTACAGAAAATGAATTGAATGATTATTTCATCAATTCTCCTGTTGTTGTTGTTGTTATGTGCCATCGAGTCAAATCCGATACATAGCGACCCCTCCTTGGGTTTCCGAGGCAGTATCACTACAGAAGTAGGATTGCCCCATCTTCCTTCATCGAGTCAGACCCTACTTCCTACTACAGAAGTAGGATTGCCCAACCTTCCTTCCGAGGAATGGCTGGTGGATGGTAAATAACAAGTACCATTTTCATGCATAAGAGGGACATTAATTCATTCCAAACAATGAATATTTTAGGGCATTCATAATTAATATTTTTATGGAAACTGATTTGAGAAGCAAGGGACCCTGGTGTAATTCCTAACCCAACTAAGGCCCAGCCATATTGTCAAATTGGGTTTACCAGGAATTGTGAGTTGACTACCACAGGACAGTGTAAAATTCCCCAAAATTGCAAGCGATATTAAAATACCCCTAGTGTGAACACTAGGAGCTCTGGTAGTGTAGTGCCTAAGGCACTTGATGGCTAACCGGAAGGCTGGCGGTTCAAACTCACCAGCTACTCCTTGGAAGAAAGGTTGGGCAATCTACTTCCATAGTGATACAGCCTTGGAAACCCAAGGAGGAGTCGCTGAGTCGGGTCCAACTCGACAGCACATAACAACAACAACAACAGTGTGAACACTGCCTCATTAATATTTCTCAGAAAAAATAAATTCCAGAAAGAAATCCCCCTTCCCTTTTAAATTAATGTCTGAATACATTTAAGTCCCAAATTTTGCTTCTCCCATTTCCTTATTCTGTTTAGAACCCCAAATAAACAGTTGCCTGGAAGGGTTCTGATTCAGATGTATTAGGGGTTTCAGTTAAAATCTTGGTATTCCTGACACTCACCAATCTATCAGAAAAAAATGCTCACATGAGGAGTCAGGCCTTATGGGAAAGAAAGTTATACTCCCTATTCATCCCTTCTCTAAATCACATGCAACACAGCTTTCAGTTTAACGCAGGATTAGAGAATGTGTTTTGATCTACATCCTGAAGTGAGGACACTTCTTTCTATCTGCATGTAAGTCTTGGGCATGCATACCTAGAAAGCTCTGTGATGAAAGAGATATGGCTAGATTTACTGTTCTGTATGTATGTTGTTGTTGTTATGTGCCATCGAGTCAGACCCTACTCATAGCGACCCCTCCTTGGATTTCAGAGGCAGTATCACTACGAAAGTAGATTGCCCCATCTTCCTTCTGAGGAGTGGCTGGTGGGTAGAGAGAGAAATGTGTGCCATGCTAAGTACTAAGCACACATTATCTCATTTACTCTTTGTAGGAAACCATGGAACTGTTGTTGTTATATGCCATCAAGTTGGTTGTGACTCTAGTGACGCTAGATATAACAGAATGAAACACTGCCCAGTCCTTTGCTGTACTAACAATTATTTTGATGTGTGAGCCCATCCCCATAGCCATTGTGTCAATTCATCTCACTGAAGGTCTTCCCTTTTTCACTGACCCTCTACTTTACTGAGCATGATATCTGTGGTAGATAAGGTTGTGTGTCAACTTGGCTGGGCCTTGGTTTTGAATGGCTGGGCAACTGGATGTTGTTATTCCCCATGGTGAGACTGTAATCACATCTCCATGGTGGTGGAATGCACCATGAGCAGCTAATTAGTTGCCTCTGGGATGTAGCCTACTTCCAGTATTTGAGGAGAATCTTTGAGAAAGGTCTGTAGCTTTTTGGCACATCTGGATCTTGCATTTGGCTGAGTCTTCATCTCAGTGGCCTGCTGTGTTGCCTGCCAATCTGGGGATTGTTCCTGGACTTGAACCAGGGGTCTGCTATGTGCCTATTGATCTTGGGATTGCACCATTTTACTTGCTGACCTTGGATTCGCCAGTCTCAGCAGCCAGCAGCTGCCTGAGTGAAGAGACGCCTCCAGCTCCAGTGGGTCTGGAATAAGATGCAGAGCTGAAGCCCAAGGTGGAGGGCCTTCACCCAGCCCCAAGAGCCAGTACTCGGAATTTGAACTTCTAGCCTCTTAAATGGTAAGAGAATAAATTCCTATTTGTTAAAACCACCCACTTGTATTTCTGTCATAGCAGCACTGGAAAACCAAGACAATATCCTTCTCCAAGGATTTGTCCCTTCTGACAACATGACCAAAGTCTGAGAGATTAACTGTGGCCATTCTCACTTCTAAGGAACATTCTGGCTGTACTTCCCCAAGATAGATTTGTTAATTCTTCTAGCAGTCCATGGTACATTCAACATTCTTCACCAATACCACAACTCAGATACACCCATTCTTCGGCAGTCTTCTTTTTCATTGCCCAGCTCTCACATGCCTTTGAAGCTATTGAAAATACTGTGGCTTGGGTCAGGTGCACCTTAGTCTTCAAAGTGACATCTTTGTTCTTTAACACTTTTTAAAGAGGTCTTTTGCAGCAGATTTGCCCAATGCAATGCATCCTCTGATTTCTTGACTGCTGCTTCCATGGTGTTGAGTGTGGATCCAAGTGAAATGAAGTCCTTGACAACTTCCATCTTTTCCCCATTTATCATGATGCCACTCATTGGTCCAGCTGTGAGAATTTTTGTTTTCTTTATGTTGAGGTGTAATCCCTTACTAAAGGCTGCAGTCTCTGATCTTCATCAGGAAATGCTTCAAATCTTTTTCATTTTCAGCAAGCAAGTTTGTATCAAATGCATATCACATTAACATGTCACATCCATTTGTTGAAATATCTCAATGGGTATTCCATAATTTCTGGAGATCTGTTTTCACCTATTCATTCAGGGCAGCTTCAATTTTTTCCTCCAATACCACAGGTTCCTGATCATATACTACCTGGGTAAATGTGGACCAATTCTTTTTGATACAATGACTCTGTGCACTCCTTCCATCTTCTTTTGATGTTTCCTACATCATTCATGATATTGCCCATAGAATCCTTGAATATTGCACCTCTAAGCTGGAAGTATTTCTTCATGTCTTTCAGCTTGAGAAATGCTGAGCATGTTCTTCCCTTTTGATTTTCCGACTCCAGGTCTTTGCACTTTTCATTATAATACTTTACTTTGTCCTTACAAGCTGTCCTTTGAAATCTTTGTTCAGGTCTTTAAATTCGTCATTATCTTCCATTCGCTTTATCTACTTGCCATTCAAGAACAAATTTCAGAGTCTTTTCTGACACTCAATTTGGTCTTTTCTTTCTTTCCTGTCTTTAAAATGATGTTTTGCTTTTTTCATGTATTATGTCCTTGATGTCATCCCACAACTTGTCTGGTCTTCAGTCATTGGTATTCACTGCATCAAATCTGTTCTTCAGATGGTCCCTAGAGGTGAGATATACTCAAGGTTGTATTTTGGCTCCCATGGACTTGTTTTAAATTTTCTTCGATTTCAAATTAAATTTGCATAGGAACAATTGATGATCTGTTCCACAGTTGGCTCCTGGCCTTGTTCTTACTGATGCTATTGAGCTTCTCTAACATCCCTTTCAACAAATGTAGTCAATTTGATTCCTGTGTATTCCATCTAGTGAGATCCATGTGTACAATCACCATTTATATTGTTGAGAAAATGTATTTGCAAAATAAGTATCATAATTCCCAATTTGCAGATCAAAAGACAGTTTCAGAAAGTAATATGTGAAAGTTATACCTTACCCAAGATTATATAGCTGAATTTCAAACCCACATCTTTTTGACACAAGAATAATCTCTTTTAATATTTCGTTATTTATTTGACATTATCTATAGCTATCACCTATAGCTAAGGAGCCCCCGTAACATTGAACACTCAGCTGCTAACCGAAAGGTTGATGGTTTGAACACATGCAGCAGCTCAGCGGGAGATAGACTGGCAATCAGCTCCAGTAAAAGTCCACAGCCTAGAAAACTCTGTGAGGAAGTTCTACTCTATCACTTGGTGGTCAATGTGAGTCAAAAATCAGCCTAACAGCACCTAACAACAACGATCTATATCTGCAAGCTTTTAAAGAAAATGCATCATTCATTCAAATAATATGTATTGACTGACCACTCTGTATTGGACTATTTATTTGGGAAGATGGTATGTAAGCAAGAGGTTATAACAGCATGGCAAGTGCTGAAATAGGATTACTGCAAAGTTAACCCAGCTTTGGAACAAGGAAGTCTTAGTGTATAAAGGGATTTCTAATCTGACCCAGGCATAGTGTGTGGGTGTTGAGGGATATGAGGATGCTTACTAGGTTAGTGCAGAACTTAAAGAACTCCACAAGCAGAGTTAGGTTTTTGTGGAAATATCTCAAATATGGTGGCATAGAGCTTAAGACATTTGACTGCTAACTAGAAGGCTGGTGATTCAAACCCACCAGCCACTCCTCGGGAGAAATATCTACTTCCTTAGTGATACTGCCTTGGAAACCCAAGGAGGGGTCACTATGAGTCAAATCGACTTGACAGCAGTGAATTTGGATTTTTGGACTTTTAGAGAGAACAGAGCATGCCAGGAAAAAGAAAATAAATTCCATATAATGGACTGAAAACTTCAAGGTGAGGGACTGGGGAGGAGCAGTAAGAGGTAAAGCTGGAGGGAAAAGTGAGGACTAGATCTTACAGAACCTTGGAAACCATTTTGGAGAATTTAGACATTTCGACCATCTAAGTTCCCACTTGTCTGCCTGGAATCACAACAGAAGGTCTTGGACAGAGTGGGAAAAAAATATAGAACAAAAAATCAATTTCACAAAAAAGACTAGACTTATTGGTCTGACAGAGACTGGAGGAAACTCTGAGACTATGACCCTAAGACATTCTTCTGACCTGGAACTGAAGCTATTCCCAGAGGCCACCTTTCAGCCAAACAGTAGATAGACCCATAAAATAAACAATAACACCTGAGAGAAGCATGTTCCTGCAATCAATTGTACAAGATCAAAAAAACGTAATTTGCCCAAATGCAAAGATGAGAAGACGGGAAGGGGCAGAATAACTGGAAGAAAGGAAATGGAGACACTAGGGTGGAAATGAAGAGTGTGCTGATCTGTTATGGGAATACAACCAACATCATGCTACACTTTATGTACAAACTATCAAATAGGAAACCAATTTTCTTTGTGCATTTAAAGCACAATAACTATTTAAAATCAAAACAAAACAATTTCGACATTAGCCTAATAAGAAAATGATATTATAGGATTTGTATTTTAGCAGGCTTAATGAAGCCTCCAATGTTCAATAGAGAAGCCATTGCCACACAGGGCTATAAAGCACTTGACATGTGACTAGTCCAAATTTAGGTGTGCTGTAAGTGTAAAAGGGAGCTCTAGTGGTACAGTGATTAAAGCATTCAGCTGCTTACCAAAGCTTGGCAATTCCAACCCACCAACTGCTCCAGATGAGAAAGATGAGGCAATCAGCTTCCTTAAAGGTTTACAACCTTGGAAACCACATGGGGGCAGTTCTACTATGTGCTATAGGAGTCGGAATCAACTCAATGGTGGTGCATTTGATTCCCTATACATAAATCACGTGACAGTTTGGAAGCATAATGCAAGGAGGCTACAAAATGTCTCATTAAAACTTTTTTATATTGATACCATGTAAAAATGATAATGTCTGGGGTATATTTGATTAGATAAAATTTTGTAAGATTAATTTCACATATTTCTCCTTTTGTTAATGTTGTTTCCATACAATTTTAAATTGCATGTGTGGCTCACATTATATTTCTGTTGGAAGGTGCTGGTGAGAGAATAGATCTGAGAAGGAGAAAGGAGGACTGAGCTGTAACGAGTTGTAGTAGTTTCTTTTTGCTGCCATGGCAACCTGGGTATATAAACAACAGAAGTGTAGTCTCTCATAGTTCTGAAGGACAGACTGCTGAAATCAAAATGTCTGCAAGGTCAGGTTCTCTCTGAGATTTTGGGTAGAATCTTTCATTGTCTCTTGCTAGCTTCTGGAGGTCCCAGGTGTTCCTTGGCTTGTAGAGCCATTACTTCCATCTCTGTATCCATTGGTGTTTTGATCACCTAGTGCTGCTCTATCAGAAGATACCACAAATAGGATGGCTTGAACAAACAGCAGTTTATTCTCTTACAATTTTTGGAGGCTAGAAGTCCAAGTTCAAAGTGCTGGGGTCTAGGGGTTGGCTGAAAGCGCAGCGACCTTGGACTTCAGCTCTGCCTCTTGGTCCCGCCCCACAGAAGCTGGAGGCTTTCTTCACTTAGGCAGCTGTTGGCTCCTGAGGCTGACAAACCTTGTCCAAGGCTGACCTCATCCAAAGTCAACAAGGAAAAAGACACAGTCCTGATGTTATCAAACCACATGGCAGGCCATTAATTCAAGTCCATAGAAAGTCCCAAGATCAGCAAAGCATGCCAGACTACTGAATGAAGACTCAGCTATATGCAGGGTTCAAGTGTGCCAAAAAGCTGGAGACCTTCCTCAACGTTGCTTCTTATACACCAGTGTTCTCCCTGTGTGTCTATCTTTGTCTCTGTCTCTCTTCTCCACTTCTTATTAGGACTCCAGTCATGTCAGATTAGGTCCCATCTTACTCTAGTACAACCTCATGTTAACTAATTATATCTGCAAAGACATCATTTTCAAATAAATTCATATTGACAGGTACTAGGGGTTAGGATTTCATACATTATTTGAGAACACAATTCAATCCATAACAGGAGGCTATTTCCACAATGTAATCAGAAGATGATGGTGGCCTGAAATAATATGGGTGTTGCTGTTATGTGCCGTTGAGTCAGCCCCAACTCATAGTGAACTCTCCTTGGGTTTCTGAGGCGATATCACTATGGAAGTAGATTGCCCAACCTTCATTCCAAGGAGTGGCTGGTGGGCTTGAACTACCACCCTTCTGGTTAGCAGTCAACTGCCTTAGTCACTACACTACCAGAGCTCCTGTAATATGGCAGTACCAGTCAAAATGAGGAAAGTGTATAGATTTGAAATATATTAGTGAGGTAGAGTTTATGGAAATGGTGGTTTACTTGACAGAGGGCTCTCAGAAAAGAGAAGAATCATGGATAATTTCCCATTTCTAGATCACTAATGAATTAAAGATGATGCCTTTTCATATAAAGTTAAATCCAGTGGAGGAGCTGTTTTGGGGGAGTAGTGATCAATTCAGTTACTCTGACCAACTACAATGCGTTGTCTAAATTTCACTAATTGCCAATAGCACCCTGCAATCATCGACACCCAAGAAAATATCTCCATAAATGTCCAAAATGCTCCAAAATGCTCTACGAAGGGGTGGGGGTGGAGCAATCTCACCTTGGCTGAGAATCACCTATCTGTTTGAAGATGGAGGAAGTAGATAAACAATAATAGAAATTCATCACACAGCAATTTATCTATTTATCTTCTAAAAAGCTCACCCTCAATATCATAGAATCAAACATGTGGGGTGTTTTATGACTGAGATTTCAAAGCATTTGACAGTTTCTCAAAGTATAGATGAATATACAGTATATTGGTGACACATGTACATAGCCAAACTGTGTTAAAAAGACTAAACCAAACTCACTGCTGTCAAGTCAGATCTGACTCATAGCAACCCGTCCTAGGTTTCTGAGGCAGTATCACTATGGAAGTAGATTGCCCAACCTTCCTTCCGAGGAGTGGCTGGTGGGTTTGAACCACCAGCCTTCTGGTTAGCAGTCAAATGCCTTAGGCACTAAGCTACCAGAGCTCCTGATAAAAAAACTATTGCTGTTTAAAACTACTGCTATTTAAGTCCATTTAAAAACAATAATAGCAATCAGTCCTTTTGTTACTACTATATTACTACTATAACTAAGACGATCATGTTCAAATCTAAGTATGTCCAACACCAAGATCACTTTTATTTCCATGGCACCTTGAGGTGTCACCACTACCATGCTTACTTCCATGGTAGAATACATAAAAAATTTGTAAAACATGCAAACATGCAAACATCAGCTTATATACACATTCAAAGCTCCTTGAATTGACTTCTAACTAATGGACTTATGCGAGTAACTGCCTTGCTTCGTTTTCTTCATAAATCAAACTGAGTGCTCAAGGCTACTCTTTGTGTGTCTGTACATTTTGGGCTGTTATTGATGATAGTTGAATTTGATCCCAAACAGTTTGTGCAAATTTATCAGTTATTTGAATGATGTAATATAAATCCTAAAGAAATCTGTGCATTATGAGTATGAAAAGAAAGTGGTTATTTTTATGAATACCACATAAAGATGAGTCTTTGAAAAAATGCCATCAAATTATATGTCAAATTTATGTCATTAAATTATAACAAATAGTAAAGATTAGGAAAATTAAATAAAAATCCACAATGATTCTATCTTCTAAATAATTGTTGAGTATCTTTAAATTCTCAGTCCTCTTTAAATAAAATGAAATTGGACTTTAGACAAGGCATTGTGGTTGAGCTTTCCTTAATTTACCTAAAGATCTCTGATTACACACCTGTGCTCTAAGGCAAGGTAGTACACTACACTACACTAGGTTACTATGTTGTTGTTGTTGTTGTTATTTGTCATGAAGTTGGACCTGACTCATAGCGACCCCTCCTTGGGTTTCCGAGGCAGCATCACTACAGAAGTAGATTGCCCAACCTTCCTTCCAAGGAGTGGCTGGTGGGTTTGAATCTCTAGCCTTCTGGTTAGCAGTCAAGTGCTTTAGGCACTATGCTACCAGAGTAAATGTGTGCACATTGTTATCTTTTAAGTTAAAAGAAAAAGTTAAAATATTAATGCATCAATATTTTGATTATTAAAAATTAACCAATCATTAGCTCTGGTTACATTGTGTAGAACAACTTTTACTGTGTATCAATTTTCTAGAATTTGGGATGATATAACCAAACCAACAACAACCAATAATGGAGTATTCACAAGTAGGAAATAACATGGACATAGATGATCATTTACTTCTCTTTATACCTTTGGGTTCTGCAGCTCTGGTGGCCTAGTGCCTAGTGCATAAGGCATCTGACTGCTAACCGGAAGGCTGGTGGTTCAAAGCCACCAGCCACTCCTTGGAAGGAAGACTGGGCCATCTACTTCTGTAGTAATACCACCTCAGAAATCCAAGGAGGGGTCATTATGAGTCGGGTCCAACTCGACGACAGTGAGGTTGTTTTTAACGAATTTTCACTTTCACACATTTGTCAGTTTTTTATACGGACAAGGAGACTTGACTGTTGTTGTGATACTGGATATTATGTTAGCAGTGTTTCAGATACCAGAAGCATCACCCATAGTGGACACGTTTCAGTGGAGCTTCCAGGCTGAGACAGACTAGGAAGAAGGACCTGGCAATCTAATTTCAAAAATGAGCCAATGAAAACCCCGTGGATGTCAACAGAATATTGTTGGATATACTGCTAGAAGATAAATCACCTAGGGTGGAAGGCACTCCACATAGACAGTGGCTGCAGCAAAGGACTCGAGCATACCAACAATCGTGGTGCAGGAGTGGGCAGCGCTTCCTTTTGTTGTGCATGGAGTTGCCATTGAGTGAAAGCTAATTTGACAGCACTGACAAACGGGTTTTCAAGGCCTCTTCATTTAAAGTAGAATTCTTGCTTCCTGTCTTTGTGTACTTCCTTCTAAATCAAGACTAGATTGGGGACTGCAATATAAAGCACATGAGACTTCACAGCTTCTTCCCACTCACTTGTCAGAAATCAGTAGTCAAACTCAGTCTTCTTTCTCAAAAGGTAGCAGCATAGTGTAGTGTTGGCATGGTCTCAGGAGCCACACTGCATGAGCTGTGCTTCTTTCTAGCTACACGGCCTTAGGTAAGTTATGGCAGGTTAACTGCCATAGCACACGGTCCCAAAATTTCAGTGGCTTGACCCAGGAGCTGTATATTACCTAATGGTAGAAAATTTTCCAGATCAGCAGGTAACTCCCCTTCAAAGGATGATTAAGGACAGGGGTTTGTAAACTAAGTCCTGAGGGTACTATTTTTCATATGATCAGCAAGTTGAGCTAAGAATGGCTTTGATATTTTTTAAAGTTATTTTTTAAGTGGTTATATAAATATCTACATAATATCCTTGATTTTGCCTTGTTGGCTCTCAAAGTGTCAAATATTTGCTATTTGTTTTTTAGATAAAAGGGTGTTCTTCCTTGAGTTGGGGAATCAAATTCCATCCATTTTATGATTCCACCATCATCAGCAGCAAGTTTCCAGGGTCCATTTATTAATCTAGAAGGAAAACAATAATACAGCATGGTCCATGGGAGGATTTTATGAGCCAGACCCAGAAGAGCCACACATTTTTTTTTTTTTTTATCCTCACATGCTTTAGCTAGTGAGAGCTCAAGGACCTAACTTCAAGGGAAAAGGCCCCTAAGTGGTGCAAATGGTTTGCACTCATCCGATATCTAAAGTAGTATCACAAAAGGGAAACCTGGTGATCTGTTCCATTAAGATTACAGCCAAGAAAACCCCATGGACTCAAGAGTGCTGTGCTCCTTTGAAAAATCATCTATATGAGACCAAACGGTGAACATTTACCCTCAAGCAAAGATGAGAAGGTAAAGGAGGACAGGGAAGCTAGATTAATGGAAATGGAACAACCAGAATGGAAATAATGAGAAGGCTGACACATTGTGAAAAATGTAACCAATGTCACTGAACAATGTGTATAGAAATTGTTAAATGGAAACCTAAATTGCTATGTAAACTTTCACCAGAAACACAATCAATTATTTTAAAAAAATGTATAGAACAGTTCCGGTCCACTACACATGAGTCCAAATAGACTCAACAGCAAACATCACCAACAACTTCAAAGGAAGAGGAAATGTATCTCAGTGGGCTGCCTAGGAAGCAGAAGAAATGGACGATGAACAGTTAGCAAGCTTCTGCCACAGCTGATTATTTTCTTTCTCTGGGCCTCCGCTTCTACCTGTGTGCAATGGGAGTAATAAAAAGGGTTTTAAAGAGGATTGGATGAAATAATATATCTGACCTGCTTAGAACAGGGCCTGGATATCACAAGTGCTGTTAAGTGTTTACTAGTATAATTTCTCTGTGCTTGCAGGTTTTTGACCCCTGCTCTTCCTTTTCCCCTATATGCAATCTCTCACCCTGTTCTATCACCCACCTCATGGTTCTCGGATGTCCCCCCTCTTTTCCAGTTTGCCACTATCTCTCAACTGGATAACTCCCAATGGTCTTCTGACTGCACTACCTCCATCTCTCTCTTAAAATCAGAAACCCATTGCCATCAAGTCGACTCTGACTCATGAGATGCCACATGATACAGAGCGCAACTGTGTTCTAAAGGATTTTCTTGATTATAATCTTTACAGAAGAAGATTGCCGGGTCTTTCTTCTGCAGTGCCACTGGGTGAGGTCAAATTTGCCAACGTTTAGGTGAGTAGTTGAGCACAAAGCATTTACACCACCCAGGGAAACTTGTGTGAATAAAACTCTTAACTGGTATGAATAAATCTCCCTCTGCAGGGAGTGTGGCCTTGGTAAAGCCTGTATTTGATGGGGGGCCAGCTTGAAACTATGCAGGAGCTTCCAGTGTCCTTAGGAGAAGATCAAAGTCCTTCCCATGCCTCAGTGCCCTGCACGGTCTCATCTTCTCCACCTCATCCCACACTGCTCGTGTCCTGGCCCCCTGCCTCTCAGACACCTTACGATAAGCCGGCACATCAGTCCTCAAACGTACCTTGTTCCTCCACCTACTAGTCTTTGTCACCTGCTCCACCTTCTACCCAAAAGGGTCTTCCTGCTCTCCACCCCTCTCTGCACCTGTTTCTTCACAGGCTTCAGAGTTCAGCCCAGCTTCCCTTCCTTAGCAAAGCTTCCATAACCTCGGATACTGATGGCTAAGTGCTCAAAATCCAACACGGTAAAGCTGTTAAATACTCGCCTCTGAGGGCTGGCTTTGTGAGTTTGAATCCAAGCTTCATCACTTCTCACCTGTTTGACCTTGAACAATTTACTTAATGTTTCTAAAACTCAATAACAACCCATTCCAGAGGATGGAATTAACGATAAGACCACTCTCATAGGCTTGTTATTGTTGTTGTTGTTGTTATTTGCCATCGAGTAGGCCCTGACTCATAGCGACCCCTCCTTGGGTTTCCGAGGCAGTATCACTACGGAAGTAGGATTGCCCAACCTTCCTTCTGAGGAGTGGCTGGTGGATTTGAACCGCCAGCCTTCTGGTTAGCAGTCAAGTGCCTTAGGCACTATGCTACCAGAAGCTTATTATTAGGATTAAATAAAATAATTAGTGTATGCTATTTTAATAGTTTCTTTTAACTTAAATGTTTTTTATTATTAACATTTTCCATTATATCTCTTAATCCTTAGCAACCTAGAACTCTAGGCAGCTACTGGCAATTAGTCTGCATTCAAATTGAGACCATATTCTCATCTCAAATTAGGAAAATGGTTTGTTAATTATTATCAATTGCTTCAGATGGTTAATGTTAACAAATGAATAATTTAGATACTGTGATAGAAATGACATTTGCTCAATATGGCAATCAAAATGATTTTTTTTTCTGCCATGAGATATGCGATTTCCTTGTTTATTAACTAAAAGAGTCTTACATTGGTAAAATAATGCAGAGAATATGATTTGAAATAAGATATGGTGGAAGTAAAGTAATCATTGTTAGTTTGCTTTTTCCCCTTTGCTGAAAATAAAATTACATTTTAAGCCCTGAATTCCTCCTAGGAAGGCTTCCTTTTATCAGAGCCATGCAGTGAGGTGTAAGGAATCTGCTGAAGGTGTTCCCACAGAATGCCTTGATCAAAAGTTGCCAGGAGATAGGTGAGGGTTTGACACAAGGGCCATTTGGGAATTTGAGGGAATTGATGAAATTTTTCCCTAATTGATTGTGATGTGGTTAGACGACTATAGGCATTTGTCAAAACTCACAGAACTGTACATTGAAACAATGAATTTACTCTATGCAAATTATACCTCATGAAAAAAAAATTGGATTGATAGCTCAGTTTTCTGTTGAGCTTAGGAAATGTTAGTGGTGAAAGTGGTTTCCCATTATGGGAGAGATTAAGGGTAATATATTTGTAATTCACAAGACCATGATCTAATGATAACTTCAAGTTTGAAAATGAACTGCAAAATAGCTCAGTTATAACTGGAGCAAGCGTTGTCCTTCCCAAGCAGGCAGAGCGCTGCGAGCTGGAGAGTGGGAAACATGGGAGGAACACAGGAGAGAAAGGGCATGCATCCAAAGAAGGTCTCCTGAAGACTGCATTTTCTCCAATGTACTGAACATATGAAATGATGGATTTTCTGGACAAGAAGAGAGAAACTTTATAGAGCCTAACTACCACAATGTTACAAAGGAGTCTGAAGGTGCAAATTGAGCCATACCATCATAGGAGGGTGCAGGCTTTCAACACCAGTGTAACGTACAGCCTGCTAATCCAATCTTGCCTCAAATGGAATGCCATGTTTATTTTTGATGGGTAATAGGTTTTATTATATTTTCTTGGCTCTCATGCACAGTGAATGTTGAGAGTTAAAGGCTTCTGCAGCAACATGTGGCTCCCTGGGAAGTATGACTCATCGATTGAACCAGAGGTGCAACAAACCAAAACACAAAACACAACACGAATGTTAAGAAGGTGGCAACTATCCTGAAGCTGATGGTAATACTGTTATTTTGAATGTTGTTCCTACCCTGTTGGGGAAATAAGATCTCTGATTCTAATGGGCACTTTTTCTAGTTTAAAAAAAAAAAAGAAGTTTTAATGTTAGAAGCCAGTTCTCTTTATTTTACCTGAAGTGAGCTGAATATGAATTATTGATAGATTATATTTTCATTTATTAGTCCTTTGCCATTTTTCAGATATTTTCCCAGATTTGGAATGCAAAAATTTGTTCCCAGGGGCTTTTCATGATATCATATGTCTATTGGTTTTTTCACACTAACTAGGTCAACCTCATTCAGTTTTCAGACCATCAGAACTACTTGACAAAAATAGTGCTTCTCTTTGTCAACCTGTGCTTCTCTTAACTTCTCTAGAATAATATATTTAATACTAGCTGCAACCTTATAATATTTATCCATAACACTCTTGCTACAATTGTTGTTGTGTATCATTGAGTTGATTTTTGACTCTTAGCAACTCCATGTCCCAGAGTGGAACAGCCCTATCAAGTTTTCTTGTCTGTAATATTTACAGAAACAGATCACCAGGTAGTTCTCTCACAGACTGCTGGGTAAGTTCAAACTACCAACCTTTAGGTTAGTAGTGAGCTCTTAACCCTTGCACCACCAGGTCTCCTTTGCTATAGCTTGAAGGGCCTATATATGTGAATATAGGGCTGATAGCTAATAGATAGATTAAATATTTTAATCTCAAAAGTTTAGGGGGGGCTATAGCAGCTTAAGGGAGCCCTGATGATGTAGTGGTTCAGGTATTTGGCTGCTAACCGAAAGGTCAATTGTTTGAACCCACCAGCTGCTCCATGGAAGAAAGATGAAGCGGTCTGCTTTCATGAAGATTTACAGCTTTGGAAATGGGGGCCTCTATGAGTTGGAATTGACTCAATGGTAATGAATTTGGTTTTGGTTTATAGAACTTAAACATCCTTTCATTTATTTAAAAATATTTCTTCATCAAAATGTACCATATACCAAGAGATTTTTTTTCATTAAAAATTTTATTGAGATAATTGTAGAGTCACATGTAGATATAAGAAGTGATAGACATCCCAGTGGACACTTTGACCAGTTTCCCCCAATGGCAACATTTTATAAAACCATAGTATGGTTTTGTACATTGGATATATAGCAATAAACAGGATGGATGAGGTGTCTAGCCTCCGAAACTAATAATTCTAATGAGGAATATAAACCAGTAAAGAAGTGAATAAAGAGAGTAAGTTCAGAGAGCAATGTCACTGGAAATCTTTGTATAGAGGTTCATGGAAGGCTTCTCTGGGGAAGTGACGTATGACAAGATACCTGCGCAATAGAAAGAGTAAAGACGTGAGGAAGAACACTCAGGCACCGGGAGTACCAAGTATAAAAGTTCCGTGTTGGAAATGAACTTGGCACATGGTAGGACCAAAATATGCCAGAGTGACTGTGGGTTCTGTGTTGGGGGGTGAGTAGAGCTAGCTGAGGTGACAAGTATGCAGAGACAGGGATATTTACACCCTACAAACCAAGTGAAGAAAGTCATTAGTGTGCGGGAAAGTACTGGAGTACATTTAGCAGGGCAATGAAAGAATCATTAAAAATATTATTTAGAAATACTTTCAAACTTACACAAAAGTTAGGCAAAGATTACAGATTACAAATATCTCAATAACCATTTTCCACATTCACTGATTGTGAACGTTCTGCCTAATTCGCTTTCCCATTTGCTATCTATGTTTATGCCTAAGACTTATTTGTACCGTTTGAGAGTAGATTGTATATATTATAGTTTTTCATCTCTAGGTATTTCAATGTGTACTTCCTAATAATAAGGATATCCCTTTACAAAACCACAAGTTATCATCTTTAGTAAAATTTAATATTAATATGGGACTTTTATCCAACCTACTATCTGTATGCCAATTTTACCAATTAAGTGCATAATGCACTTTACTGCATTTTGTTTTTCTCTTCAGTGCGAAGTCCAGTCTAGGGTCACATGTTGCATTGTGTCTTCTATCTCCGTTAGCCTTGAACAATTCCTCAGCTTCTTTATTTGGTTGTTGTGGCTTTTTTGTCTACTAACTTTGCAGCATACCCTCCTTCCACCCCGTTTTAATTGAATGTTGTTCATTTGGGGCTTGTCTAATGTTTCCTCATGATTAGATTCAGGTGATGCATTCTTGGAAGGAATAAAACAAAAGTGATATTTGCTCTTCTCAGGACATCACACCTGGAGGCATATGACGTCCATCTGCCCCTGGTTTGTGATGTTAATTTTAATCACCCCTCAAGATGTTGGCGGATTCCTTCATTTTATAGCTACTGTTTTCCCCTTGCAAACTATCAAAGACGACTCTCCAGGTGGTGCAAGTGGTTAAGGGACTCAGCTGCTAACAGAACATTTGGGGGTTTGAGTCTACCTGACGACATCTTGGAAGAAAGGCCTGGTGATTCACTTCAGAAAAATCAGCCTTTGAAACTGTGCTCTATAGCACACAGTTCAGAGTCAGCTCGATGGCAACTTCTTTTCTTTTTAAGAAAAAAGCACCGAATTTTCCCCTTTTCGACACGTAGCACCTTTTGGTGATGCTGGCCCAAGTCAGTCTGCACTGTCATGTGTGCAAAATGGTGACTTTCCATCTTCAGTACAACTTCTGCACTTACATTATGTGACTGTAGGCAAGACTTCCCCTTCTCCCCATTCTTTATTTTGCTATTTATCATCAGTGTAGACTTCTGAATTCCTGTTTCTGAATACCTTATGATTTGTTACTGCCATTATTTCTTTCTTCTCAAATTACCCAAGATTTGGTCAGTGGAAGCCCCTTCGAGTTGTTTTCTGTATCTTTTTGACAAACCCTAGTAATTTATTGGGAGGTGGGGTGGGAGAATTTCCTTATTTTTCACATAAAAAGACACCTAGTATCATATTGTACTTTGCCTGCTCCAACCCTGGAATCAGTTATTTCTCTGAGGACTGCGGGCTCTTTCAGTTGGAAATGTTGCCAGAAGTCAAGATCTGGGTGTTAGATGTGCTCATTTGGTTACTGGGAATGTCATTGCTTCTGGATTTTTCAGCAGACAGAGCTAGGAAGTGTGTGTGTGTGTGTGTGTGCGTGTGCACAACATACATGCATGCATACATACGTATATTATATATATATATACACACACATATATACGCAGATATATACATATACGCAAACACATACACATTTTAGCAATCATAATTCCACATCAGTAACTCAATTTCAACACATCCTATCAAGATGTTTCTTGCCTTCAGTGAAATAATTGTAGGATTTCAAAAGGTCTCTGTAGCTACTCTGTAGAGAATAAGGTGGACAAGTCTGAAAGCAGAGA
>NW_006921813.1:2318465-2319002 GCF_000298275.1 Orycteropus afer afer | reverse complement strand
TGAGCAATGGGTGTGATCCAGTTGGCAGAACTTTCAGTGGAGCTGACAGGACCCTTTCAAAAAGCAAAGACCCAATAAGACTTGGAGGTGAGCACACGATACTGATAATCAGTGAAATATCCACAATTTCATAGTCTGTAGTTAGGGCAGGGGTCCCTGTATGGTCCAAACGGTTAACACAATTGGCTGCTAAAAGGGAGATTAGAGGCTCCCAGACCACCCGGATAAGGGTCAGAAGAAAAGCCTGGCAATCTACTTTGAAAAAATCATTGTTAAAGCTGTTTGAGCAGTTCTGCTCTGGCACACAAGGTTGCCACAAGTCTGATCAACTTGGCAGTCCCTGGGATCATTAGGGAAATATGTTAATAGTCAAGCATTTAAATACCTCGCTTACCCACCTCAGGGAAGTGATGGGGATTCAGAAATCCTGGGGGGAAGGCTGCCAAGGGAAAATGCTGCTGATTTTCCAATTAGAAAAAGTTCTGGGAGCAGAGTAGGGACACCAGCCTGTTATGCAGATATTATTTAAAAAAAAAA
>NW_006921813.1:2315368-2318084 GCF_000298275.1 Orycteropus afer afer | reverse complement strand
TGTCATCTTTTCATAATGTGGATAATGCCTCTTTCCACCCACACACTAAAAAAACCTCACTGCTGTTGAGTTGGATCCGACTCAAAGGGATCCCTCCTTGGGTTTCTGAGGTGGTATCACTACAGAAGTAGATTGCCCAGTCTTACTTCCGAGGAGTGGCTGGTGGGTTTGAACCATCAGCCTTCTGGTTAGCAGTCAAGTGCCTTAGGCACTAGTTGGCCACCAGAGCACCCACACACAGACACACAGTAATTCTCAAAACAAATAAAAGTCTCTGGAATGCAGACATCCCAACCCTCATTATCATGCTTTACCTTATTACTTACACCTACCTTCCTTCGAAGTGGGAACGTGTTCCGAGTCACATAAAGCAACATGATTAATAATTTACCTCCTAGTTAATTTGAGCCTCTAACAGACCCTGGGTTGTCAAATCTCCACCTGCTTTTGTCTGCAGACCCACCTAATACAGTGTCATCTGCTTTGTTTACTGTGTCCATTGTTCCCATGAATGAGATTCCGCAACAATGCCTATATATTCACTTGGATATAAGTTTATCTATACATACACCTAACAGCCTACATGGAGTCAACAGAGGAATCCCAGCTATCTAAGTTTCCCAGGTCCTGATAGACAGTTCCAGTGAGTGATGACACCTTAAGAACAGAGTCTTGTCTGGTATGTCTAGGACTGTGTGCTTCATATCGCGTGTAAAATTCCAGTGGTCTATCTGAAAACTCAGAACAAGGCAGAACCTTCCTTATCTCTGAGAACACAGGGGCCTGTGGAAACAGCACTTCCTGTGTTGCGTGAATAGGAAACACAACGAATATGATTTATTTAAGATGTTTCATGCTATAGCTTGTGAATCACTAAATCCCCAAACAGTCTGCATGGCTATTGATCGCCTGTGTTTAACGAGGCTTCCAGGTCTAGAGGCACTCTCCAAGAAAACAGAAACACAGATTCTTTAGATGGGGAGTAGATACTGAGGGTGGTGACCTTCAATCATTTGAGAAAGGCGATTGGGGTTTGCTGATATAAGGAGGAAGCTGGGGCAAAGGAAATGACACAAAACTTGAGGCTCAATTGTCTAAAACAGTTGAGTCTGTGGGAATGTGATTTCATACTCCATTTTCCCATTACAGCTTTGTTCCCTGTCCACTCTCTTCATTTCCCCTCTCCCCAGGGGATGATATGTTTAAAAGTTTATGTGGCAAGGGATTTTCACATTTATTCTAAGGGAATGTTATGAAAAAGATCAAAATTTGAACCTCTAACTTCAAAATATCACACACATCTTGGAACAAAAAATAAGGCTCTTATACTAGGGAAGAGGGTTGCAACTTGAGGCCTATGTCCTTTTATTTCATGGAATTTTGTTAGCAATTTCCTGGTTGCAGTTTGAAGTGAGGTGTTACTTACAATTTGGCAAATCAGTCTTATGCAATTTGTTACAATGACTGTAGGTCACAATTTTTAACAAGTGTTCTAGGCTTGCCCTCACTTCAGGAGACAGAGTTAATCCAGTTGGGTATAATTCTTTTCTGTTTAGTTCTGGAAGATCCTTTTATACTCCTCCTGAACCAGAAAAATGACTGAGCAGGAGCTCATGCTCTCGAATCCCCATCTTGCTTACAGTGTCAATTTCCAAGGGCTGTGGGAATCTTTTGAGAGCTCTTCACCTATCTCTATCTATTTCAAAAGACTTTTCAAGGTGACTGTGAAAATAAAGGGAATGTAATGGATATCACCATATTGTCAAGTCACCTGCTCTGCTCCCGTGTTTGGGCAATTGAGTATAAATCCTGGAAGGAGTCTTTTTGAGAGTCGGTGTTCTGGTTACCTAGTGCCACTCTGATAGGAATATGTCACAAATGGCATGGCCTTAACAAACAGGAGTTCATTCTTACAATTTGGAGGCTTTAAACCAAGTTCAAAGTGCCAGGTTCCAGGGGCTGTGTGAAATCCCCTCGACCTTGGGCTTCAGCTCTGCCTCTTGCTCCTGGCCCACTGAAGCTGGAGGCATCTCTTCACTTACGCAGCTACTGGCTGCTGAGGCTGACAAACCCAAGGTTGACAAATAAAAAGGCACAGTCTTGATGTTACCAAACCACATGGCAGGCCATTCATTCAAATCCATTGAAAGTCCCAAGGTCGGCAGAGCATGGCAATCTGCTAAGCAATGACATGGCTACATGCAGGGTTCAAGTGTGCCATAAGCTAGAGACCATTCCCAAAGCTGTTTCTTATATACGAGAAGCAGACCACATAGCCAAAGGCAGCTACTCTGCTGCTCACAATAGATTTCACCATGCGGTTGATTACCATTCACCATTCTCATCATGGGGAATACTACATCCAGCTGCCCAGCCATTCAACCAGGACTAGCCAAGTTGACACACAAACTTAACCACCACAGTCAGATACAATAACATGACAAAATAAGCATCTGTCACTGGTGTAAACACTCTGAGCAGCTAGGATTTCAAAATGTTCAAGGTCAGTAGAACATTTAGGTGCTCTTGGGTGAGAAGGTTTGGGAGTGTCTTTGACATCCAGGGGGACCATTCAAAGTTTAATAGAAGCTGCTGAGTATGTGACCCACTCTAGGGAAAGCTTGGCCTGATGAGGTGCCGTTAAGAGTGTGTCTGCCCTTGTTCCAGGAGTGGAGAACTAGGGGAAGGGATGCTTTGTGCTAGATAGCTGGGTCTT
>NW_006921813.1:2312073-2314728 GCF_000298275.1 Orycteropus afer afer | reverse complement strand
GGGGGGAGGGGGAAAGAGAGAGTTTTGTTTAGAAACATTGAATTTATGTTCATGGTGGTTGCATGATTTGAAAAAGAATAGGGAAAAATAGTTGCATAATTTGAAGAACGTTTTTTTAAATATATATTTTCACATAATACAAAAAAAGATATTGCTAATCCAATATTCACAATATTCCTAAGGTTGTTGTAGAGTAATATTCTTGTCATTTTAGATTTCGTGACAATTGATCCCAGCTGATTTTACTCCAGTCACCAAATGAACACCAATTGTGCACTCTTACTTTCATTCAGTTATATTAGTCTGACCCACCCCACTGCTCCATCTACGAGTAACTATGACAGTAACTAGGATAGCTTTCTGTTCTGATTGCTTATTTTTTCACTCCCAGCTTTGATCTTAAACAAGTGATAACTTTTCTATACAGGGCTTTTTAGTTACAAGGCCACCATGTCTTGAGGAGAAATAAAAATGGTATATTACACTTTACTTTTTTCTAACAGAATTTTATTTTAATTAATGTCCAGATAAATGTAACTCATTCACTTAAAGTTTTCTTTCTTATGGTTGGCAGACTTTGTTGAGTTCAAGTGATTATACATGAATGAACAGTTATGATCAATGTTATCGATTAAATCGTGCCCTTTCCCCCACATATATTGGAATGCTTACCTTTATACCTGTGGACGTTTGGAAGTAAGGTTTTCTCTCTCATGCAGATTAGCTCATACCCAAGTAGGGTGGTTCCAAATCTCATCCTTTCTGAGTTATGAAAAAGCAGATTAGAGACAGAGATACACACACCTGGGGCTGGCAAGGGGGAAAGACAGACCCTGTCTGAGGATGGTGTACCAAGGAACCAAGAAACACTCGGGACTACCTACAAGGAAGGAATTGACACAATTGAGACTCTGATTTGCACTTTAATCCTCCAGAACTGTGAGAAAATAACATTTTTGTTCTTTAAAGTCACCCACTTAAGGTATTTGTGTTACAGATGTACTATGAAACTAAGAGCCAATCTCATAAAAACATGTGAGAACTTGAAATAACCGAGAGATGCTTAGAAATTTTTCTCTAGGCTTATGTAATGGCACAGAGAATTTATTACTCAGCGAGCATCCTTGTCTTATGAGCTAACCAGCGTTCCTCAATTTTTCACATATGAGAAGGTCTTTATCATGTTTTTTTTAAAAAAAAGAAAGAAAAAAGCATGGATCTTTAATTGAAGTGAATGTTGACTGAAAAAAATATAATAACTGAAAGTTATGATAAATTTAAAAACATTTAAAAATGTTCTTGTATTTTATTTAGTGGTAAAAACATCTGAATACATTTGAAAAATGATAGCATATATGTGTGAGGCATTTATTGAGGCTACAGGTAAAGTTTGAGGTACACATATTGAAGCACTTGATAACTATTTGTTTGAAAGATGATCTTTACTACTGTATCAATAGGAGCTCTGGTAGCGTGGTGCCTATGGTACTTGACTGCTAACCAGAAGGCTGGCAGTTCAAACCCGCCAGCCACTCCTAGGAAGGAAAGTTGGGCAATCTGCTTCCGTAGTGATACCACCTCAGAAACCCAAGGAGGGATCGCTATGAGTCAGGTTTGACTCAATGGCACATAACAACAACAACTATATCAATATGTGTCCTACCCAGACAAATTATTTATCATTAATGTGAAAAATAATATAATTCATAAAAATTAACACAGAAACATTATGAAGCTTTCTTTCCCCACCCCCCCTCAGATTTATTTGAACATTTATCTGATGGCCTGTTGCATGAATGTTTAGCCTCAGTGGTTCCTGGAATGTTTATCAAAAGGTTAAATATTTGGAGAAAGTGCCCAATTTGCTTTCTAGAATTTGTTTAATGATTTATGACTTGTGAAAGAACAGGGTCTAGATAGCAGTTATCAAGCATTCTTTTAGCCACAGAGTCCTTTGTTCAAAACCAGTCCTAGTCAGAAAGCCCACATGTAAATTATGTTATAGTACAGATGCTCTCCTGGTTGAGCATCTGGTTGAGGAAGTGTCCAGAAGCTTCCCGACTCTACTCCCTCAGAAGTCTCTGTAGGGTGTGAGAGAAACCCTGGTGTCTAAGGAGCAAATTTTGGGGGGGGGGAGGAAAGACCATTGCATCAGGAATCTGCCCATTCCTCATTCTGCTAAAGAGTGACTAAATGATATTTGGCAAATCACTTCTCTAGTTTTTAATTTCCTCACTCACTTTTCTAGTTTCTCAGTTTCCTCATTCCTCATGTGAGGAGTTAGAACCAGACCTAGTCAGACTTTTTCTGTTCTATGCTATAAACACCTTCATCTATGCTCTTACTTTCTTTCAGCCTTATTTCCACTTTCTAAGAGGGTGAATCTCTGCAAAACAGAGCCTCTATCCTCAGTGACATGATATTTCTGTGTTTCTGTGAGAGATGGGCATGAGGAAGCTGTGAGTGACCATGCTGCTTTGCATCTATTGCAAGAGAAAATTACGCCTGGAGAAGTTATTCCAGGGCAGCTAGAAGTGATGTTGGAGCCCTGGACGAAGGAAGGAAGCCATTTTAGAAAAGCACTTCAACGTCATGATTGGTGAACCCAGGAAGAGAGGTTGAATCTCACCTGGGGTGAAACTTCAGTTCCTCAAA
>NW_006921813.1:2309879-2311293 GCF_000298275.1 Orycteropus afer afer | reverse complement strand
GTCAGTGGTTCAAACACACCTGCCACTCTGTGGGAGAAAGATGAGGCAGTCTGCTTCCATAAAGGTATACAGGCTTGGAAACTCTGCGAAGCAGTTCTACTCAGTCCTAAAGAGTCTCTGTGAGTCAAAATAGACTCAATGGCTTCAGGTATGTGCCAACCACTACTTGTTTGCTCTTCATATGTATTAGTTTATTTAACCTTCACCACAATCCTTCGCTGTATGGGCTACTTTCATCCTCATGAAACTGAGACATACATTGGTTAAGGAGCTCACCTAAAGTCACAAGACTAGTAAGTGACAGAGCAGTAATTCAAACTCAGGCTGTTGGGCTTACTCTCCCCTCTTTCCTCTGGCCCAGAAAACTGCCATTATCTCTTTATTCCATGTCTAGACATGAAATTTTGTTTATCTTTATTCCATATCTAGACATGAAATTTTGTTTATTTTATACTCTACTCAGTTATAAATTCTTCCTATACTTAACTATTAAAATGCACTGTAGCAGGAGGGTAGATCAAGATGGTGAAGTGAGTGGGTGTCCCCATTCACTCCCCCAGCAACTAACCCACTGAACAACACATAAAAACAAATACAGACTGACAGACTGAGATCTCAGAACCCCAGGTGGCAGCTGAGGTACATTCAGGGTGAGTCTTTGCCTGGTTTAGGTATATATCAAGGTTATGAGGCTTCGTAAAAAGAGTTTGGTATTTTTTTTCTTCATCTATATTTTTGGAGAGATTGAATAGGATTGATAGTCCAAAAAGCCTGTTATTGGTTCAACACATAGACACATAGAAAAGTAGAATATAATAGAGATCTCAGAATTAAACCCACCCATCTATGAACAACTGATTTTCCACAAACGGTCAAAGTCCATTCAGTGGGGTAAAAACAGTCTCTTTAATAATTGATGTTGGCAAAACTGGATATCCATCTGCAGAAAAATAAAATAGGACCCCTACCTCACACCATACACAAAAATTATCCCAAAATGTATCAAAAGCATAAATACTAACTTAAAACCATAAAATTCCTGGAATAAAACTTTGGGACTTAATCTTATGTTAAAGTTGGATAACAAACATAAGAATTGCATGAATAGGAAAAGACAAAATAGATAAAGGAGAGTTTATAAAAATTAAAAACTTATGCCCATCAAAAGCATTATTAAAAGCATAAAGACTGGGAAAATATATTCAGAAATGACTTATCTGATAGGGATCTAATCTCTAAAATCTATAGAAAACTGTAATAACTCAACAACAAAAAAACAACCCAATCACAAAATGTGCAGAACATTCACAAAAAAGAACAGCCAAGCTGACAACAAACATATGAAAAAATGTTCATAATCATTAGCCAATAACCAAAAACAAA
The DNA here is from genome assembly GCF_000298275.1 of Orycteropus afer afer. Lineage (NCBI taxonomy): Eukaryota > Metazoa > Chordata > Mammalia > Tubulidentata > Orycteropodidae > Orycteropus > Orycteropus afer. The sequence continues at coordinate 2,309,910 of NW_006921813.1, read as the reverse complement.
AAATAAAAGCAAAAAACAAATTCACTGCCAT
>NW_006921813.1:2308130-2309474 GCF_000298275.1 Orycteropus afer afer | reverse complement strand
GGTGCCCCTTGGATATCTACATGTATCTTGGCATCAGTCTTACCCTGGGTCTAGGAAGATCTCAGTGTAGGCACCCCAGGTCCAAAGAACACGCTCCATTCAAGCTCTTCTTTCCTAGTGGTAGTCAGGTCCCTTCTTCTCTGGTTGCTTCTTTTATCTCTTGTAAGATAAAAGGTGATGCAGACCACACACCAGGAAAACTCCCCTTACATTGAATCGGGGCACGACCACGACCTGAGCAAAGTTGTTGCATCCTATCCTAAATGCCTTACAACTGATTGGCTCACATCAGATCACATCATGGGGGATGACTATATCCTTACATAATTGCCAAATTACATTATTACATGTGTTGGTTAAGTTTGTGTGTCAACTTGGCTGGGCCTGGTTGAGTGGCTAGGCAGCTGGTGGTAGTTAGTCCCCATGATGAGACTGGCAATCAACTTCATGGTGGGACCTACTACAAGCAGCTGAGTAGCTGCTTTAGGGACGTGGTCTGTTTCCCATATATAAGAAATATACTTTGGTGATGGTCTCTAGGTTATGACATCCTTGAATCCTGTGTGTAGCTGTGTCATTGTTCAGCAGCCTGCCATGCTCTGCCGGCCTTGGGGCTTACAATGGACTTGAATTAATGGTCTGGTGAGTGGTTTGGTAACATCAGGACTGTGCCATTTTCCTTGTTAACCTTGGGCTTGTCAGTCTCAGCAGCCAGAAGCTATCTGAGTGAAGAAAAGCCTCCAGCTCCAGTGGTCCAGGAGCAGGAGGCAAAGCTGAAGCCCAGGGTTGAGGGCTTTCACCCAGCCCCTAGAACATGGGACTTTGAACTTGGTCTTAAAGCCTCCAAACTGTAAGAATAAACTCCTGTTTGTTAAGGTCATCCCATTTGTGGTATATATTCCTGTCAGAGTGGCATTAGGTAATCAGAACATTACATAACTGCCAAAACACTGAGAATCATGGCCAAGATAGAAACCAAAAACTAAAGTCACTGCCATCGAGTAAATTCCAACTCATAGCAGCCCCCATTGGGTTTCTGAGGCTGTAAATCTTTATGGAAATAGATTGCCCCATCTTCCTTCCACAGAGCAGTTGTTGGGTTTAAACTGCCAACCTTGTGGTTAGCAGTCAAATGCCTTAGGCATTGCACCACTAGAGCTCCTTATGGCCAAGCCAACTTGACACATATTCTTAAAGGGCACAATGCAATCCATGACACTGAGATGTGCAGAGATTGGAAACTTATCCATTGTTATAAAATGGTACAACCACTATGGAAAACAATGTGGCACATTCTCAGAAAACCAGAAGAATTATTGTATGACCCAGCAATCACAGTCCTAC
>NW_006921813.1:2281325-2305095 GCF_000298275.1 Orycteropus afer afer | reverse complement strand
TTGGCAAAAATCTTCAGTTTCCTCACCTTTGGCTTTAGTGGTTGGTGCATAAATTTGAATAGTAGTGGTATTAACTGGTCTTCTTTGTAGATGTATGGATATCATCCTATCACTGACAGCATTGTACTTCAGGATAGATCTTGAAACATTCTTTGAGATGATGAATGCCATGGCATTCCTCTCAATTTGTCATTCCCGGCATAGGAGATCATATGGTTGCCTGGTTGAAAATGGCTAAAACCAGTCCATTTCAGTTCAGTAATGCCTAAGATATTGATCTTTATGCATTCCATTTCATTTATGACAACTTCCAGTTTTCCTAGTTCATGCTTCATACATTCTATGTTCAAATATTTAATGGATGTTTGCAGCTGTTTCTTCTCATTTTTAGTCATGTCACATCAACAGATGGAGGTCTCAAAAGCTTTACTCCATCCATGTAATTAAGGTTGACTCTTCTTTCAGGAGGCAGCTCTTCCCCAGTTATGTTTTGAGTGGCTTCCAATCTGAGAGGCTCATCTTACCACTCTATATCAGAAAATGTTTCAGAGCTATTCATAATGTTTTCCAGTAATGTATCAGACAGTGTTTCATCACTATTCATAAGGTTTTCACTGGCCAATACTTTGAGAAGTGGATAGCCTTTTCCTTCTTCTGAGTTTGTTTTATTCTGGAAGCTCCCCTGAAACCTGTCCACCATGGGTGACTCTGCTGGTATCTAAAATACCAGTAGCATAGCATCCAACCCCACAGCAACATGCAAGCCACCACAGTACCACAAACTGAAAGACTAATGGTGGAGAAGGATTTATATCTACATGTAAATACAAATATGTGAGTGTAGGCACATATATGCATTGAAGACACAAATAACGGATACTCCTCAAACATAACCAAATACATTCCAAGATTGATTTTCTCTGTTTGAAATCTTTGGACCATAGTCTCACAGGACAACTCAGACAACTGGCATAACACAGTTCACAAAAATCAAGATCTGCATCTGAGTGAAATGAGTAGTGTCTAGGTTCTTAAAAGCTTGCAAGTGGCCATCTAAGACACAACTACTAGTCTGTACTCAATAGAAGCAAAGCAGTAAGAAAGGAACCAAATGCTCAGAGAAGAAACAAGTCTATGTGAACTACAACCCCGTCAACCTTGAGACAAAAAGAACTGGTAGTGCCTGGCTACCACCAGTGACAATTTTGACCATGGTGACAATAGATGGTCCCAGATAGAATGGGAGAAAAAGTGGAGCAGAACCCAAATTCTTGAAAAAAAGAAAACAAAATGAACAAACTAACAAAAACACAGCAGACAAACTGGAACAGTTGAATACAGAGGACTCCCTGAGATTATTGCCCTGAAACACTCTGTAAACCTAGAACTGAACCTGTCCCCTGAGATTACCTTTTAGAGAAATAGTACAGGAACACACAAAATAAAGGGTATTACCATAAGATCAGTGCTCTACTTAAAAACCATCTGTATGAGATCAAAAGGTCAAGAATGACCTAAAACAAAAGAGGGCAAGGAAAGTAGACTACCGGAAATGGAACAAAGAGAACGCAATTAAGGAGAATGTTGACATGTTGTGATAAATGTAACTAACATCCCTGAACAATTTGTGCAGAAATTGTCAAATGGGAACCTAACTTCCTATGTAAACTTCCAGCAAAAATTCTGTAATTTTTCTTTTTTTAAAACCACTGTAGTAGGCAATAGTCTAATGGTTAAAAACATGAACTTCAAAGCCACACTACCCATTGTTGTAGAGTTGTTTCCGACTAATAGCAACCCTGTAAGACAGAGTAGAACTGTCTCATAGGTTTCCAAGGCTGTAAATCTTTACTGAAGCAGACTACTACATCTTTTTCCTGAAGAGTGGCTAGTGGGTTCAAACCACTAACATTTTGGTTAGCAGCTGAGCTCTAAACCTCTATGCCACCAAAGCTCACTACATGGTTTAAAATCCTGCCCCACCGCATTTTAGCTACATAATTTTGGACAAGTTCTTTAATTATACTCTGCCTCAGTTTTTTAATCATAGCACTTATCTCAAATGGTGATTTGAAGCATAAATTAAATAAGTCAAAACATGTGAATCTGTTAGAACTGCATCTAGATATGTAGTACACACTTACTAAATATTAACTATCATTACTTTCCCTATTGATAAGAAATGTACACTGCGTGCAGCCATTGGTTTGTCTTTGTACGGCCTATGTCTGTGGTTATCTGCATCAATAGGACTGGCCAGGCCAGGATCATTTTATCAGCACCACCCGTCAATTCCCATGTGAAATCAGATGCTCCCCAAATGCATTGAGGATCATGATGGTGATGATAAAAATTTTATTTGGAAATTTATGGCCTGAATTGGTCTCCCTGAGGCCACCTGCCCTGAGTGGTACAGAAGAGCCCAGAGGTGGTCTTAAAATTAGACTGTTCATGTCACAGCTAGTCTTACCTCCCTGGGGAGGAAGATACCCAAAACTGAATCAAACTTACTGCCATCAAGTTGATTCTGGCTCATAGTGACCCCCTTGGGTTTCCAAGGCTGTATATCTTTAATGAAACAGACTGCCTCACCTTTCTTTCATGTAGCAGCTGGTAGGTTCTAACCACCAACTTTTTGGTTAACAGCTAAATGTCTTAACCATTACACCACCAGAGTTCCTCCTCCTCTGAGGATAGAAGTAAGATTCCTGAAAATTTTAAATTATAAGCCATCCTGCACTCTGTGGGTTTCCAACATATTCCTTTCTCATTAGGAAATAAAACAAGGTTTTCTGCTATGCAAATAAGTTTGGAGGCCAATATGTTCAAATTCCAAAAACTAAAAATATTTTAATTTAAAATTAATTTAAAATTTTTTTTTGCAGTAAAGCTCATTACAAACTTTGGTTTCTCTTTATTCCAGGAGTCCAAGACTCAAAAGAATAAAAAAGAAAACCTTAAAAAGCCAAATTATTGTTGTTCTTCCTGTTAATAAAAAGTAACAAGAACACTTTACATCAAACAAAATATTTTTCTCATCCACTTTATCAGTTGATATGCATGACAACCCAGTGAGGAAAGTAGAGCAAATTCTTCAAAAAACTCACTTTGTTTTGAGAGTATCTTCAAGGTATTAAATCTTTATTATTATTATTATTTAATCTCCATAAGTACAGAGTGGGATAATCAATGACATTTGACCAAGTGCTCCTATTTTTAGAGATTTGACATTTGAATTCTGTTCTTATCCTCCTCACTCCCACAGAAATCATTCATCTTAGTTTAAGTTTTTATCATTTGCTATCTTGAGTCTTACAAGAACCTGCAATAGGTATCTTTAGCTCAGGTCAAAACCAATTGTCATTTGTGGCTGTCAAAATCCTGCTAAGCCTTCAATGGATCAGATTAAATCTTGTGTCCTTGAAGAAGTTTATCAGATTCATCCATCAGAATTACTGCCACTGTCGCTGAACTCACACTGCTTTTTGTTTCAAGCTTTTCTCATGATACTATCTAGTGTGTCTTATTAGTAGTTCTTGCGAATAGAGTTGTCTACTCAACTGTAAGAAAGCCCATTGAAGATAATTTGTGTTGTTGTGTGCCATCGAGTCGATTTTCGACTCATATCAACCCCATGTGATAAAGGAGAACTACCCCCCATAGGCTTTTCTAGGCTGTAATCTTTACACAAAGGAGCTCAGGTGACACGGTGCCTTGGCACTTGACTGCTAACCAGAAGGTCAGAAGGTTGGCAGTTCAAACCCACCAGTCACTCTGCAGAAGGAAGATGGGGCAATCTACTTGGTAAAGATTTATTGCCTTGGAAACCCAGGGTCACTATGAGTTGGAATTGACTCGATGACAGTGGATTTTTTTTTTTTTTTCTTTCTTTTTTTAACAGAAGTAGCTCACTGGTCTTTCTGCCTAGGAATGATTTTTATTCAAGAGTGTAATTGCTCCCCACCTAGACCAGTCCCTACCACTAGTGGCACTGCATTGTTGAAACAATGGAAAGGTGATGGCACACAAATGCTCTAAGTGCATTAAATTCATTAATATCAGTTATGCCTTTTGTGTAATGCCAGGAATATATTTCAGTGTTAGTTCTTCATCAAATACTGGGGTTCTTTGTTTGTTTTGCACTGAGATCACTAGGATTGATTAAGTAAAATAAACCCTTCCTTGTCCACAATTTCAGGTTGGTTCCAGTGATAATCTGCTTATAGAATAAATATAGAATTCAAAATGTCCTTGACCTTGGGAGAACCGTGTTGAAGAAAACAAGGAATCTGAATTGAGACAATTGCATTCATGGCCCTTCCCAAAATAAGCAGGCTGTGGTTAACTTGGAAAGTTCTCAAAGGTCATACCTAGAAAAAACTGAGTTTTGAAAAATGGAGTCAATGGTAAGAGGATGATAGCTTCCAATTTGTTAGGATGGAGAGAAGTCTATCTTTTAAAACTAGGCTTTAGAGAGAATTGTTATTGTTTTCAATTTGTGTACAGAAAATTTCAAGAGTGGTTGATTTTAACAAAATCACAACTAGATATTACTTGATACTACTTGAGTAAAAGAGCTCTGGTTGTGTAGTGGTTAAGGTATTTGGCTGCTAACCAGAAGGCTGGCACTTTGAACCCACCAGCTGCTACATAGAAGAAAGATGAGGCAGTCTGCTTCTGTAAAGATTTATAGCCTTGGAGTCCCAATGGGAGTCACTATGAATCGGAATCGACTAGTGGCAGTGAGTTTGTTTTTTTGGTTTTGAAGGGAAAATAAAATAAAGCGTGCTTAAATAATTGACTGACAATCTTATCAGGAAGAAATCTTTAAAGCTCTAGTCTTTCCTCTGAACTACATATTTATATGTCATGTACCTACTTGATATCTATAAGTGAATTATTGTATTTTTCTCAAATAGCACACCTATGTAAATAATACACACACATATACTGGGCTGAAATGATGAAATTATGTTAAAAAAAAAAAAAGTCTTGGCATAGTGCACTTACCTATAAACCATGCATGTCTTGTGACATTTCTAGAAGTGAATGTTGGGCTCATTCACCCTCATTCTAGTCTGAAAATTTCACTTTTGATTATATTTGTGTAATAAAGGTATAAGCCATGGTCAAGAAGTCATGGATGAGTTTGGGAGTACTTTAGTTATGCAACAACAACAACTAGTTATGCAAAAATAAATAATTGAAGCGTTGTGTTTGCTCTGGGAATTTACAGCCAGACCTAAGAGCCCTGGACTTCCTTATAGCCAATTGTACCCAGGATGGGCAGCAGCTTGGGCAGAGGGCTGCACACGGGGCAACCACAGCCAAGCACATGCAGGTCCCAGGGTAGGCCCCATGGTGGGTGGGTGGGCTATTACTCACGCAGTCCTGGGTCCGGAGGTGCCAACTCCACATGAAGCCCTGGTGGTCAGTCAGATCCATCTCATTTGAGCCAAGGGTATGTGACCTTTCCGAGGTTGTGGATCTCACAACCACTTTGCAGTGTCTGTGACAGTAGGATATTCAAACAGCCCAAGTGTAGGGCCCAGCCAGCCAGGCAGTGGAGCAGAACGTGCATGGCTGCCTTGTGCTGGCCTCACTTGCTTGTGTGGCCTCTCTGGCCTGGGTGACACAAATGCACACACACCCTGGACTGGGATCAGCTGTCCTGGTAAGGGCAGTTTCCTGATTGGAATTCCTTCTGCATTGGAGAAAGCAGTTAACAGAGCAGGGAAGGAATCCTGCAAGGAGAGGGGCTGTTTAGAAACTTGAGGGTAGGCTGGTGAGGATGTGGTGTTGGTGACCAAACCTCCAGGTCAATAGGCACCAAGATGAATATTTAACATTTAATCTGTTGGATAGGAAAAAAAAAAAAAAAAAAGAAAAGAAATTAAAATAATCAATATGTAAAAAAAAATAGTATAGTGCACTTATGAAAATAACATGTAGGGGGTTGTGAAATATGCAAAAAAACGTATAATGCCCATGTTATTTATGTAAAAGCACAGTGCCCTAGAGACAACTGGAGCTCTCATGGTATAGTGGGTAAGGCATTTGGCTGCTAACTAGAAGGCCAATGGTTCAAACCCACCAGCTACTGTGTAGGAGGAAGATGGGGCAATCTACTTCTGTAAAGATTTATAGCCTTGGAAACCCTATGGGGGTCTCTATGAGTTAGAATCAACTCTATGGTAGTGGGTTTGGTTTTGGTTAGAGACGTCTTACATGTAACACAAAAATTTAAAGTACAAAAACAAAAAAGGAACATTGTGTTGTTGTTGTTATGTGCCATCGCATAGGCCCCAACTCATAGCGTCCCCTCCTTGGGTTTCTGAGGCAGTATCACTACAGAAGTAGGATTGTCCAACCTTCTTTCCAAGGAGTGGCTGGTGGGTTTGAACCACCAGCCTTCTGGTTAGCAGTCAAGTGCCTTAGGCACTATGCTACCAGAGCTCCTCAAAAAAGGAATACGCTTATATAAATTGTTAAATATAAGTAAAGAAATCAATATGGTTGATGTTGTTGTTGTTAGGTGCTGTTGAGTTGGTTCTGACTCAATGTGACCCTATACACAACAGAATGAAACACTGCTCAGACCTGCACTATCCTCAAAATCATTCTATGTTTGAACTCATTGTTGCAGCCACTGTATCAATCCATCCCATTGAGGGTCTTCCTCTTTTTCACTGACCCTCTACGTTACCAAGCATGATATCCTGCTTCAGGGACTGGTCCCTCCTGATAACATGTCCAAAGTACATGAGGTATAAAGTCTCCCCATCCTTGCTTCTAAGGAGCATCCTTTCTGTACTTCTTCTGAAACAGTTTTGGTCATTCCTCTGGCAGTCTATGGTATGTTCAATATACTTCACAACACCATAATTAAAATGCACCAATTCTCCTTGGGTCCTCTTTATCCATTATCCAGCTTTCACATTCATATGAGGCAATGGAAAATATCATGGCTTGGATCAGGTGCACCTTAGTACTCTGTTTTTTAACACTTTAAAAAGGTCCTTTCCAACAGATTTGCCTAATGTAAAACATCATTTGATTTCTTGACTGCTGCTTCTATGGGCATTAAATGTGGACCAAGCAAAATGAAATTCTTAACAATTTCAATATATTCTCTGTTTATCATGATGTTGTTTATTGATCTATTTGTGATTCTTCTTTTTTTTTTACATTGAGATGTGATTCATACTGAAGGCTATATTCTTCGATCTTTGTCTGGAAATGTTTTAGGTCCTCTTTGCGTTCAGCATGCAAGGTTTTGTCATCTGCATATCACAGATTGTTAATGAGTTTTTCCCCAATCTTGATATCACATTCTTCTTCATATAGTCCAGCTTCTTGGATGATTTTCTCAGCATACATATTTAATAAGTATGGTGGAAGGATACAACCCTGACACACACCTATTCTGATTTTAAGCCTTGCTGTTTCTCCTTGTTCTGTTTGAATGAATGCCTTAGGAGAACAATTAAGTGTTCTAGAATTCCCATTCTTTGCAATGTTATCCATCATTTGTTATGAAGCACACAGTCAAATATCTTTGCATAGTCATCAAAACACAGATCAACATCTTTCTGGTATTCTTTGCTTTCAGTTGAAGTCCATCTGACATTAGCAACAGTACCCCTCATTCAATTCCTCTTCTGAATCCAGCTTGAGTTTCTGGCAGTTCCTTGTCAATGTACTGGTAAATTATCTTCAGCAAAATTTTACTTGTATATGATATTGTTCTATAATTTCTACATTCTGTTGGATCACCTTTCTGTGGAATGGGCACAAACACGGATCTCTTAGAGTTAATTTACGAAGTATCTGTCTTTCCAATTTTCTTGGCATAACAAATGAACACTTCCAGCATTACATTCATTTGTAGAAACATCTCAATTGATACTGAAATTGGTCAAACATGCAATCAAGTTGCATTGATGATTACTGGTGATTGGAATGTGAAAGTTGGAAGCAAAGAAGTATCAGTAGTTGGAAAACATGGCCTTGGTGATAGAAATGATGCTGGCACATGATAGAATTTTGCAATTCCTGGTGCCTTGTTTTTGCCAATGCCTTCAGTGCAGCTTGGAACTCTTCTTTCAATACCATCAATACTTGATCATCTGTTACCTCCTGAAATGATTGAATGTAATCCAATCTTTCTGGTTAGTGGCTCTGTGTATTCTTTTGTTGCTTCCTGTGTTATTCAATATTTTTCCTATAGAATCCACAACTTGAGTCTTGAATTTTTTCTTAGAAAAAAAGAAAATTAAAACAAGTACATGAAAGACAAAGTACAAACTTGAATATATCACACTTGAATTTAGAGACCATCTCAATAATAGATTTGACAAATTGCTAAGGATGTTTTCCTTTTTGATCTTCTAGTTCCAGGGCTTTGAACATTTCATTATAGTACCTCACTTTGTTTTCTTAAACCTCATTTTGTTCAACTTTTTACTTCATCATTTCTTCCATTCATTTTAGCTACTTTCCAATTCAAGAGCAAGTTTCAGAGTCTCTTCTGACATCCATTTTGGTCTTCCCTTTCTTTCCAATGCCCTTTTGTTTCTTCATGTATGACATCTTTGATGTCATTTCACAACTCATCTGGTCTTTGATCTTCATAATCAATTTGTCAAATCTATTATTGAGATGGTCTCTAAAGTCAAGTGTGATATATTCAAGTTTGTACTTTGTCTTTCACATACTTGTTTTAATTTTCTTTAGCTTCAACTTGAACTTGCATATAGCAATTGATGTTTTTCCTGCAGTCAGCCTCTGCTCTTATGCTTAGTGATAATATTGAGCTTCTCCTTCTTCTCTTTCCACAGATGTAATTGATTTGGTTCATGTATTTTCCATCTGGTGAGGTCCATGTACGTCTCAAAACCTGACTCACTGCAATTGAGTAGATTCAAATTCATAGAGAACCTATAAGACAGGGTAGAACTACCCCCACAGGGTTTCCAAAGCTGTACATCTTTACTGAAGCAGACTACCTCATTCATCTTTCTCCTGGTGAGTGCAACTGGGTATCAACCACAAACCTTTTGGTTAACTGCTGAATGCTTGCAATTTATGTTGTTTAAAAGAAGTATTTTCAATGAGTATTATGTTGGTTTTGCAAAATTCTATCATGTGATCTCCAGCATTGTTTCTGTCACCAAGGCCATATTTTCCAACTACTGATCTTTCTTTGTTTCCAATTTTCACATTCCAATCACCAGTAATTATCAATAGAACTTGATTGCATGTTTGATCAATTTCAGAAGGCTGATAAACTGATCAATTTCAGAAGCTGGTAAATGTCTTCAATTTCATCATCCTTGGCTTTAGTGGTTGGTGTGTAAATTTGAATAATAGTAGTAGTAACTACTACTTGTCTGTCAGTTTGTCCTACTGTGGTGGCTTGAGTGTTGCTGTGAGGCTGGGGGCTATGCCACTGGTGTTTCAAATGCCAGCAGGGTTACACATGGTGGAAGGTTTCAATGGAGCTTCCAGACTAAGACAGACTGAGAAGAAGGAAGAGGCCATCCACTTTTCAAAGAATGGGCCAGCAAAAGCCTTATGAATAGTAATGAAATGTCTCACCTACTTTGGTCATATTGTCAGAAGGGACCATTCTTTGGAGAAGGATGTTATGCTTGATAAAGTTTATGGTCAATGAAAGAGGGGAAGGCCCTCAACGAGATAGATTGACATGGTGGCTGCAGTTGTAGGTTCAGGTATTGTAGGGATCGTGAGGTTGGCACAGGCCTAGGCAGTGTTTTGTTCTGTTGTACATAAGGTTGCTATGAGTCAGAGATGACGCGACAGCATATAACAATAACAGCAACAAGTATTAACCAGTTCTCCATGTAGGTATATGGATATTATCCTATCACTGAGAGTATTGTACCTCAGGATAGATCGTGTTTTTTTGCCAATGAATATGACACCATTCCTCTTCAATCTGTCATTTTCAGCATAGTAGATCATATGTTTGCCCAATTCAACATGTCAAAGACAGGTCCTTGTCAGCTCACCATTGTCTAAGATATTGGTTTTTATGCATTCCATTTCATTTTTGACAACTTCCAATTTTCCTAGATTCATACGTAGTACATTTCATGTTCTAACTATTAATGAATGCTTGCAACTGTTTCTTCTTATTTTGTGTTGTGTCTCATCAGCAAATGAAGGTCCCAAAAGTGTTAGTCCATTCACATCACTGAGGTCTAATCTATTTTGAGGAGAAAGCTTTTCCCTAGTCGTATTTTGAGAGCCTTCCAACCTGAGGGCTCATCTCTGGCACTGTATTGGACAATGTTCTAGCCTATTCTTAAGGCTTTCACTAGTCCATTTTTTCAGAAGTAGTTCACCAGGTCCTCCTTCCTAGTCTGTCTTAGTTTGGAAGCTCTGCTGAAACCTGTCTGTCATGGGTGAATCTGCTGGTATTTGAAATTTGGTGGAAAACCTTTCAGCATCACATTAACACACCAGTCACCACAGTACCCACAGTATGACAAACTAACAGCCAAGTAGTGAATGTTTATTTATTTATATTTTTATATATACACACACACTGATTTATTTCTCCTCAACTCAGTGAGATTCCCAGACACTATTTGAATTCCCCCCTTTCTATACTGAAGTCTGGAAACTTCCTTCAAGCAGTAAACTGGGTCAACTGTAGGGTTAATTTTATTTGTTTCCTATTCTCAAGAATCAAGTTCCTGTCATATTAATTGTTCACTATCTAAATATAGTTATTTCATATATTCGTATTCAATTTTATAGTTATTTAAGGCAGAAGATAAATTAGGTGGCCGTTAAATTATCATAGAAGAAAAGCAGAATTTGGAGAGGCCAAAGCAGCTGGAATTTTCAGGAAAGAAAAGAGAGAGGAATCAGCTGCACCGAGAGGGAGCTCTAGAGATTTCCAGAAAGTCCTTCAAGCCTTTTAGCTAAGTCCTGGTATGTTTATGTTTGAGAAGAAAATAATCAAGGTCAGGGAAAGAGCCACTGAGTAACTACTGAATGATTCTATTCTTGCATCATTCCTACAGCTCACATGGGATGACAGTATCTTCTGTTTTTACCAGCTAGAATGGAAAAGCCTCATAAAACATGAGGGATTGGATAGAGTCCTCAGAAGAATGGCATCTTTGTAATGAGGATAATTTAGTTTTAGACTAAACATGGTTCTTGACTCATTTCAAGAACACTTAATGGGAAACCTCAAAAGATCTAACTAATTTCAAGTAATTTGAATGCATGCCAGTACAAGTCTCAGCAATATATAGAGAAATACAGGAACATAACATAAAAATCTCAATGTCTAACATGCAGACATAAATGACTAGGCATGCAAAGGAAAATATAATATATGTCTAGGACAAAACTAAATCAATAGAAACTCACCCAAAAAGACAGAGATGATGAAATTTGAAGATAATAACATGATATTAAAACAATTATTATAAGTATGTTTGATATGCACCATAAGGTAAAGGAAAATGTGAACAAGATGGGGAGAGAAATGGAAGATTGAAAAAGACCCACACAGAAGTTTTAGAGATGAAAAGTACAACATTTGGAACGCAACCTACACTACATTGTATTAAGAGCAAATTAAACATCACAGAATAAAAAGTTAGTGTATTTGAAGACAGAAATAAAAACTTAACTGACGAAACACAGAAAAAGACTAAAGAAGAAGGAGAGGGGTAACTACAACACTACAACAAAAACTACACCATCACCACCACCGTCACCACAAAAAAAACAACAATGCCTCAGTGCGCTTTTTAATATCAAGCAAATACACATGTTGCTGAATTTCTAGGAGGAAGAAGTAGTAAAACAAATTTGAAGAAATAATGACCAAAAAGTTTCTAAATTCTAAAACAATAAGCTCACATATGCAAGAAGTTCAATGAATCCTAAGCATAATAAATATAAAGAAAATCACATACAGCATATCATAATCAAATTTTTGAAACTAGTGCTCAAGAAAAAGTATTTCTAGTAGCCCAAAATAGCAACACATAGTATTTACATAGGATTGGAGGAAGAATCATTAACAACCTGAGATATGCAGATGATACAACTTTGCTTGCTGAGAGTGAGGATGACTTAAGGCACCTACTGATGAAGGTTGAAGAATACAGTCTGCAGTATGGATTATATCTCAATATAAAGAATACAGAAATCCTCACTCTTGGCCCCTTGAGCAGCATCACAATCAATGGAGAGAAGATTGAGGTTGTCAAGGAATTCACGTTGCTTGGTTCTATAATCGATGCCAACGGAAGCAGCAGTCAGGACATTAGACGACGTGTAGCATTGGGAAAGTCAACTGCGAAGGAACTGTTTCAAGTGCTGAGGAGCAAGGATATCTCCTTGAGGACTAAGGTGCGCCTGACACAAGCCATGATATTTCCAATCGCCTGGTATGCATGTGAGAGCTGGACAATGAATAAGGAAGACCAAAGAAGAGTTGATGCTTTTGAGTTGTGGTGCTGGTGGAGAATGCTGAAAGTACCATGGACTGCTAAAAGAACTAACAGATCTGTCCTAGAGGAAGTGCAGCCAGAATGCTCCTTGGAAGCAAGAATGGCCAGACTTCATCTCACCTATTTTGGTCATGTTGTCAGAAGGGACTATTCCCTGGAGAAGGATGTCATGCTTGGTAGGGTGGAGGGTCGACGAAAGAGGGGGAGGCCTTCAAAGAGATGGATTGATACGGTGGCTGCGATGATGGGATCAAGTATAGCAGGGATTGTGGGGCTGGCGCGGGATCAGGCAGTGTTTCGTTCTGCTGTGCATGGAGTCGCTATGAGTCAGAAACGACTCGACGGCACTTAACAACAACAACAAGTATTTACAAAGAAACAAATATAAGAATGGCAGGAGATTTCTTGTCAGAAAGTGTGCAAGTCAAAAGACAGTGCTGTGATATATTTAAAATACTGAAAGCCCTGAAAGAAAAAAATATTCAATCTAGTATTCTATATCCAGTAAAGATATCTTTCAAAAATGAAAAAAATAAATATTTTTGAGGCTCAGAAAATCTGAAATAATTCGCTATCAGCAAACCTGCACTCAAAATATATATTTAACATATATATATTAAATACAGAACTCTCTTTAACATTTATATATATGTTATTAGGTGCCATTGAGTCATCTCTCGACCCTATGCACAGCAGAACGAAACCAGCCTCATGATCCTTGTTATACTTGAGCACATCGCTGTAGTCACTGTGTCAATCCATCTAGTCGAGGGACTTCCCCTTTTTTGTTGACCCCCCCACTTAACTAAGCATGATACCTTTCTCCAGGGAATGGTTATTTCTGACAACATGACCAAAGTAGGTGAGATAAAGTCTGGCCATTCTCACTTCCAAGGAGCATTCTGGCTGCACTTCTTCCAGGGCAGATTTGTTAGTTCTTTTAGCAGTCCATGGTACTCTTAGCATTCTTCTTCAACACCATAACTCAAAAGCATCAACTCTTCCTCAGTCTTCCTTATTCATTGTCCAGCTCTCATGTGCATAAGAGGCAAATGAAAATACCATGGCTTGAGTGTGTTGTTGTTGTTATGTGCCATCCAGTTGGCCCCAACTCATAGCAACCCCTCCTTGGGTTTCCGAGGCAGTATCACTACGGAAGTAGATTGCCCAACCTTCCTTCTGAGGAGTGGCTGGTGATTAGGCACACTTAAGTCTTAGGAGGTCTTATGCAACAGATTTGCCCAATGCAACACATTGTCTGATATCTTAACTGCTGCTCCCATTGGTGTTGATTATAGAATCAAGTAATATGAAGTCCTTGACAACTTCAATCTTTTCTCCACCCACTGTGAAGCTGTTTATTGGACCAGTTGTGAGGATTTTTGTTTTCTTTATATTGAGGTGTAATCCATTCTGCAGATGGTAGTCTTTGATCTTCATGAGTAAGTGCTCCAAGTCATCCTCACTTTCAGCAAGCAAAGTTGTGTCATCTGTGTATTGCAGGTTGTTATTGAATCATCCTCCAATCTTGATGCCACATTCTTCTTCACATAATCCAGCTTCTCAGATTATTTGCTCAGTATATAAATTGAATAAGCATGGTAAAAGGATACAACCCAGATGCACTCCCTTCTTTATTTTAAACCACTCAGTGTCCCCTTGTTCTGTTCAAACGACAGCCTCCTGGACTGTGTACAGGTTCCTCATGAATACAATGAAGTATTCTGGAATTCCTATTCTTCTTAATGTCATCCATATTTTGTTATGATGCACACAATCAAATGCTTTTGCACATAGTCAATAAAACATAGCTAAACATCTTTCTGGTATGCTTCAAATATATATATATCTTAAAGAAGTTATTCAAGAAGAAACAAAATGATACTAGATGGCTATTTGGATATACACAAAGGAATGAGAAGTGTTAGAAATGATAAATATGTGGATAAGTAAGAGATATTTTTTTTCTTATTCTAAAACTTTAAAAGTTATTGGTTGTTTAAAACAAAAGTAATTATGAGATGTTATAACACATATAGAAGTCAATTATATGACAACAATAGCACTGAAGTGAAGACATAGAAGCACACTGTTGTAAAGTTCTTACACTATTTTTAAGGAGGTGGAATATTACTTGACAGTAGACTGTGACAAATTAAATATGCACAGTGTGAACTATGAACACAATTGAAACCAAAGCAAAACAAAACAAAGAAGAATAGCTAAAATTTCATAAGAGCTCCTTTGCAGGGTCTCCCACTGATCACATTTTGGGTGATTAGGATATCAAAAAGAATAAAAACAGTAATGGATTATAGAACATCTATTTTTTAAAAAATTGATCAGTCATAGTGATGCTCCAAAAGGAAGAAAGAAAGATAGAGGGAAAGAGGAACAGAGGGAAGAAGGAACAAAGGAAGAAAGGGAAACAAAGAAAAAAAATTACACAGAAATGCCAATTAATTAATGCAGAAGAAGTGATAGAATTTTTTAAATTGCAATTTTATAAACCTCAATGTAGTAAAGATTCAAGCAAGGGTCATTAATAGGGACTAAAGACAATAGGTGAACAGTTTTGGAGGAATTTAATATTGATATAGTTTCAAAAATTCATGCCACCAATTACTGGTATTTGTTCATTATAAATACCTGATACCAACTATCTTAAACAAGTAATCAAACTTGGCACCACTAGTAAAGGGACAAATTGGCATTATATGTCACCTGATGAAATACAATGGTAGGATCAACTTTGCAGTATTCTTGCCAAACATTTTAAATATAAGATAAGGAAAACATAAGATAAATTCAGAATGTAGGACATTCTCCAAGATAATTTTTTGGATTCTTCAAAAATGTCAAAGTCAAGAAAGACAACAAAAAACAAAAGTGTTAAAAAGGTAGAGGGGTTGTTCTATGTTAAAGGAAACTAAAGAGCTATGACACCCATGTTCAAAGAAGAACTCTTTCTTGGGAAACTGAGGCTCTTCAAGTGTCAACGTGGCCAACCTCCCAGGCTAATGATAGAAACAGAAGTCTTAGCTGATCGTGTTTATCTTTAAAGCCTAGACTCTTAACTTTTGGTCAATGTTTTGTCAGTATTCAAGACTCCAAGTTTAGCTTGTTAAAAGTTAGGGGAGTAATGTAAATAGCAGTCTTGAAGTGCCATTTTCACAACTCACACTTCATCTCATATAATGATCACAAAACAATGTGTCTCTAATTTAGAGGTGCTTGAAGTGACAGGTGCGGCACTTTATCCTAATGGGATGAAATAAATTATAGGTAAATAATAACACTCTTTAGATACAAAATAAATTGAGATTATGGAGTCTAACACTTGACCTCCAAGACCCCACTCATGTTAGTTACTGTTGAGTCAGCTCTAACTCATGGCTACCCCATAAACAACAAAATGTAATGTTGCACGATCCTGCGCTATCTTCATGCACTCCAATAGAGTGCTAAAGCAGGAGCCCCCTATTGGATAATATGCTGTTGTGATTCACAGGGTTTTCATTGACTAATTTTCAAAAGTAGATCACTAGGCCTTTCCTCCTAGACTGTCTTAGTTTGGATGCTTGCTTTCACCTGTCCACCATAGGTGACACAACTGATATTTGGAATAGTGGTGGCATAGCTTCCAGTGTCATAGCAACACAAAGTTATCACAGTATGACAACCTGACAGATGGGTGGTGGGCCAGATCATTATTACCTGCTTTTTAGACATCAGGAAGGAAGTGACTTAATGAGAACCAGAGAAGGCAGTGGCACTAGAAGTAGAACATTTAACAGGAAGAAAATGTGTCTGTAACTTCTGTCTTCAAATTTAGCTCAACTACCATCCATCATTTGCAGGGGAAAGCAAGAAAGCCTCGATTTTGTGTTGAAAGGAGGGAAATGTTGAGTGGCAAGCTTGGTAGCAAGACTTGGAAGTGGGAGGCAGTGAGAAGCTATATATTGTACCTGGAACTGAGGAGCACTGGTGCCAGCTTCAGAAATGGTTTGGAGAATAAGAAAGCTAAAATTTTAACAGAAGTTGAAGCCTTCTGAAGTGCGAGTGAATGAAATGAGATGTGTGAACATGAACAGACCCAGTCCTTCTGTTCATCCCAGGAAAGTTCCCAGCCTGCAGATCCCCAGATACCCATGGGGGAAAAGACATTCTGAATGAAGACACGTTGTGGGTTTCCCTGTCTAAACACAGTGGGGCATAGAGGATGGAAGTCTCCTCTCCGGCCAGTTTAAATCCCTCAAGTGAAGAGACTTCCTTGGGGCCATGGCAGAGCAGCCTAAGCTGTCAGGGACATCTTCAGACATTCACGGCACGTTTACAGTGTGAATGTATCTGCAAAACACATTTGGCTCCCTGTCTCCTCTTGATGGTTGCCTGCCATTCTCAGCGTCATTGTGGGAGCTCAGAAAAGCTGGAGCTGGCATCCTGCAAGCTTTTCCTGCGGGGGCTTCATTTGGCCTCAATCTCCCTTTGGAATTTCATTTCCTAGGGGATCCAAACTGGAATCCAAGTTGTTAGATGCAAAATCATCCGATTGGGGCATTATGAATAATTCTGATGAGCAGGGGGTGCTCAAAGCACAGATATAGCATATGGGAATAGAAGCTCTGCATGTTCAGAAAATGGGAACCTTTGATTCTTATGCATGCAATGACTGATCCAAATGGTTGCAACAGTTTTGTTTCTTCATGAAATTCAGCAGCCCTAATTCTTGTCTCATATGTTCTTCTTTTAATAAGCACCAAAGATGATACTTTTTTATTTTGCTCTGTAACTCTTTGAAAATAAATTTCTCTGTGCTCCAGTTGTTCTTCTAGCCAGATTTCCAGTCACAGGGATGCAATGGCCATGCCATTCCCATTGGGCCTTGCTTAGCAATTATTTTGCTTTGGGAATGTGGAAATGCATACAGGTGAACTGACTTGCCCTTAGTCCTACACATGTTAGTGACAAAGGTGGCACCAGATGATGCCTAACCATTTCTGATTCCATTGCTCCTTTCATCTCACTTCTCTGAAAGGAAGGAAGGAAGGAAGGAATGAAAAGAAGAAAGGAGGGAGGGGGGAAGGAGAGAGAAAGGAAGGAAAGAAAAAAGTGTAGAGTAGACCTTCTGTAAGCTCCTGCTAATGTGATGAAAATACATGTATCAGGGGCATAATATTCATAAAAACATGGCTCAACTTTAGATTCTCTTCTATCAGAACATTAGCCGCCCTTCCTGGACCAGAATTGCAGGCTCTCAGGGCACCTCTGAGAGGCATACCCACCAAAGATCTACCAGGAGGCTGAGCAGTCTCAGCCTGAGACTGCTCAGCCTGAACCAAGTCAAGCTGCCAGAACACAAAATAAACTTTGCTCACTCCCCAACAAAATGAGAACATGCATCCCAAAGACCTGAAGCTCTGTGACTTTATGTACACCTTATATGCTGAGAAGGAGCTCTGGTAGCATAGTGGCTAAGGCACTTGACTGCTAACCAGAAGGCTGGCGGTTCAAACTCACCAGCCACTCCTCAGAAGGAAGGTTGGGCAATCTACTTCCGCAGTGATACTGCCTCAGAAACCCAAGGAGGGGTTGCTATGAGTTGAGTCCGACTCCATGGCACATGACAACAATAACAACAAATATGCTGAGACAGAGACAGAAAGAAAGAAAGAGAGGGAGAGAGGAGAAAGAGAGAGAGAGGGAGAAAGAGAGAGAGAGAGGGAGAGGGAGAGAAAAAGAGAGAGAGATGGAGAAGAGGGAGGAGGAGGAAGGGAGGGAGGGAAGGGAGCATTCTGGTGGCAGAGTGGGTAAAGCATTTGGCTGCTAACCATAAGCTTGATGGTTCAAGCTGCCAGCTGCTCTGCAGGAGGAAGATAGTCAATCTACTTCCATAAAGATTTATACCTTTGGCAACCCAATGGGGATCACTGTAAGTCAGAAAAGACTCGATGGCAGTGGTTTTTTTTTTTTTTTTTTCCTTTCTGTTGTTATATGCCAAGGTTACCCAAGTCTGTTAGCCTGAAATGAGTATGTGGCTGGGGCTGGAATGGAGGGCTACTTGTGGTTTACTAAATGGCTTTACTCGTTCTTATTGAGTAGATTCCAATTCATGGCAACCTTACATGCTTCAAAGCAGAGCTGTGCTCTAGGGTTTGCAATGGCTGTAATCTTATGTGAAGAGATCTCTACACCTTTCTTCCATGGCACCACTGGGTAGATTCAAACTGTGCCACACAGGGACGTAACTGACTTCAACAGAATCTTAGAAGCACCTAGAGATGAGAACAGGGCCAGGCTCTGCAGAACAGGCAGGCAGGCAAGGAGAATGCTGCCTTGTTGAAAAGGTGGGTGATTGTGAGGTGTGCAGACACTAAGTAAGAGCCCTTAAAAGGAGATGGGCAGCCTTACTGAGCATTTGCCAGAGCTGGCAGAAGTATTAGAGTGTATTTTGGCTATTGGAGCTCCTTTGGAAAAATGCAAGGGTTAAAAAAGGATTCAGTTGAGAAAGAAAGTCTGTTACTGGCAGGATCTCCTTTCTCTTTACAGATGGAAAGAGTCTATAAGAAGAGGCTGGAGGTATCCCATTAGGGACTAATTAAAACAAAACCAAAAAACAGTGCTTCTTAGGAACGTGCTCTACCCTGAGTGGGAAAAGTACATGCATTCCTCAGTGAGAGTTTTGATTGTTCATGGTAGATGGGAGGCAAAAGCAACAGTTCATAGAAGTGGAGGCAGGAGTCCTGAGTGAGAGTTAAATGGTGGCATTTGAAGCAGAGTTCCAGGGTGTTTCACCCCAAAAGAATAAAGCAGCAGGATGGGTAGACTTCAAGGGTGACAGCCATGTGCTTCCTAGAATGTCTCTGTATGTGGTGTGGACTCCTGTGAGCTGAGGAGTTGACTTGGGCACTGAGTCAGTTTGGCTGGCTGAGACACAGTAATCTTCCTCTCTTGCTCATTCCTCCTCTCTCAACTTTGGGCTCTTT
This sequence comes from Orycteropus afer afer, assembly GCF_000298275.1. NCBI lineage: Eukaryota > Metazoa > Chordata > Mammalia > Tubulidentata > Orycteropodidae > Orycteropus > Orycteropus afer. The sequence continues at coordinate 2,285,603 of NW_006921813.1, read as the reverse complement.
GGAATCTTCTGATTCAATGTTTCTTGACCTTGGTCATGTATTAAAATCACTTAGCACAATAATAATAAAAATATAGCTTCAAAGCCTTACTTGCAAAGATTCTTGCTTACCTTTTCCGGGGTGAGCCTGGCTTCAGTATTTTTTAAGCTCCTAAAGTGATCTGGTAGCATAGTGGCTAAGACACTTGCCTGCTAACCAGACGGCTGGCGGTTCAAACCCACCAGCCACTCCTCGGAAGGAAGGTTGGGCAATCCTACTTCCGTAGTGATACTGCCTCGGAAACCCAAGGAGGGGTCGCTATGAGTCGGGGCCGACTCGACGGCACATAACAACAACAACAACAACAAAAGTGATTCTAATATGCACTCATGATTGAGAACCCCTGCTAACTCATTTTATAGAGCAAATACGGATTTAAATTAAACTCAGCAGAACCCTTTACAGTTCAATTCTGAAGGTGTATGTCTATATATGGGAGCTCTGGTAGCGTAGTGGCTAAGACACTTGCCTGCTAACCAGACGGCTGGCGGGTCAAACCCACCAGTCACTCCTCGGAAGGAAGGTTGGGCAATCCTACTTCCGTAGTGATACTGCCTCGGAAACCCAAGGAGGGGTCGCTATGAGTCAGGGCTGACTCGACGGCACATAACAACAACAACAATGTCTATATATAAACATAAAAGACTCTGGTCACTAAGACCATTTTAATTAGCAGCTTCACCAGACTATGAACAGCAAAGAACAAATATGCAAGAAAATGAGGGTTCTGCTGGTCTATGAGGTACATTTTCATATGATATTCACTATGGGAAGCTTCTCATAAGAGCTATTTATTTAGAATTCACAGTTCTTCTATCTGCTATGAAAATGTAGATTGTGGGTTACCAAATATCTCTCCAAAGAATTTCCCTTAGCCCAAGATAATAAAGCCAATGTCCTGGCTGAGGTTCAGGCTAGAAGACTAGTACTTAAAAGTACAAATAAAACCATTTGTTAGTCTCTGATTTTCTGGAGTTTCTTGGAGATGCTTTATTGAATAGAATGATTCCATTCCCACATTCTAGTTTGCCATTTAAATTCTAGGTTATCATTCAGACAGATCTTAATCACCAAAGCATACAACAACATACACACATTGTTTCTTCTCCCTTCTTCCCTGCTGTGTGGTGCATGGAACTTAACACACGTGGGAAGTCAAGCAACCACAGTGCTAGTACCAAATCTGTAGGTAAATAGCTATACAGCTGTGGAAAAAATCATAATTTTTTCTTGATGTACTCACTTGTAAAACAAAGAGGTTGGACTGAATCTGTGGTTTTCAACCCTTTTTTAAAACAGAACACTCTTTCTTCAGTAGCAAGCTTACTGCAAAAGTCAGTAAGTAAAACATGTGCATACATTAAAAAAAAAAAAAAAAAAACCAACTCACTACTGTCAAGTCAGATCCAGCTCATAGTGATCCCTCCTTGGGTTTCCAGGGCATTATCACTAAGGAAGTAGATTGCCTAATCTTCCTTCCAAGGAGTGGCTAGTGGATTTGAACGGTCAGCCTTTTGGTTAGCAGCCTTAGGCACTACACCACCAGAGCTCCTATGCATACATATATGGGCACAAAGAGTTTGATCGTCAAGGTAAAGAGGCAGTAGATAAGGAGAGACTAAGAGGGATCAGAACTTGGAAATTAGATACATTCACAGGGGTGGAAGCTGGGGACCAGGGTCTTGTGAACACACTGTCCCTGCTTCTTGGGACTCAGTGAGTCTGGATGTTTAACCACTGATGGCTAGGTAACACCCCAATTGCGGTAACTTCATGACAGGAGTCTAGGAACAGAGTCTTGGAGAGAAATCCATGAGGATCAGTCTGGAAATGGAGGCAGCTGGAGTTATTTAGGGACCCCAGGTTCACTGGGAGAACCCACAGCTTTTTGATTCCAACAGTTAGGAAAAGAGCAGTAAATTACTCAATTTCATGACTCCTCCCTCATTTATGCTAGACTTCCATCCTATTAAACATTATCTTCATAATCTTTTCCCCTCTAATTAGTAGAATTTTGCAACCATGAAAGTTCCTAAACATTATTTGATTCTCAAAGCCTTCATCTTTGTCATTCTTGACATCAGTTTCAAGGGTGTTGTTTCATAGGTAATTTCATGTCAAAAGGAATCTTCCCATCAGTAGTCTTTGCCACTTTTATAGGTTTTCACAGCCTAATCTGAACATTTTATCTTCGTTTTATATTAAAACCTCTTCACTTACAGAAATGCCTTTATTCTTAGCATAGACTCCATAACTTATCAAAAATAAGAAAAAGCAATAGTATAAAAGCCAATGTCCTGGCTGAGGTTCAGGCTAGAAGACTAGTACTTAAAAGTACTAATAAAATCAAGGAAGTCTATTAAGGGGCTGAAAAATTTACAAGATAGAGCTTCAAGCAGCAGAATGGAAGCTCCTCAGAGCTGTAATCTCGCTCACAGTGAGAGTGAGATTAGCATTCACAGTGCTAAACCCTAGACCACAGCCCATACCTAATACAGTTAGTTACCAGTTACTAGTTGTTATCAAGAGGATTCCAACTCATGGATACTCCACGTGTGCACAATAGAACTGTTCTCCATAGAGTTTTCAATGGCTGATTTTTTGAAAAGCAGATTGTCAGGGCTTTCTTCTAAGGTGCCTCTGGGTGAACTGAGAGTGTTAACTGCTTGCGCCACTCATACATAGTTGGTATCCAATAAGCGTAGTGAATATAATGATGTTGTCCTTTAAATGGGAAGCAAGATGAGACTTATTCACAGAAATAAATGATCAACCTAGTCACAGAAGGTGGGCAAGGTCAGGAGGGCATGAGCAGCAGGCTTGATGTGACACTGAGTCAGGGCAGGATGATCCCACAGTCTGGGCCAGGGCTGAGCTAGTGAAAAGATGTCTATGGATGTCTAGTGGTCTAGTGGTGTGTGTGGGTGTGTGAGAGAGACAGGAGAAAGAGAGAGAGAGAGAGAGAGAGAGAGAAGGAGAATGAGAATAAACTGGTAAATTGGTCAGGGAATATATATGACTTGAGTCAAATTGACTGGCAGACAAAGGGTTTGGTTTGTTGTTATGATGTAGAGGAGGTTCAAGGTTCACAGGACATCTTAGAGACACTCTATTGTGTAGGTAGCAACTTTATAATAGCTGGATCTCAGGAAGATCAGTTGGGGAAGACCAGCGAAGGGCTGGAGTTGCCAGGTTAGGATAAGTGATGGTGGGGGCACATGGATTTATGAGCAGTGGCTATTTGTTAATCAGAATGTAAGTATTCTAATGCTTTATACCTTAACATAAAATGAAAATCCTCACAACTGGACCAATGAGCAATATCATGAGAACTGGAGAAAAGATTGAAGTTGTCAGGGATTTCATTTTGCTTGGATCCACAATCAACACACATGGAAGCAGCAGTCAAGAAATCAGATGTTTTGCTCTGATTTCTTCTGCAAGGGACCTCTTTAAAGTGTTAAGAAGCAAAGATGTTTCTCTGAAGACTAAGATGTGCTTGTCCCAAGCCATGATATTTCCAATCACCTCATATACTTGTGAAAGCTGGACAATGAATAAGGAAATCTGAAGAAGAATTGATGCCTTTGAGCTGTGGTGTTGGCAAAGAAAATGAAAATACCATGGACTGCCAGAAGAACAAACAAATCTATCCTGGAGGAAGTGCAGCCAGAATGCTCCTTGGAAGCAAGAATGGCAGACTTCATCTCACCTACTTTGGTCATGTTGTCAGAAGGGACCATTCCCTAAAGAAGGATGTCACGGCTGGTAAAGTGAAGGGTCAGTGAAAAAGAAGACCCTCAATGAGATGGATTGACACAGTGGCTGCAATTATGGGCTCAAGCATAGCAAGGATTGTGAAGATGATGCAGGGGCAGGCAGAGTTTCGTTCTGTTTGTTATACATAGGGTCTCTATCAGTAGGAGCCAACTTGATGGAACCTAACAAAACAACATGTTTTGTTGTTGTTAAGTGCCATCGAGTCATTTCTGACTCATAGCGACCCCGTGCACAGCAGAATGAAACACCGCCCGATCCCTTGCCAGCTCCATGATCACTGCTATACTTGAACCCATTGTTGCAGCCACCGTGTCAGTCCATCTCGTTGAAGGCTTTTCCCTCCTTCATTGACCCTGCACCTTACCAAGCATGACATCCTTCTCCAGGGAATGGTCCCCTCTGACAACATGACCAAAGTAGATGAGACGAAGTCTGGCCATCCTCGCTTCCAAGGAGCAT
>NW_006921813.1:2269945-2277410 GCF_000298275.1 Orycteropus afer afer | reverse complement strand
TTGCCACTTGTAAACATTCAAAATGGCTGCACCCTCAGTCACTTTAAATATCCAAAATGGCTGCCATGTGTAAACAATCAAAATGGCTGTGCCTTCCGGACAAACAAGAAGGTCAGTGAAATAAACAAGAAAACCTGCAATATCTGGGGATAGGGCAAAAAGAGGGGGAAAAAAGGCAGAGAAGGAGAATAATGAAGAAAAAATGGAAAAAATGCAAAAAGAAAAACAAGGAATGGGGTTAACCATGAGAAAAAAAGAAGAAAAATACTTTGCAAACCAGGAACAGGGAAAAGAAAAAAGCTGAAAACTAAGACCTGGGAGGGTAATAGTAGTAAAAAGGACAAAAGTATTAATAATAGTAGTAGTTTTAAAACAGACAAAAGCAAGCAAACTAAAAACCAGAAAAAAGAACAAACAACATGTTTTAATCACTAGTAAATCTATGTGAAGGAGTCCTGATGGTGCAATGGTCAAAGTGCTTGGCTGCTAACTGAAAGACCACCAGTTCAAACCTACCAGCTACTCCATGGAACAAAGATGTGGTAGTCTACTTCTGTAAAGATTTACAGCCTTGGAAACCATATGGGCAGTTCTTCTCTCTCCTATAGGGTCACTATAAGCTGGAATCGACTTGACAACAGTAAGTTTTTTGGTATATCCATGTGAGTGTGACCAAATAATTAGTCCTTTTATAACTCTCTCCTCATCAGTTTTTTATCCCAAGTTGGTAAATGATTGTGAGGGAATACAGAACACTTTTCTGTGATTTCACGATTGGTGAGTATTGATGGACATTCCATCCTTTCCTTTTATTTTCTTATGGAACATATTAAAAAATTTTGCCTAGTATCATAATACTTGACAATTTTTCCACCATCCAATATACTCTTCCAACACTGGTTTCCAGAGCAGAACTAATATATAAATGAAATGAGGAGAGTGATCATGAAATTATAGGGATGGTCATTAGTGGAACTTTTTCCTGGCCACAAATGTCCAGGGGATGTTAAGAATAAACTCATTTTTATCAATTATACATCAACACTAACCTCGATTATGGTACACCAGATTGTTCCAAGCTAATCTTATTCTTCCTTGATTATCTCATTGCTTCATTGCTTGACTTTTTTTTTTTTTTTTTAAGTGCTTAAGGCATTTGACTGCTAACCAGATGGCTGGAGGTTCAAATCCACTAGCCATTCCTCGGAAGGAAGATCAGGCAATCTATTTCTATAGTGATACCACCTTGGAAACCCAAGGAGGGGTCGCTCTGAGTAGGATCTGACTCAGTGGCAGTGAGTTTGGGTTTTTTTTTTTTTTTTGTAATGTATTATATGGACCTTAGCTCTCTTTCCTATATGTTAATATTTTTGCAGAGGATCTCAATGAAGACACAATTTCAAGACTGGATAGCTATAATTCTATAGTGAATGCCACTAATTTCTATGTACCTCCTTTACCCTGCCCCTGACTAGAGTTATGAATTGACTAGAGTTATGAAGTGGTTGAGGAACTAAAGAAGCACGGAATAGGCAGTAGGCACTTGCACTCAGGGATGCTGAGGAAATAATCATCGTTGATTCCTTGGTTTAACTGTGGCCTCAGAAGACACTAACAATGCTCTGCAACAAAACAACTAACTGTAATAAAACACAAATTAAAGTTTTTTATTATAAAATATTTCAAACATAAAGAAAATAACATAACAGAGAATCATGAAAACACCACTTAGATTTAATAGCATTAATATTTTGCTGTATTTGCTTTAGGTCTCCTTTCCTTTGGGAACTAAATTAATACAGATACCAACTAAAGTATCTCATCCCGTACTTCTCACTCTCTTCTCAGAAATAATTACTCTCATGCAGTTTGAATCATTCCAATGAAATGTTTTTGATTTATGCTTGTTGTTGCTGTTGTTATGCGCCGTCAAGTCGGACCTGACTCATAGTGACCCTTCCTTGGGTTTCTGAGGCAGTATCACTATGGAAGTAGATTGCCCCATCTTCCTTCCAAAGAGTGGCTCGTGGGTTTGAATCGCCAGCCTTCTGGCTAGCAGTCAAGTGCCTTAGACACTAAGCTACCAGAGCTCCCTTGATTTATACTACTTACCTTTAAAATTTAAACAAAGCTCTTTTTTCACAGATTCACATTAGTAGAAACATAACATAAAAAATATCCAATACATTGAATTAATAACAGTGTATTTAACAGTGCAAATGCATCTCTGACTACTGATAGGATATCCAAGAAAACCAACATGTGAAAAACATGGAGATGGTGGTAATCTTGACAGAGGCTGGGTTTGGGAAAGTGGTGGGAAGTTGAGTTTTGTTCAGTACAGGAGACTGTAAGTGGATTACATTCCCATTTCTCTAAGAATGATGAAGGGTAGGAAGAAGGCACAGTAGCTTGAGACCAAGAGACAGATGTCCAATTTGCTACGGTCACACTATAGAATAGAAGTTTCATACGTGCAATTCAGTGAAGTAGTTGTATTCAGTATCTCTCTACCCTTCAAGTATTGTTCCAGCCATTAATTAATTAATTTACTCCTTTATTCATTCATTATTTGTTTCAACAAAAAAAATAAAATAAAAAAGAAAAAAAGGCGTTCAAGCTTCTTTGTGTCAGGTACTCTGCTAGACTTCAGTGTATAAAGATGAATAATACATAGTTCTTTTTTTAAAACTCATACTTTATACAACTACTTCTATACCTTCTTTGAGTGGGGATATATTTTTTTTTTCTCTGCTCAATTAACTATTACTTGTTTTATTTATTGGGTAGAATACAATCTATTGAGAGTGTCCCTCACTATCTGAACTCCTATGATGGTAAAGTCAGAAGCCAAGTAGGACAGATTTAAATACTGAGAGATAATATTACTTTCAAGGAGCTCTGGTGGCATAGTGCCTAAGGCATTTGACTGCTAACCGAAGGCTGGAGGTGCAAACCCACCAGCCACTCATCAGAAGGAAGGTTGGGCATTCTACTTCTGTAGTGATACCGCTTTGGAAACCCAAGGAGGGGTCACTATGAGTCAAAATCTACTCCACGACAGTGAGTTTGGTTTGGTTTATATTACTTTCAACTCTTAGATTTTGCATTGCAAATGGACATGATAGATCAATTCTTCCTGTTACCTTTGTTCATTTGTTAAGTTAGATCTTTGAATGCCAACTTTTGAAGTAAAGGTGTCCTTCAATTTGCCTGTGAAATAGGTTGCAAGGATAGAATTTGCTATTCAAATCAAAATTGCTCTTATAGATATTAATCTAAATTATCTGGGATTAAACTTCAATCTGACTGGTCAAAAAGGCTTTTTATTTATATAATCAGTTTATCATCATATCATTTTTTTCAATTCCCAAGCAACTTATTATCCATTCTTTATAATCAGAAATGAAAATAGCATCTCTTATTTTTTTCTGGTCCCCCTGGACATTTCTGTAACAATATTTAAATAAGGGTCAGCTGCTTAACTATCAACTGAAATATTTGTCTCAAGAAAGATTTTACAGGGTTTTTCTTGCCCCACAAGGATGCCCATTCTCAATTCAGAGGGTGTTTCAGAAAATAAATACATTTCCTGGGTTTCATCTGTTACCTTAAAGTAGACATGGATAACTTTAAGGAGAAAAATTTGATGAATCCTCATTGTTCATTTCATATTCCTGGTGTCTTCTTACTCTCAAATGAAAATGGCCTATAATCTCACCTCTCTTATCAAAGAAAGGAAAGGGTTTGACTTTCATACTATGCCTTTAAATAGAATCAAAGGCCACCTCAGGACTATATCTTTAAGAATGTTTATATTAACCGTGCTTTGTAGTCTGCCAGTGACCCATGCCATTCACCTTATGAAATCATTGATAACTGGTGTCATTCAGATAAGTGAGAAATTAGTCATTGGTGTCCAACATAGTGCCTGGCACCCATAAAAACAACAATTAAACAAACCAACAGGCTTCCAGCCAACAATAACCAACTTGCAGCCTTCAGTTAGGGCCTGAGTGACTGAAGCAAGTAAGGAAGCAATTGAGTAATCACTTATGAATGTGGCTTGAAGGGCTCTCACCTTCCAAAGCAGTGCTGCCTGGCTTGCCTGCTGCACCCTGGGGCTCAAGTGTCTCTACTGTCACTGTTGAGTGTTACTGCAGGAGGAGGGTAGCAGGTACAGCATTGTGTTTGGGTGTGCTTTCTCTGAAAAGTTTTAAAGCTAGGCAGGGGTCATTAATGACTTCTCACTCAGATATTAGTGCCATTTGGCTTCCATCAAGGAACTCTGGGGGCACAGTGGTTAATCACTCAGCAGCTAACTGTAAGGTCAGTGGTTCAAAACTATCATTCACTTCATGGGAAAAAGACCTGGCAATTTGTAAAAATTACAGCCTTGGAAACCCTATGGGGCAGTCCTACTTTGTCCTACTGGGCCGCTAAGAGAATCGACTTGACAGTACACAACAAAGCTTCCATCAACCACAGTGGAAGCCCTGAGTGGGTGAGTATGAGTGAGATAGGTGGAGCTGACAACAGGTTACGAATAAGGTGCATAGGACTGCTGGAGAGGGCTGAAGATAGACTTGGCTCCACTTCATGCTGATGCCTCAGAATTGTCTTGGCCTTTTGTCTTCTAAATTTGCTGAAAGAGATTTTGTGCTTGATCTGTTTTGAAGATAAAAAAAGAAATGTCAAACACACACAGCACGTAATTTAAGTATGTTGACAGAACAGCACATGCAAAATTATTGATGATGAATCTGAGAGTACAGCCTGCCAATGGTGCATCTTTTTCCTGGTGCTCCCTTTTGGGTTGATAGTGATATCAATGGAGTTCTTGGTGATATGAGGTCATGATTTTTTCTTGGAATGTGAGGATCCCTGTTAATACAGAGTGCTATGTGTTTTCAACTTTGACTTGTATTTTGTTGATAATATACTTGTTAGACTTATATTTTCTTAATGCTCTACATTAATCATATTTTTAAAATCCAAGTATAATAACTTGAATAACTAGAAGCTCTTGTGGATTTGACTTTGTGATATATAAAAGCAAAACCAAACCCACTGCCATTGAGTTAATTCTGACTCACAGTGACCCCCACTGGGTTTCCAAGGTGGTAAATCTTTAAGGAAGTAGATTGCCCCGTCTTCCTGCTGCAGAGTGGCTGGTGGGTTTGAACCACCAACCTTCTGGTTAGCAAATGCCATAGGCACCGCAGCACCAGAGGTTTTTATATATAACTGTAAATAGAAATATATGGTATGCATTTTTCCCCTTGGTCATGAGAGATGATGAGATTGGTAATCAACTCCATGGTGGAATCTACTGGGAGCAGCTGAGTAGCTGCCTTAGGGAATGTGGTCTGCTTCTTGTATATAAGCAGAAGCCTTGGGGAATGATCTCCAGTTTATGGCATGCTTGGACCCTGCATGTAGCCATGTTCACTATTCAGCAGCCTGCCATGCTCTGCCAACTTTGGGACTTTCAGTGCACTTAAATTAATGGCCTTCCATGTGGTTTGTTAACATCGGGACTGTGTGTTTTTATCTGTTGACCTTGGGCTTGTTAGCTTCAGCAGCCAGTAGCTGCCTGAGTGAAGAGATGCCTCTAGCTTCAGTGGGCCATGAGCAAGAGGTAGAGCTGAAGCCCAAGGTCGAGGGTCCCTGGAGCCTGGCACTTTGAACTTGGACTTAAAGCCTCCAAATTGTAAGAATAAACTCCTGTTTGTTAAGGCCACCCCAGTTATGGTATATTCTTGTTAGAGCAGCACTAGGTAACCAGAACAGTCTTTTTTCTTGGTACGACTAATTTTTGTCTGAATGTCGGGGCATTGTGGATGAAAAAATTTGAGGTTCTGGATGTTGTAATTTTTCCTCAGAGAAGGTCCACCTTATCTTTGGATATATAGCCAGAGTGGGTGACTCAATTAACCACTAAGCTGACTCAAGGCCAGTTTGAAGTTTTGAAAGGTTACATCTATTCTGATTCGCCAATCAATAGCATAGACTAAGAATTATTGTCCAGCAGTCATTGCTGTGGAAAACATCTATGAAATTCTGTTTTGATGTAAATTTGGATGGTGAATTTAGAACTACAGAAGAGCAAGTATTTGATGACCCAAATGGTTTGCACTCAACTACTAACCTAAAGGTTGGAGGGTCAAACCTACCCATGGTGCTGCAGAAGAAAGACCTGGCTATCTGCTTCTGTAAACATTAGCTCCAGGAAAACCCTATGAGGCAGTTTGACTCTGTAACACATAGGGTCGCCATTGAGTTAGAATCCGCTGGACAGCAATCAGTTTGGTTCATTATTTTAACTAGGTTGATACATCATCAGTTTGCATGACACCAGGGTACCAAGGACTTCTTTGAGGAAAAGGTTTTTGGGGGTCAACAATAAAATTAAAGTAACAGATTAAAGAATTGGTGGTGCCTGCTCAACAACCAAACAGCATTGCTTCCTTTCTTACCTGATAGAAATGAGTGAGTTAATTGTTAACTCTCAAGGCAAGTGCTTTCAAGCCCTTTAAATATTCCTACCCTTCCTGGGCTCTCAGGAAGTTCCATCACAAAAGAAATTTAATGACTGACTGACGAAAGCACATTTAAATCCTAGGAAACAAAAAACTAAACTCACTGCATGGAGTTCTTCTGACTCTTAGGGACCCCTCCGTGAGCTTCTGAGGTGGTATCTCTATGGTACTCATAGATTGCCCAGTCTTTCTTCCGAGGAGTGGCTGGTGGGTTTGAATCTCCAGACTTCTAGTTAGCAGTCAAATGCCTTAGGCACTATGCCACCAGAGGGTTATTAATTCCCTATTCTCTATACCAGAGAGGGAGCTTCTGATCCTCTCTCTGTGCTGCTATGGGGAAGACCAAATGTCGGGCAAGAGACAGAAAAGATAGACTCATGTCTACCACTGGACCTTCCACTTAGCCATTTTATCTGTCTCTTATTGTTGTCTTTGAAAGCATTTCACACTCAAGAAACATGGGGAATAACTAACAAAGCAAAAAGGCCCCTGACCAAGGAGTAGGGAAGGTGTTCTGGCTTTTGGCATCTCCCATCTCTGTGAGTTGGACAAGTTATTTAAACTTTCTGAGCCTCAGTTCCTTCAATGAAAGAAAGAGAATAATAATATTTAATTGAGAGTTTAAATAAGATGGTGAATGACAGGTGTATGGCACTGTTCTGGTTACCTACTGTTACTCTGACAAGAATATACCGCAAATGGGATGGCCTTGAAAAACAGGAGTTTATTCTTACAATTTGGAGGCTTCAAGTCCAAGTTCAAAGTGCCAGACTCTAGGGGTGGGGTGAAAGCTCCTCAACCTTGAGGTCCAGCTCTGCCTCCTGCGCCTGGTTCCCTGGAGCTAGAGACATTTCTTCACTCAGACAGCTGCTGGCTGCTGAGGCTGAGAAGCCCCAAGGTTGACAAGTAAAAAGGCACAGTCC
>NW_006921813.1:2234042-2268245 GCF_000298275.1 Orycteropus afer afer | reverse complement strand
TTTGTGTCTTTCAGACACTAGACCACAAAACATATACTCTGTGAAGTGCTCATGTACTTTGTAGTCTAAAAGGACATTATCTTAAAGGTTTAACATCAAAGTTAACAAACAAAGCTTTAACATCGAAGGAATTAATATATAACAGCCCCTCTCCTTCTCAAATGATAGCAATACATAATACTAGATAGCCTGGATAATGTTGGCCTTTTACATTTTTTCTTTTTTTCAAAATTTCTCATGTTGAATCTCTTCAGGAAATACAGCAAGTTCAATTTGGAAACAAAATGACCTTGTTATTTTATTTTATTTTATTTTCACAGTTGTTATAACAGTTGCCTATTGAGAAGCAACTGCGAGTTGAGAAGGAGACATTAGATCATTTCTAGTCTAATATGGCTCTGAGAAGTCAAGGGCCTTAAATCATTTATTCCCCTTGTCAGCCTGTATTGTTTTTCTATTGCTGCCATAACAAACTACCAAACATGAAGACTTAAAACAAGACAAATCTATAATCTCGCAGTTCTGGAGTCCAGAAGTCCATCACCAGTCCCACTGGGCTAAGATCAAGATGTCAGCAGGACTGTGTTGAAGGTTCTAGGACAAAATCCATTTTCTTGCATTTTCTAGCTTCTACAGATTGCCTGCATTCCTTGGATCATGACCTCTTTCTTCTAACTTCAAAGCTAGCAATGACGCATCTGTATTACCCATCTATCTTCTACCACAGCCAGGACAAGTTTTCTGCTTTTAAGGACTCCTGTGATTAGATTTGTTCCATCTGTTATAATCCAGGATAATCATTCCATCTCAAGACCCTTAACCTTAATTACATCTGGAATGTCAGGTTTCTGCCATGTAAGGTTACATATTCACAGGTTCCAGTGACTAGAATGTGGACATCTTTAGAGAAGTCATTATTCTGCTATCTTATAGCTAAAAAAAAAATATTATCAAAGAGCTTGAAAGAAAAAATGTAATTAAACTTTTGATAAAATTTATCCAGGGGACTGTTAAGTGTGGTCTGTACCTTTGTACTTCTAATTAGATCAGTTTTCTACTAGAGAAGAGTTTGGAGGTGGTTTGTTAGAGAGAACACAACAGTAGGTCCTTGGTTGAATCCTATACCTTTCTATAACCATTTGGAATCCCTGGCTGGTGCAAGGGTTTAAGCCCTTGACTACTAACCAAAAGATTGTCAGTTTGAACTCACCCAGGGGTACATGTGAGGGAAGTCCTGGTGACCTGCTTCTGAAAGAACATAGCCATTGAAAACTCTGTGGAACACAATGCTACTCTGACATGCCTGGGGTCACCATGAGTCAGAGTTGACTCAATAGCAACTGGTTTGGGTTTTCTTTTCTTTTTACTCTTCAGGAAGTGGGGCTCTGCCCTACGTTCAAGATATTATCAAAGACACTAAATTTTCCCAAGGATCCTGGAAAGACTGAGTGAGTGAGAGTAAACTGGAAGAGGTCTGGAGAGTAGGGTCTTACCTGCAAAAGACCTGGAGAGTCTGGGCAGGCCAGGAGTCTATGCTGAATCACAGATGGTCTTTCCTGACAGAGATGAGTTTGCCAGAACTGATAAATATCTTGTGCCTGGCAATCTGAGCCCAAAGACAACAGAGACAGGACAATGTCGCTCTGATTGGATTAAAGGACTCCTGGGCAGATGCAGAAGCTACACAGATGGTTAGAGACAGTGAAAGCACATCCGCTGAGAGACAGTGTGACTGTGTGTGGTGGTGCCAGGTCTGAGTCCATCTCATGGAGGCTGAAACAATGAATGATTCTCCTCAGAGTTCGAGAGGCTGACGGCAGGTGTCCAGGCCAGAAGAGACTCTTGTCATGGAAAGTAAAAATATTTACTGGGTTCCAGGGTTTGTTCTATTCTTGTTTCACCAGCACAATTCTTCCACTGCATCTGAAGGAGGCAAAGAGCACCTCGCAGAGCTATAGGGAGTAGCAGAGGTGAGGAAAGGAAAAGGTGAAAGGGTAATGGACTTGCAGAAATGGTTTAGGGTGAATTCTTGGCCTCTCTCTCTCTCTGGCCACTTACAGGAATATAGAGCATTTCCAAGACCCAGTAGGGTATGAAGGAGGATGCAGAACAATAATGACAATGAGGAAGATGCTATGACTGAAATAGGTGTGATTGAGTGAACCAAAAGTGGCAGTGAGTCAAAGTTGACTCCATAACAATGGGTTTTGTTTTTTTGGTTTTATCTTGGAAATGTGGAGGCAGTTTCACTGTGAAGGAGGGTCTAAATTTTCACATTGCTCTTTTTGCTGGTTTTTGGTTGATGTTGTTAAGTGCGTTTTGAAATTATTAGGGTTGACCTAATGAATGGGGACACAAGAAAGCTTCTGATAAGTTATAATATAAAGGCTACTGAAAGTGAACTGAATCTGAGTGACCACAATTTGTAACTTTGGAAAAATATACAACAGATATGCAATTATTACTGTTGTTGTTGTTATTTGTAGCAACCACAATGTGTGCAGTGCTACTTCATTCCAGGAACTGGGGTGAAGTCTATAGGCCTTAAATGCAAATAGCTTTGGTTTAAATCTCAGCTTTGCCACTTAGTAATGGTATGACCTTGGGCAATCTCACCAAACATCACTGGCTCATCAAAAAAAAGGCTGGGGGCAGGGGCAGAAATAGTATGATACTTACCTTGTAGAGCTGTCATGATGAAATGAGATGATAAAATGGTTAGTGAAATATTTGTCTCTTCACTCTCAAAAATGTTGGCCTGTATTTTTTGTTGATGTTTATTCAGCCCATTTTAGTTTTTTTTTTTTTAAGTCTAAGACACCACTGTTGATAACTTAGCATCCTCTCTAATTTGCAAGATTTTGAATCAAGTTGTATTTCTTTGTTGTTGTTGCTATTATTTGCCATCAAGTCGGACCCGACTCATAGCGACCCCTCCTTGGGTTTCCAAGGCGGTATCACTACAGAAGCAGATTGCCCAACCTTCCTTCCGAGGAGCAGCTGGTGGGTTTGAACCGCCGCCAGCCTTCTGGTTAGCAGTCAAGTGCCTTAGGCACTATGCTAATGGAATAAAAAAGAACCTCACCTGAGGAATTCCATTAAATAGCCCTCCAACCTTCTCTCTATGATGAAAATAGGATGAAATGGCTTTTCTGCCTCTACATTCCATGATTCTGAAATAATGCAAGGACTAATATTATGTAATTCTTTTTAAAGGAGTTCTCTTTGCCTAGGGAGAGCAAGACCATATGCCAAAAACAATGTGTAAGTCAGGCCAATTAAGAAGGATTACTCTTCAGCCTTGGGTTTTCTTCAGCAAATCTTTAGAGCTGGCTCTGTATTTATAACTTGGTTGAGGACCAAAACAACCTCTCATCTGACTAGGGTGTGGAGAAGTGAAGCATACTTCGGATGCCTTCCTAAATGATGAATTTTTCTCATTGACATACATGCCATCGCAGATAGTGCAGCTGCATGTCATAGATTTGTTTAGAACTTGATTGAAAACAACCTCCACTAGACTTCCCTGGGAGAATGGTGATGAGGTTGTCCCTGGGACACAGCTGAGCCTTTCCCTCTCTGGAATGAAGGCGAGAGATTTTAAGGGAAAATATCAGTTCTGACAATGAAGGGAAAATGGGGATGTTCAGGGGCAAGTTGAAAATCAGGAGCATTCCTAGTCAATTTGCTCATATTTCGACTTCAGTAATTTTTCTTACTGGACATCCTTAATATTCCTGATTTCTACATGTCAAGAAATGCCAGGATTTAGAGCCAGATGTTCTGTAGGGTTCAGGCCATCACTATCCTGTTTATTTGGATGCTTGATATAGATTGGCTTCAGACAACCTCCCCAAACATCATTTTCTTCTTCAGAAAAAAAAAAAAAAAGGAATAATATTATATTTACCTTGCAAAGTTGTTGTAATGATGAACTGAGATAATATATTTAAAATTGAAACAAGCCTTGGTAATGCAGTGGTTAAGTGCTTGGCTGCTAACCAAAAGAAAGATGTGGCAGTCTGCTTCTGTAAAGATTTATGGCCTTGGAAACACTATGGGGCAGTTCTGCTGTATTCTTATAGGTTTGCTGTGAGTTAGAATCAACTCAATGGCAAAAGGTTTATTTGATAGTTAACCCGCTGTGACTCTGTCCTTTAGCTTCTGGGACTTTGGATCTCTACTCTTCTTGATTCAATTACTAAACCAAAAACTAAAACTAAACCAGTTTCTGTTAAGTTGATTCCTACTCATGGTGACCCAACATGTGTCCAAATAGAACTGTGTTTCATAGGATTTTCAATGGCTATGACCTTTTAGAAGTAGCACATAACCATTTGCACCAACCAAGAGAGGTCCCCTGACTGAACTACTACTTATTGTTGACAAGTGCCATTGAGTCATTTTTAACTCAGAGCAACCCCATGCAGTTTCTAGGCTGTGAAAAAGACCATGTGAAAGTTTAAGTGGAGACAGAAGAAAATTAAAACAAGTCCACGAGAGCCAAAATATGACCTTGAGTATATCCCACTTGCATTTAGAGATCATTTAAAGAATAGATATGATGTATCTTCACACCAATGACTGAAGACCAGATGAGTTGAGGGGATGACTTCAAGAATATTACACATGAAGAAAGCAAAATGTCATTAAAAAGACAGGAAAGAAAGGAAAGACCAAAGTGGATATCAGAAGAGACTGAAACTTCCTCTTGAATGGAGAGTAGTTAAAGGGAATGGGAGAGATAATACAGTAAAAGAGCTAAACAGGATTTCAAAGCGTAGCTCAAGAAGCCAAAGTAAAAAATTATAATGAGAAGTGCAAAGATTTGTGGTTAAAAACTCAAAAGGGAAGAACATATTCAGCATTTCTCAAGCTGAAAGAACTGATGAGAAAAATTCAGGCCTCAAGTTGTGTTACTGAAGGATTCTATGGAACAAAATATTGAGTGATGCAAGCATCATCAAAAGAAGATGGAAGGAATACACAAGGCACTGTACCAGAAAGAGTTGGTCACTATCCAACCATTTCAGGAGGTAGCATATGACCAAGAACCAAAGATATTGAAGGAAGCTGCACTGAAGGATTTGGGCAAAAAACAAGGCTCCAGGAATAGATGGAATACCCACTGAGATGTTTCAACAATTGGATGCAACACTGGAAGCACTCACTTATTTATGCCAAGAAATTTGGAATATAGCTACCTGGCCATGGAAGCGATCTATATTTGTGCCCATTCCAAAGAAAGATGATAAAGCAGAATGCAGAAATTATCAAACAATATCATTAATATAACATGCAAGTAAAATTTTGCTGAAGCTAACTCAAGAATGTTTGCAGAAATACCTTGACAGAGAATTGCCAGAAATTTAGGCTGAATTCAGAGAGGATGTGGAATGAGGGACACATTGCTGCTGTCAGATGGATCTTGGCTGAAAGTAAAGAATACAGGAAGAAGGTTATCTGTGTTTTATTGACTATTCAAAAACATTTGACTGTGTGGATCATGACAAATTATGCAAAGAATGGAAATTCCAAAATGTTTAATTGTGCTCATGAGGAACCTGTACATAGACTGAAGGCCAGTTGTTCAAATAGAACAGGGGGGAATACTGTATCATTTAAAATCAGGAAATGTGTGTGGCAGAGCTCTATCTTTTCACCATACATATTCAACTTGTATGCTGAACAAATAATAGGAGAAGCTGGAGTATATGAAGATGGCCATGGCATCAGGAGTGGAGGAAGACTCCTTAACCACTTGCAATACGCAGATGACACAATATTGATTGCTAAAAATCAACAGTGATTGCTTCAAGTCTTGAAAAAGACTTGAAGCCCTTAGTAATGAAGATCAAAGACTATAGCCTTCATTATAGATTGTACCTCAACAGAAAGAAAACAAAAATCCTCACAAATGGACCAATAAGCAGCATCATGATAAATGGTGAAAAGATTGACATCAAGGATTTCATTTTATTTGGATCCACAATCAATACCCATGGAAGCAGCAGTCAAGAAATCAGACATCGTATTGCGCTGGGCAAATCTGCTGCAAAAGATCTTTTGTTAAGGAGCAAGAATGTCACATTGAAGACTAAGGTGTGCCTGACCCAAGCCATTTTATTTTCAATAGCCTCATATGCATGTGAGAGCTGGACAATGAATAAGGAAGACCGAAGAAGAGTTGCTACATTTCATTTGTGCTGTTGGTGAAGAATATTGAAAATACCATGGCCTGTCAAAAGAATGAACAAATTTTTCTTGGAAGAAGTACAACTGGAATGCTCCTTAGAAGCAGAAATGGACAGAGTTTGTCACTCATACTTTGGTCATGTTATCAGAAGGGACCAGTCCCTGGAGAAGGATATCATGCTTGGCAGAGGGGCAATGACAAAGGGTAGGACTCTCAATGAGATGGACTGGCACAATAGCTGCAATAATGGGCTTGAGTATAGCAATGATTTTGATGATGTCACAAGATCTGGCAGTGTTTCATTCTACTATACATAGGGTCACATGAGTTGAAACTGACTCACCAGCATCTAACAACAACAAAAATCCTTATAAGAACAGATTATCAGGTCTTTTTCTCCAGGGAGCAGTTGGGTGGATTAGCTCAGTAAGCAGCCAAACACTTTACGATTACAACACCAAGGCCCAACTACTAGGGTCCTATAACTCATTTCACCTCTTATTTTCTCATATCTAGCTCATGCTTCAGTCGGGAAGCTCATTTATAAGCCACAGGGTTCTTAGATAGCAGAAAAACCTGTTGCCAAAGAGTCAACCCCAACTAAAAGCAACCCTATAGGACCCAATTGAACTGCCCCATAAGGTTACCAAGACTGTAATCTTTACAGAATCAGACTGTCACATCTTTCTCCCCTGGAGAGACTGGTGGAATTTAAGCAAAACACTTAAAAACTGCACCACTAGGGCTCCTTACTGCTTTGTTGTTATTGTTGTTATGTGCCATCGAGTCGGCCCTGAATCATAGCCATCTCTTCTTGGGTTTCTGCTTTAGATAGGACTTTATTAATCTATGTTTATACTTTTTGAAATACTTCTAATTGTGTGTTAATGAGTTTTCTTCCTTTATAGAGTAAGTTCCTTGGGGGCAGGAATTGAAGCTGATTGTATCACTGGCACTTAGTAAGGTGTCCAGCATATATTAGAGACAATATATTGTGGAATTATTTAATGTCAATATCTCATCTCGGACATTAAACTTTAAAACATGTGGAAATGTTAAGAGCAATTGGTTTATCCTTAGTGACTCTACCTCTTGTCCAACTTTTCAGTCAAAAACAATGTTCCACTACCGTCTCCCTCAATTCTCATGATTCTTTGCTCTGATTTGTATATCTATTGCATCCAGCTGGATTTTCCTCTAACTTCTTGCATATTATGTGAAGACAAACAGTTGTATTTTTAGAAATTCTGCATCTTTCATTTAGACCCTTTCCTCAAGAGGAAATATGGGTCCACAATGATTAAGTTATGATTAGTTCTCAGTACCAAAGACATTTACTTCTTTAATTGGTGATTCATTTGCTGTCCTTTATATTAGGGTAACCATATGATTTATATTCCAAACCAAGACTGTTTCTAGAGTGAACAAGGACACTATTAATAATTGTTATCAGGTTGACAGGTCTAAACTGGGACTCTGGGGCAAAATAGGACATATGACACTCTATTTATAGGTGAAGATGCTGTTGAACTAGGCCCAACAAAGCATGCCCCTGGGATAGTTCTTCCATAGTAGTGACGTGTATGTGATGAAGAAGTCACACCTTCTTACCAGGATACCCTTGTAGCTGATGTAATAGATGTTGCAAGGTAGTTGTTTGGGAGTAGAGTGCATTTCTGGAAATGGGATATAGATTGTCTCAGTGAAACTAAAGGGAGATAGAACTAGCAAACTTCCCATTAGAGCTTGAGGCTCTAATCCATGTATTTATGTAGCCCATCCTCAGTTTAAGCCTAATGGCCCCTATGATGTTTGGGGACATAGAAAAACACTATATCATTGAAGGTAGGAAGATGATACATTTTTTTAATTTAATGGTTAGGAACATACTCCACTCTAGGTTTTGCATGATGATGTAAAACTTAAACAAATGTTATTACATTTTGAGACATCTGTGGCTGATTGGGAGGTGAGAGGGAAATTTATATTTGAGGATAGTAAGCCCAAGTCCTTACTGTCCAAAAGTGTGGTGAGTAAATCAATGGGGAGTCCATCAAGGGACACAATGAAGCCATAGTTCTTCATGCTCTCCTTCGACCCTCATAGGGGACTATGAGGCACATAGTCTCATAGTCTCATAGCACCAGAGGTTGGTATCCTTATTTTACAGCTCAGGACATGGAGAGGGGTTAAATGAATGGTCCTACATGCTGCAGCTTCTAAGAAGTAGAACTGGAAACAGAATGCAGGCTTCTTTGACTCCTGGATCAGGGTTCTGATGGTCTGATTTTCCCAGACTCAGCTGAGAGTATCCACAGGAAGGGAAAGCAGAAATCCTTTCCACACAAGCTGGCTCACTAAGGGGCTGGTTGAAAACCTGTGAAATGTCTCCCAGGAATGCGAGGGCCTTCCTTCTCTTGTTCCAGCTTGGGTAGGCTTTTGCATATCTCCCTGTATGTTGCCATTTATGGATTTGGGCAAAATAACAGAATTGCAAAGCTTCAGAGTCTCAGACTTCTTTTTTTCTTTCTCTTCCACACTGAGCTTCCTGTTTCTATGGCAATGAATAGGATGTTTTGCACTAAGAAACACTTTAAATGCCACTGGGGGAAGGTAAGAACCACACATAGCTCTCTACAGAGCAGGAAGGTGAAATGAGATGCTCAGAAGAAAAACTGAGTGAAATAAGAAAAGGAAGGAAGCAGAGAAGGAGAAGGGAGGAGGTAGGTTATGAAGCATCTGCTTGGAAGGAAACGTGAGACCCAGATAGCACTATGGCAGCGAAGAACTGGAACGCTCAGAGTTGCAGCCAAAGTACAGAGGCATCCTTGAGCACTCAGAAAGACCCCATCAGCTCCATTAGGGTCACAGGGCTGGGGAGGGAGGGCAAAGACGTCTTCACCTAGAAACTGGGCTACAGGAATCTGGGAAGCATCCCTAGACACATTCACTATACCAAAACTACTTGAAGGAGCCTTCAGGGGTAATCTCTAAGGCTGTTGTTGTTAGCTGCTGTCACATAAGCCCCCAAATCCAGACAACCTCATGCAAAATGGAACAAACCACTGCCTGGACCTGTGGTGTCCTTGTGATCACTTGCTGGTCAAACTGTTGTGATCCATAGGGTTTTCATTGGCTGATTTTTTGGAAGTAGATCTCCAGGCATTCTGCCTACTATATCTTAGTCTGAAAGCCCTGCTGGAACCTGCTTGGCATCATAGCAACAAGCAAACCACCACCAACAGACTAGCGGTGGCTGCTTACAAGTTGCATTGGCTGGGAATTGCATCAAAGCAAGAAGGCAATGATTTTGCAACTCAGTCACCATTGTGCCTAATCTCTGAGGTCTGGGGGCTCAAATATAATATCCTGCAAAGCCTTGCTATGCCTGCACAGGATGGCAGAAGGCCACTGGTAGGCAACTCTCTCACCTATGGGGTTAGAACCAGATATCCCATCTATGTCTGATGTCTGAGAATGGCTCTGGGAGGCTCTGCGGCTCCCCTTTCCTTTATTGTCTTCTTTGCATGGGGTCAACCACACATGCTCACGTGAAAGTAGACATTTACAATAATGTAAAGATTGAGGGATAAGAAAGAGAAACTAGAAAGTTAAAGTGGCAATGGGGAAAGGTTCTCTTCCCTTTTTCCTCTGTCTACCTTTCTGAACCCATACGTGGACATATATGTAATCATATTCCCAAGCAGCTGTTGGGAAAGAACTATGTCAAGACAGTTTCACATTCAACCTGGTAAAGCTATGGTGGCATATCAAGTCTTCCCGTTTTTGATTTTGCTATTTCCTCCCTTATAGCCAAGCCACATCAAATCAAGCTCTTTCTAGCTCTAATTCCTATTATGCAAGGTTTAAGAGCTATAAAGTGGAATTAAAGGCACAGTAGTAGGAAATGCTGATTAAAGGGCAGCCTCAAAATAGCCCGGTCTCAGTGGAAGGCCACAGTCAATGTATTTGTCCAGCTGCTTGATGGAGGAGGCCCAGAGGCCTCTCACTTACTTGCCAGAGGCCCATAAAAGGCTTACCTACACTTGCTGGTGAAGTTGGTTCCTTGTAAATGAAAGTTGACCAGGAGTCATATGAGCCGATGGCAGCTGGACGGACTGGATTGGGGTGCCAAACAGAGCAGGAAATGGCCATGAGCCAGGGTCAACAACTGGGGGCTGGAGCCAGGTGAGGACCTGTCCCAGGATAGCTCAGAGAGGTGCTGCTTTCCAAGGGTTCGGCTAGGGAAACCTGGTTTATTTTCAGTTAATCTGGCATGCCTGGATTTACTGGCAGAGCCTCGAATTTGCATGTCTACTTTAAGAGACCCTACCAAGTGCATATAATAAAATGTTAATTTATGCCTTCTGCTGGATTGAATGTGGCTTGATGTAACTGCAAAACGGAACAGATCTGGAAACTCTGCAATTAGAAGAGGAGGGTGGAGGGAGCACATCCTTGCTGGGGTGGTGGAAGGGAGGCTGAGGTGAGCCTGGAAAACTTCCTCTCAAGACCCCTGGGGGGACTTTGTACCAGATCCATGCTCAGTTTCCTGACATGGCTGAGGGATGGCCTTTCTGTCTCTGTAGCATGGAACCCAACACTACTGGTATTTCAGACCCTGGGCACCGAGTAGGTCCTGGGAAATATTTAGTGAATTGACTAACTAACTTAAATTTAATAATACTGGGAAAGTTCTGGGCATGAACTCTTCTTCCCATATTTTGGGAATTGTCAGGCTTTGCTTAGTTCTTAAAAAGTCCACACCCAGCTGTACACCAAAGAGGAAGCCAGCACATGCTTGAGGTTCTGAGCTAGTCTCAAGAACATTCTCCCATGGGTCTCAGAACTCTCTGGAACCTTACACACATTTCACCCTGACTCAGGCAGTGTATGTCAATACTTCTTCCCGTTCAGCCTGGCCCAGACCATCCTCCTCTGGTGCCACTCCTATGGCTGACATCTCATGTGTCCTAAACTGGCCTTGTTCCTAGGAATAATTCCTTATATTTACCCATTTCATCTCATTTTTCCTGACATCAAGCTGGTATCATTGCAAGATTAAAATATGCCCGTGGACTTTATACCTTCTGTTATAAACCTATTCTGGAGTCCACAGCACCACATTTCTCTAGGTATTGTCCCCATACTTCACAACAGAGAAGCCCAACAATCTTATTTCTCCACCATAACTCTCCCACTTGGCCATAGATTACATCAGCATTCCAATTGACCCAGCTGGACAATTACATTCTTTTTCTTAGGAATTTGGAATTGGACTTAAAGAACATGCGTCAGCATCTGTGTTTGGCTCAGACATGCATTTTGGAGCCATGGAGGCTGAGTGTAAGGAGATGAGAACAAGTCAGGTCATGGGGAAAAAGAAAAGGAAGACATGCAGAGTAAAGAAGTCAAAAGAGGCCTGGCTACACTTCTTCTACTGGGTTCTTATGATGATTTTGCATCTTTAAAGTAAATTCCATCCAGGCAAACAAAAGACAGGCATATGAGCTGAACATTTACATTATTAGGTAGATATAATCCTTGGAAAGATCAATCATAGGAGACTAGAAGAGGTATGTATGCACAGGGAGACAGCTTGGGGACCAGGAGTACATGGGAGAGAAGGACACAGGGAAGAGGTGGCTATGGGGAGGAGAGCTGTTGCACTGTGGGAAATTATAGTCAATGTCATGAGACAAAGTGTATGTGTACTGCTGTATGGAAGATGAATTTACTCTGTAAACTTTCACCTAAATCACAATAAAATAAAAAAAATCATAAAAATAATTCCAGTTTACTGATTAGCCTAACTTTAATGTCTTTCTGATATATATATAACCAAATTACTTTAAAAATATGCTAATAACATTCACCATAGGCTCCTGTGCCTCCAGTCCAACTTACATGCTTAACCCTGCTTTCTTTCATCATGTCCCAATGCTACACAAAGTTATGTCATGTTTTCCTGTCGCCTACATCACCATGCCCACCAGCCCGTAACTGTCTCTTGGTGGACCCCCTAGTATGTCCTACCCAACCACCCAAAATAATTTCTCCCTGTAACCAAAATGTGCTTCTTTGCATGCATCTACCTCATCATTCTTGTCACACGTCTCTAAACCCATCACTCTTTTTCTCTCCCTTCTGCTTCCGCTAGGGTTCCTTCCAGGCTTGGAATGCTCTTTCCTCTTCTCTTGGCCCTAGAAATACATCTAGAGTGGCCTTTTTGTTTGTTTTTCTGAAAAGGAAAGTTTCTATCCACAACTTTATGTGAAGGAGGGAGAAATGATCATAATTAAAAAGTTGATTATTGGTAAAGTGCAGCATCTATAACCACTTGACTTTCGTGTGACTGTCTCAGTATCTGATTCCTGCTAATATTTACATTTATGGTAATGAAATAATTACCCAAATAGAATGTATGCTCAACATAGAGTTATAAATTACAATCCACCAAATAGATCTAAAGGAAATGAGTGAATGAAATGAGTGGTTGCTTGCGTCCTTGACTCATCCCAAGAACCAGATTCTCCTTCACCCAAAGACTTGAGAGATGTGATGGTCAATTTTACGAATCTACTTAGCTAGACTATGTATTCTTGTGCTTTGGTCAAATACTAGACTAGTGGCTGTTTCACAATGTAACGTAACATAAACACCTTCCATAATGTAATCTAATATATTAAAATCAATCAATCAGTTGAAATGAAAGTTTCTTTTGGGTGTGTTAGTCTCTCAGACTATAACTAGATATTTGAGTAGAACTCACTGTCTCTCCAATTTGTACTTTTTTCACTGTCTGATCTATAGATCTTGATATGTGAGCCCACCTATCATCTGAGAAACAGGTTTTGTGTTTGCCAGTCCCCCTAATTGCATGAGCTAATTCCTTGAAGTAAATCTTTGGCTCTCTTTGTTTCAGTTGTATATGTCTGATTCTTTTTCTTTAGAGAACCATAGCTAAGATCAAAGATAGCCAGCAGCCCAGGGAAGTTAATATGAAACCAGTGTTCTCCCAAGGATGAGTACACAGTGGAAAATAATGCATCCAACTTCTTTCTCTGCTGATGTCAATAAACTATATTATGAAATGAGAACATGTGTGATGGGGAAGAGAGGAAATCCAATACATAACTGTTTAACCATCTAGTGAAAATATAACCAGGGAGGTGCTAACTCCTCCTGTTCACGTCCCAAAAGTACGAGGAAAATGATGCTCACATACAGAACAGGATTGAGAATTTTGACCCAATGGGGCATTGCCATAAAATATTTCATGTGATATTAATGACAAGAAGCCTGAGGAATTTCTAAACTTATGCAAAAGAATCACACCATATCCTGTGTCACATAAATGTTTAACTCAATCATTGTCATCAGCTTGAGTTTACTGAGTGTCAGCTGGGTGTCCTTTTTAGCCCTGGGTTTTGTTTTCTACATTCCTTTTGGTTGCTTCATTATATTGTTTTATTTTATAAGAAACTGTTTGATAATAGCCACAGGGGAAAAAAACACGATTATTTTTATTATGAGATAGAGCTGTATCCAACATATACAACATAAGGGATCTTAATAATTTTTTTTTTTTTTTTTATGGCCACACGTATGGAAAAGGTCTTTCATTACTTTTCACTCTCCACTGGATTTCTTCTCTATTCCTTCTGGCTTCCTGTAGTAGTCTGCCAATAAAATGTTTTTCTGTCCTTCTTTGAAACCATTTTCATTTTATTTTGGGGTGGGCTCCAATTTGTTGAAGTATGGGATTGCATATTGATACAAATTTTTTTTTTTTAATTTGAAATACACACAATTAACCAAAACCAAAGCCAAACACCCTTTGCTGCTGAGGCAATTCTAGCTTATGGAGACTAATGAGTGACAGAGCACAGTTGCCTCATTGGGTTTTCATGGCTGTACTCATTACAAGCTTAGATTTTCAGGCCTTTCTTTTGTGGTACCACTGGGTGAGTTTGAATCTCCAACATTGAGGTTAGTTGTTGTTATGTGCTGTGGAGTTGGACCCGACTCAGCGACCCCTTCTTGGATTTCCGAGGCGGTATCACTATGGAAGTAGATTGCCCAACCTTCCTTCCGAGGAGTGGCTGGTGGATTTGAACCACCAGCCCTCTGGTTAGCAGTCAAGTGCCTTAGGCACTATGCTACCAGAGCTCCCTTTGGGTTAGTAGTCTAGTATACAAATTGCCTGTGCCACCCAGCGACCTCAGAATGCCATTAAAAAGTAAAAATTAAATGTGTTTCCTTTAAAGCATCTCACTAGGACAGAAATCTTTTAGGAAGTAGAAGACCCATGCGATCCTGAAAATTGTATCATAATTTCCCAACTATATTTGTGAATTTTTGCTGCCAAAATGCTGACAGTATTGTGAATAAGCATAGACAAACAGCGTGGATTCAGTAAATTAGCTCTCTTAGGAAGGAAGGTTGGGCAATCTACTTCCTTAGTGATACTGCCTCAGAAACCCAATGGCTGATGAGGGTAGAGATTTCTAGTAACTCTTTTTATCCTTCCAGCTCATGTCCTTGGAAAACCAGTTCTAGAGAAAGGGGGCAGTTGCTGATACAAATCACTGTGGAGAAGATGGCCTAAAAGAACATGAATCTTAGTCCTCATGCACCCCCTAGTGTAGGACACTGTGTAGTTCCTTGGTTACTGGGTTGAACTGGAAAATATATCAGCCATTCTCAATCTCTTTTTGTTTAATAAGATATTGAGGGAAAATAAATACAAATTAAAAATTAAGACAAATTTAGGAAATGAGCATCTTTGATATTATGCAAAGGAAAGAAGTGTGAAAGAATTGGGCAGAATCTCCACTGTTTAGACCAGAGCCTCTCAAACTTTCACATGCACATGAATCATCCAGAGGTCTTGTTCAGATATAGACTGGATTCTGTAGGTCTGGGTGAGGTTCTTGGTTATGCATTTCTACAAGTTCCTAGGTATCGTAGATGATGCCGATCCATGGAACGTATTTCAATAGCACTTTGAGTAGCATGAAGGACTGAGCTGTCTACTTATTTCGTGGTGTTCTGAAGTTCTGCTGTGTCCACTAAACCTCACAAAATCCCTGCTAGGCACTGTGTAATCACTCCTTATTTGTTTGGTAGCACTGTAAATTTGTCAGCTCTAAATGAATTACTTTTTTTTTTTCTAAACGTCAATAACATTTGCCAATGGCATACATGGTTTGCATCATTAGACTGTTATTTACTACATATTACTTGAGTTGTCTTGAGTTCCCCCACCCCCAGCTAAGTTGTCAGCTTTGTAAGGACAAGGACTGTCATGTACTGCTTTGTTTATTCTATGGGGTCGTGCACATTGCAGGGTCGATAAGAGGCAAATAAAAAATTAGTTGATAAGATTCCTGATGTAGGCTTTGATTTTTTAAAAAAATATCAGATTTCTTCACTAAAATTCTTGATGCTGAGGTGGTAGAGAACAGAGAGGTTGGAGAGGCAGTGGGAACTGAAGGAAGTAGTTGTTGTTGTTATGTGCTGTCGAGTTGGACCTGACTCATAATGACCCCTCCCTGGGTTTCTGAGGCAGTATCACTACGGAAGTAGATTGCCTATCTTTCCTTCTGAGGAGTGGCTGGTGGGTTTGAACAACCAGCTTTCTGCTTAGTAGTCAAGTGCCTTAGGCACTACACTGGCAGAGAGAGAGGGTGAAAAAGGAGAATGTGGGCATCTTGTAGCACTGGTAATAAATATATCCTGAACTTCAAAATTTTACATAAGGTTTCCCTTGAAGCTGTTGTGATTGTTATCTGAGGTTGAGATGTCTCCAACTGATGGCGACACTATGTATGATGAAACATTGCCTAGTTCTGTACAATCTTCCTGATCATTGTCATGTTTGAGTCCAGTTGGACTATATTGTATTCTGATCCATAGGGTTTTCACCAGCTGAGTCTCAAAAGTAGATTGCCAAGCCTTCCTTCCTAGACTGTCTTAGTCTGGAAAATTCACCAAAACCAAGGATGATCCTAAAGGTATTGAAATTCCAATGGCATAGCTTCTAGCATCATAACAACACAAATGACACCACTGTACAACAGGTTGACAGACGGGTGGGAGGCCTTGGAGTTAGATGTCCTGCTTTGAATTCTACTTACATTTGCATTTTAAAATCAGTCTGTGTAAAAATAGTGAGGTATGCTGAATAGAGAAACAACAAAATAATGGATTTGATAACTGTACATAAGGAACAATCAAAGAGGAAGTAGCCATGTACTCTGAAGAAATCAAGGTCCAATCAAAATCAATCAGATTTTCAGCTGAAGGAAAAGATATATAAATAGTGATTAAAGGAAGATCTAAGAAGGGTTAAAATGCCACAGGACTGAGTGGAAGTCATCATCTCATGTTTAAGAAAAAGAATGTAGGAAGATTGTTTCATGTACCACTGGGCTGAGCATTTTTAAAACAGACATTTCTCTTACCTGGCAACGTAGACTACACTGAAGTGCACACTGTGGAAAGAAGTGAGTTCCTGATCACAGGCAAGTACATACCTGCACTTATTGCCTATAGGGTTTTTCAAATACTGTCTGTATTGGCTGGAAAAATGACTTCTGAGTTCCTTGACAAATCTGAGAGTCCATGACTTCTTGATTAATCATTAGTGCAATAGATTCTCCGTATCTGAAGGAATGATATTCAGAAAACAAAACAAACAAACAAAAATGCTGCCATTGAGTCAATTCTGACTCAAAATGACCCTACAGAACAAAGTAGAACTGCCCCAATAGAGTTTCCAAGGCTATAAATCTTTACAGAAGCAGACTGATTAATCTTTCTTCTGTGGAAAAGCTGGTGGCTTCAAACCACCAACCTTCTCATCAGCACCCAAATGCTTTAGCTCCTACACCACTAGAGCTGCTGCCCAATCTTCCTTCTGAGGAGTGGCTAGTGCATTTGAACATCCAGCCTTCTGGTTAGCAGTCAAGTGTCTTAGGCACTATGCCAACAGAGCTCCCTGAAGGCACAGTAGAGGTTAGTAAAGGTAACAAGTGTTTTCCTTTTTTGTAGCAGGTTATTGCCTTTGATTGCTGTGAGTTAACAGCAACAACAATGGCATTACATTACTTGCACACCTCCAGCAAAGAACTTCCTGTGCTGTGAGACAAACCATTTTGTTTCATAGTATTTTTCTGTCATTAGAAGAATCATTCACGTTCACTGTAATAATTTTAGAATACCAACCAGAAAAGCATGCAAGGAGATTAGGAAAATATATATTTGTATCTGCACTTTTACTTTCTGATGTATTCAGGTATGCATATATATACATATGCACAGTTTATTTTGAAAAATCATATTATCCACATTTCAGAACCAGTTTTTATCATCCTTTGTCATCACATATTTTTCCATAACATCACTTTTAAAGACTGAATAAGCCCATTTCATTTTTTAATAGCTATAATTATTAGCATTTTTTCCCTTCTATCAAGTTAAAACTTACATCCTTATAATTGACATTCATTGGTGCTTTGTCTGCCCTGTAGAATTATATGCAATGCCATGTCTAATCCTTCTTTTTCAAGACAACTCTTCAAATATGAAAGGTGCTTTTAAGTCTCCTTTGAGCCTTATTATTTTTTAGTGTTGATCTGCCTCAGTTCTTTAAACACCTTTCATATTTCTCAGGCCCCACTATCATGATGACTTTCCTCTGGATGAGGTTTTTTTTTTTTTTTTTTTTTTTAATCATTATTGCCAGAATTAGATGCGATATTCCAAGGAAGATAAGAACAAAACTATCACTTCCTCTTTTGGTGGTGGTTTCAATTTATTTTTGGAGCCAGGGCTGTGTTAACTCTTTGGAAAGTCTTGAGTCATTGTTGACATATTGTCTTCCTTATCTTGCTCTCACACCTGTTGCTATTTAGCAATTGCAACCTCTACCCCCACCACCATGTTACAACTTGGATTCTCCTAGGCCAAATGTGTAACTTTTTGTATTTTCTTTATTACTTAAGTGTTTATTGAGTATCTGGAATATGCTAGGATCTACTGTGGGCACTGGGAATGCAGTGATGAATGATATAGGCATCCTCTCCTGCCCTCAACCAACTTGCAATCTACAATAAAGAAAGAGAAAGGGCAAGATGCCACAGAAGTATGTGGGAGAACTTCCTCCATCAAAAGCCTTGGAGAAAAACTTGTTGAAGAGTTAAGATTTAAGTTAAAACCTGAAGAAGATTCAGTCCATCATCCCAGTCTATCGAGAAAAATTCACAACTCAATTGAAGATTTTTTTCCCAATTTTCTTTATGAATTATGTGAATGGCAGTTACATTATCATATAAATTGTAGACAAATGATCAACACAATAGGGCTTGAAACAGACACCAAGGACTTACCTCCAAACATTCTGAGATCCATCTAATTGTGTTTTTACTCAAAATTTTTTCTATGAACCTGCCAAGTAGATAAAAATATAGATAAATTGTTTAATTATCCCTTGCTTAAATTATTTATAAACTTAAAGCTCTTAAGGCTTTTTTCTGGACCATGTGTGGGCATAACACTTCACACAACCTCCTGACTCTCTGGGAGTGGTTTGTCAATCATGAACTCTGCCTTATGAAACAAACATCTGCTGTTAAAACATTTTGGCTGTTGAAGAAGTGCCTTCAGAAATTTCTCTCAGGATGGTGAACTTGTTAAACTGTTTTCCACCCCAATACTGCATCCTGCACTCCTGAGACCTCCATTATTTTTGCCTATGTTTTTATGTTCATTTTTGCCCTTGTAAATAATTGCTCATTCCTACAAGTCCCACTCTAGCTCTGTGATATCCAAAGAGACTAATTCAGTTCCAAAACTGAAGTACTTGTTTTCACCACAAGCACAAAGAACTGAGAAACTGAACGAATCTTTCATTTTTCAATGTTTTGACATTGTGGAGACCCACATTGGTCGCTCCTTACTCTCACCAATCTTGAGCAACCACCTGGAAGGGAAAAAGGTAAAGGGCTATTTTCTAATAAT
The DNA here is from genome assembly GCF_000298275.1 of Orycteropus afer afer. Classification (NCBI taxonomy): domain Eukaryota; kingdom Metazoa; phylum Chordata; class Mammalia; order Tubulidentata; family Orycteropodidae; genus Orycteropus; species Orycteropus afer. Next base: position 2,249,023 of record NW_006921813.1, on the reverse strand, counting down.
TGATATGTTTTCCTCAATTGTTGCTTCATTTTATCATGTTTGTGTGTTTTTGATAAAGTATGGTAAGCTTCCACAAAGACTGGCAGATTTATTGTAAAATGTAAGGCGAGTGTCTGTGTCCTACATGCCACACTGGACCTGTGATTACCATGAGTGACCATATAATCCCAGTGACCAGCCAGAGACACGAGGAGGCATTTCCATCTTGGATGCAAAGTAACTGTGGTTGAAAATTATATGACAGATGCATTTTTTTGTGAAATGGTAATTCTTTTTGAAATTACTCCCAAACATAGTTTAAAGACAGTCTTGCCAGGAAAGCCAGCCTGTCCTTCCCCTCTTACAGCTCTATGACTTCATTCATTTAGCAAAAGCATTTTTAATGGAGTATCTCTGTTTCACAGCTGCCATTTGGTATTATCTTATGTTCTTCTATGAATTTACTGGAAAATTAGAGAGTTTTTTTTTTCTTCAGATTTATGTTGTAATGCCATCATCTATACAAGTTTCTAGCAGGCCTGTTTTGAGAGCTTTTTTATTTTTAATTTTAGCAATAACATGTTGCTGAATTTCTGTGCAGAGAACACTTTTTTTCTGTCTGGCAGTGAGTCACAGTTTTAATACCTTGAATGGCTTGCCACAGGCTCCTTTCTCACATGTGGGTTGCACTTTGAAATAGCAATGGGTTGGACTGGCTGACGTGATTTTTAGGTGAGCTCTTTTGCAGAAAGCATAGAGAAAGAGGCAGAGGGGTGTTTTGTCCTGAGTCTCAGACAAGGTCAAAGTCCACTTTGACATTCACTGCCAACTTTGATGGCACAAAGCAAACATCTCCCAGATATCAGATGTGCAGGCAGACCCTCAGCAGGAGCTAAGGCAGGCTGTCAGGTTTTCACATTTAGCACATTTTTTTTTCTTTATGATTCTTTCATGTCGTTCTTGAAGCTATCAAACACGTAGGAATCACTGAACATTTCTGCACTTCTCTAAGTGTGTGATGTATAAACTAGCAACTATTTTCAGGTCACATTTTCGGTGCTAGATTTTATTTGCATCTGAGCAATGACTCTGGGCCCCTTGCACATTACTGAGAAGGGTTTACTCATTTGAGACAATCTGCACAGGGAAAATAAACTTTGGTCAATCAAAATATTTGATGATTGAATTGTTGATTTCTTAATATTTAACTAGTAACCTGTCAATGCACTATATTAAAGCAGGAAAAGAAACTTAAAAATTCTTGACCATCATTCTTCCATCCATCCATGCATCTTTCCTGTTCATTGTGGAACAATGAAGAGGGCTCATTTTACTCTTCACAGTAAAGAGAAGGCAGAAGACCGAGAAAGAGTTTAGTATCTAGTAATGTGCACCCAAGCCTGCAAGGAAGTGCTGACACAATTGGAAAGACGGGAGCATCATATACAGAGCATCAGGCATCAGTAGGGCACAGACTCTGATGATGTGCTAGCGGTGTACCCCACGGCACTGATACTGGAGGACTGCAGAGGAGACTGGTGGTCCACGGAAGGCCAGGGTTGACATGGAAGCACGGAAGGCTCCATGCAGGGTCTTGTGCTAAGTTTGAAAGATGGTTAGTGTTTTGAAAGGCTTTACATTTGTCCATCTCAAGTAAGATAGTCCAGAACAAGACTATTATCTGATGCAGGGAATAGAGGCCACTGTAAACATTAGCTGGATATTTATTGAGCATATAATATCAAGATAAATCCTTCTTAACTGATAAATCCTCAAGCAAGTTTAGGTGGATCCACATGGACCATGAACAAATGACTTCTATGGTTGAAATTGAACATTTATCCAACCAAAAAGTGCCGTCAAGTGAGATTCGACTCATAGCAACCCATCCTTGGGTTTCCGAGGCAGTATCACTACGGAAGTAGATTGCCCAACCTTCCTTCTGAGGAGTGGCTGGTGGGTTTGAACCATCAGTCTTCTGGTTAGCAGTCAAATGCCATAGGCAGTGAAAGTAAAAGAAATGACAAGAGTAATGAACAGACATTTTGAAGGGAGTGGGCATGGGGATATATTACAAGGAAATGCTAAGAATAAATCCCAATTTCTCAATAGGAGCAAAAAGTAGCTTTCAAAGTTTTATGATAAAGTATATACTTTTGTTGATCACATGAAAAGCACAGGATTGAAATTAAAGAATGCTGAGATTACATACCGCTTTCAGAGAATGAGAATTTAAGGATCTTTATTGCACTGAAAAGGTCAAGGAATGTGGTAAACAGAAAAAGGAACATATGCTACAACCCTCAGTAACACATGCATCTGCACTGTAGGTAATGGGCAGATGAGATGCATTAAAAGCATCTGTTTTTACTATTCATTTCAACCCACTTACATAATTCTGAGCCAACTTTTGGAAAGAGTCTTTACGAAGCTTCCTCTACTGTAGTTCCCGATAACTAGTAAATCACCGTATGCATACAAATAACTGTGAGCTCTGAAGATACAAGTAAAGTGGAGAAATCCACGTTAACCAGTAGAGAATAATGTATAATAGTTGTTGTTAGTTGTCTTGAGTTGACTTGACTCATCGTGCCCCCACTACAACAGAATGAAATGTTGCCTGGTCCTGCTTCAGGTTCACAATCAGTAGTAAGCTCCAGTTCATCAGGTGGCCACTGTGTATTTTGAATGTCATCCAACCCACAGGGCTCATTTTCCAGCCCTATATCAGGCAATGTTCTATTGTGATCCATTGAATTTTCACTGCTAATTTTTGGAAGAAGAACATCAGGCCTTTCTTCCTAGTCTGTCTTGGTCTGGATGCTCTCTGAAGCCAGGCCACCATAGGTGTCCTTGCTTTGAAATATCAATGGCATGTTTTCTAGCATCATAGCATCACACAGGCCACCACAATAAGACTAGCTGTCAGATGGGTGGTGGATATGAAATACAGTGGGAATGAAACAGTTAAGCAGCAAAATTTCTGTGACTTGAACGTTCATGATTTTATTCAAAGCCTCTACCTTTTGGGGACATTGGCTGGTGAGACTCAGGACAAACCTTGGGGTAATGGCTTCTGGACAGGGGGAAGAGTTCTAAATGCAGCTCTAGTTCAGAAGTTCTTTACTCTACAAAAATAGGGGTGGTCTATGAAAGGCCTTCCATGGCTGTGGGACAGAACAAAGAAGGTGTTTGTAGCAAGCAAGGGGCTGTACTCCCATGTTGTGAAGTGGGCCCTGAGACAAGCCATGCTTTCCATAGCTCTTGCATTTGCATGAATCTATGCATTCACAAGTAGGAACAGAAATAGCTAGAGTTATATAAAGACAACTGATGAAGACTCTGAACTTTAATGTGTGAATATTGTGAAATCATAGAAGACACTAAGAATTCTCCAAAGTCGGTATATAAAGAAGGTCACATATAAGAGGATTCCTGCTCTGTTCTGAGCAAAGCTTACAAAAAGAAGATAAGAACAAGACCATGATAGAGATATTTGCCTTTGAGGTATCTACCTAAGAGTTTTACAAATATCTTGGTGATGAAAGATTGGTGCTAATACAAAAAAGCCATCCTATATGTTAGTTGTAGTAATTCTTGACCTTTATGTGTGAACATAATGTTAATATAGTGTACATACTTTGTTCTACAGATTAGTTTAGGAAGTTTGATATAGCTATGGATATAATCGGTTTGCTTGATTATTGATTTATTTATTTTTGTTTTACCATAGAAAATAAAAAGCAAAATTATCCTACTTTGAATTGCTGCAGACAGTTACCTGAACTGGGTAGGTCTCAGTGATCTTTTTCAGCCAAAGACCAGGGGCTGGAGTGGGCATAGACGGTAAACAGAGTTTTCAGTAAATGATGCCTGAACAAGATGAATCCCACTTTGGGTGTGCCAGATGAACATCCACAAGTTCATGCTTGTGAAATAGATCCCTGGAATGCTTGAGAGCTGCAACAGATGGCAAGCCCAATCCTTTTATTTTATAGGTGAGAATGCTGCAGGCCAAGCAAAGACAGGAAGCCACTCCCAGGACTAGAACCCAAGGCCTGAGCTTCTATACGTGCGTCTTTACATGGTCACAAGATGACACCTGATAAAAAGAAAAGAGGAGCCAAAGTTAGTTTTCAGTTGGAAGATACAGACTGTGTAGTGTAAATATTTTGTCTACTCCCACAGGAATTCCCCTTCTCAATTTGACAAACATTTCCTGCATGTTGGAGAACCACAAGAAAGCCAGCATAGAACCTGCTTAGAACCTGCTCCTTTCTCTTCAGTTGGTCACCAGGGAGAACAAGCATATCTTTTAATTCTCTCCTCATTTTTTTCTACTTTACATGAGTAGACAATTAACAAAAGAAGGCTGGCGTTGTGAGTGTGGACGGAATGAGGCAGTTGAGGGAGTGTGTAATGGAAGCTGGTGTGCCCCGTTGTCTAGATAGACAATTAACAAAAGAAGGCTGGCGTTGTGAGTGTGGACGGAATGAGGCAGTTGAGGGAGTGTGTAATGGAAGCTGGTGTGCCCCGTTGTCTAGATAGACAATTAACAAAAGAAGGCTGGCGTTGTGAGTGTGGACGGAATGAGGCAGTTGAGGGAGTGTGTAATGGAAGCTGGTGTGCCCCGTTGTCTAGATAGACACTTTTCAGGCATTGCTTAGGGCTCTCCTTCCTCTTCCAGTCAGAGGAAAATCCTTCTAGGTTATGAGGTCTCATCAGAAAAACAAGACATCTCCTTTATTCATTATAGGAAAATAACACCACCTCGTCTTTTGAACAAATATAAGCATTTCTTAAAGGTGGCAGGCCTTGTTAGAAGAATACTGAAAATACACTGGGCTACCAGAAGAACAAACAAATCTGTCTTGGAAGTACAGCCGGAGTGCTCCTTAGAAGCAAGAATGGCCAGACTTCGTCTCACCTACTTTGGTCATGTTGTCAGAAGGAACCACTCCCTGAAGATTATGCTTGGTAAAGTAGAGGGTCAGCAAAAAAGGGGAAGACCCTCAGCAAGATGGATTGACATAGTAGCTGCAATGATGGGATTGTGATGGCAGCACAAGACTAAGCAGTATTTCGTTCTGTTGTACATAGGGTCACTATGAGTCAGAGCCAACCGATGACACCTAACAACAAAGCATGGAAACACGTAGGATGGAAATGCCTTACTGGGGAACAAGTTTATCAGACCCATACCATCTCTTCACTTAGGAGCTTAGTGATAAATTGTGGGAAATTCAAGTTGTCACACATCCTCAGGAAGAGCCGTGAAATGTGGAAATAAATGATAAGGGTGTCTGAGAACTCCAGGTGACCATATTGCAACTAACCAGGTTCCCCAAGTCTACGGAGAGCTGAAATATTTCAGAAACACGTATTCTTCCCCTTTGTGCTTCCTCTACATGCCGTTCTATTCCTTACCGGGAATATTCAAATTGAGAAATGACTAAATTGAAAGATACGCAAATTGAGAGAACTTGTGCTGCTGCTGTGTGGGGACAAGAGAGTAAGTTCCAAGGAGGAAAGGAAAAGGGCAAGAGATGAACAATGGAGGCACTACAGGGGGCAACTTGGGCAACCTCAGCCAAGAAGTATGTGCTCAGCCTACTAGAGCTCCTTACACTACATTAGGAGAGAGTCCATCAATTAACACCACTGGGCTTTCCTGCTACCACACATTACACTTCTTCCCAGGCTGGCTATGCCGTCTCTAATCCCTGCTCCCCCATTGCTCTTTCAGAAGACCCTGTTCATTTCTTCCATAACAAATCCCAATCTATGATTTTTTTTAAAAAAAATATTTGGTCACTCAAAAAATATTTACTGAGTATTCAGTTTCAGGCACTGTTCTAAGGCAGTGGGATAAGGCAGTGAAGAAAAGAGACAGAAGGTTCCTGGTTTCTGCAAGTCCATTCCAGTGGGAATTACTAAAAACACTTGGTGCTAAGTGCAAGAGTATGTAGGAAGGCCTCCCCTATACCAGGTACTGCTCTAAGCCTTTAACACATAGCAGTTCACTCACCTGCTGTACTAAGCCTGACATACAGACTATTAATATCTTCTTTATGCAGGTGGGGAAAGCATGGCATAGGACGGTTAAGAAAAGCCCAGGGTCACCGCTGGCTTATCCACCCTTGGTGCTCCTTGTATTTGATCTCTCTTTCCCAGTGGAATGTAAGCTCCATAAAGTCAGGGACCTTCAATGTGTTGTCCTCTTGTATGCCCAGCATCTTGCTAAACCATGGAAGGTATTTGTAAATATTCACCCAATTAAAGAAAACTGGGACTTACCAATACTCATAATGAACTGTGTGGACCATTTATTTAGAAAAAGACTGTGCTTTTAAGAGAAAAAGACTGCGCTTTCCATCCAGGTTGTGTTATGCAGAATCACACCTTACTTTGCTCAGTTATCCTTCTAACGAAGAAACGCATTCTATTGCATAGCTATGTTTAATAGAGAATGCTTTTTAGTAATAGCCACAACAATGGAATCAACACACACCAATGGTTATGAAGATGGTTCGGGGCTGGGCAACGTTTCACTCTGTTTACACATAAGGTCGCCGTTAGTCAGAGCTTACCCAATGACAATTGACAACAACTTCTAGTTAACATTATGCATGAAGTTTAAATTCCTCTTTTATAACAGCCTCCTTTCTTCCCTATTTATTGATGCCATGGTGTTTAGTCTCCAGGAAGCTAACCCAAGTTCCTGAAATGAAAACCACCTCCCTCAGCTTGGCTCTCAGCTGAGTGACTCAGGGGCTGGCTCGGACACTCTGGCATAGGAACTCAAAAGCCAGAAGTTTGGAAGAAACTTTATTTTGGTATCTAAGTGAGAAGGAAATACCTGGTGCAACTTGTCAGTGCTCAAGAGGAAAACAGAGAAGGATAACAATAATAAAGGATGGTATCCTGGGTGAAGGTGAGACTGTTTACAAGCACAAATCATGTGCAAGCCTTGTTTTGCTGTGGGGTCAGGATGTTCGTTCCTCGGCTCCATGGAAGCAGTTCTGTGTTGTTAGTGGACTCTTGTCTCTTGGAGCTGCTTTGGAATGGTTGATAATTAGTAGGATTCCAAATCTGTGGATTAATGGAATTCACACGGGACCAGCGATCATTAGGAAGAAGTTAAAAAGTTTATTTGGAGGAAAATCAACTAAACAAGCAGGAAAAGGAAAAATCTCAATAACATGTCAATTTGTTGAAAGGTTTCTTAGTAAGTGGATGGAAGATGTTAACACTAATAATAATAATAATAATACAAAAATAATAGGAGCAACTGGGCTAAACCTTTTGTGCTTTATGTCATTTTTCCATACGTTACATTTATGGTGAGATTCTCTGTTTCACACATCAGGAGGCAAACTCAGCCCATAGTGATGAGGCTGGGATTCAAACCCAGGTCTAGTTCCAGGGCATTGGAGTTTACCCATGGTACTGTATTGGACAAGACCACCATCTGGTTCATAAGTAGAAAAGATGAGGTAGGAATAGTGAATTCTTGTTGCTAGCATGTCTCTTATCTCCTCCTTGATCTGCCATGTGAAGCTTAATAAGAGATTGGGCTGAGAGGGGAAAAAAAAAAAAAAAACCTTTCTAGATTTTTTAGGCTGTCTCCACTGGCAGCCATTTCCCACCCCTCACCCCAACAAGATAGACACTAATTTGAGAGAGAACTCAAGGAGGGTGGGAACTCATTTGTTGCTCACGAGTATTTTGCAAGGAAGGTGTTATTAGGGGCCGACTTGACGGCACACAACAACAACAACAACATCCCATTTTACAAGGAGCTCTGGTGGTGTAGTGCCTAAGGCATTTGACTGCTAACCAGAAGGTTGGTGGTTCACACTCACCAGCCACTCTGTGGAAGGAAGACTGGGCAATCTACTTCCATAAAGATTTACCACCTTGGTAACCCAAAAGGGGGTCACTATGAGTCAAAATCCACTCAGTGGCAGTGAGTTTGGTTTCCATATCCCATTTTACAGAGAGACCATGACATTAGTTTCATAGGGCTTCCATAAGAAATTACCTCAAACTGGATGCCTTAAAACAACAGAAATGTACTGTCTCAGCATTCTGGAGGCTAGAAATCCAAAATCAAGCTGCAGCAGGGTCATGCTCTCTGTGAAGACTGTAGGGAGGATCCTTCCTTGCCTCTTCCTAGCTTCTTGAGGTTCTTGGTGTTTCTTGGCTAGTAGATAAATCATTTAGTCTCTGCCTCTGTCTCCAAATGGCTGTTTTCTCTCCATCTCTCTTTCTCTCTTGTTAGTTCTCCCTCTTCTCTGTATCTCTTCTCTTCTTTTTATAAGAACATCAGTCATAATGGCTTAGGGACCTCTTGTTAATTTAAATAGTAATATCTTCAAAGACCTTACTTTCAAAGAAGGTCACATTCACAAGTATCAAAGTGTAAGGATTTCACATGTTTTTCGTGTGGATGCAATTTAGCCCACAACAAAACTAAGATGCAGACTAGAGAATTAATTTGCACCATGTCACACAGGCTCTAAATGGTGGAACCCATACTTGACTCCCAAATTTTCTCTCAGGTTCTATTCTCTAAATGACTAGATAAACTCCTTTCCCTGGGGCTCCCTTGCCTCTCACCAGTGTGTGTTGTCTATACACCTTTCTCAGTGGTGGGGCCTGGAGTTGAATCAAGTCCTCACACTGCCCATATTTTCTTCTACTTCAGCTTCTCAGTGATGACTCTAATTCCATCTATGGTAGATCCGAGTCACTGTAATTTGTGCAGTGATTATTTAATAGAGTAATTGATCATTGTTCTTATGGCAAGTTGTCTGTGTTCTGTTGTTATTGGACCATGTGTGGTGGAGGGAGAAAGTAGGAGTTACTAGATAAATAAATAAATTCTTCTTTTTAGATGCTTCATGTTTGTTTAAGAAAACACGGTCTTGTTACACTTGGTGGTCCTGGAACAGGAGTGAGTGATGAATTTCAGGGCTTGGAGTTCAAGAGATAGAAGTGACTGGGGTGAAAAGGAAGAGAGAAAACTGAGGCTTGAGAGAATACCAGATGATCCTCCTCACTTCATATTTATGCACAAAATTCTAGAAGGGGGTGAGGAGTGGGCTGAGCATAAAGATTGAGTTCCTGGGAGCCCAAGTGTGACTTTGAAGCTGAGGAGTTCCCTGCCTTCAAGGAACATCTCAGACTTAGGTCACAAGTGTACCAGTAATGATCTCATATGAATAGAGGGCTCTCCCTTAATTTGGTCAAATGCATACGTCACAGGAAACATTTCATGAGGAGGAGGTGGGAATAAAGACCTAATAAAGGATGGCACAAACAGGTAAGTACTCAACTACTAGCCAAAAGATTGACAGTTTGAGCTCACCAGAAGCATCTCAGAAGATGGTGGCCAGCCTCTGAAAGGTCACAACCTTGAAAACCTTAAGGAATTTTACTTTGCACACATGGGTTGCCATGAGTCAGAATCAAGTCAGTGGCAACTAATCACAACAAAAACAAATGAATTTCTTACTATCTTGGTCTTGGAGAAAGGTGAACTTGAAACAGATTGAGAAAAGAAATAAGAGGAAGGTGACATTTTCTTGCACTCTGGCTTTGAGGACTGAACTTCATATCCACTACAGATCCATTCCTTTGGCTAAATACTTTGTTTTTCTATCATATGAACAAATTTTCCTGGAAGAAATTATTTAGCATACATGGCCATAATTCAACATCCCATGGGATGGGCCATAGAAATGCCCATAGTTTATCATTGGCTTGTAGGCTGGCAGACTCTACCCTTTCCCCACTTGCCTGGTAGTCTGAGTCATGCTTTCCATATTCTTTTAAGACTGAACATAGACAATTCTGTACCTCAAACTTCCTTCCATCCCTGGCTTAAGAACTGGAACTGGAAGTGTGAAATAATTTATTAAATTCTTTCCAAGCAAAGAGAAGAAAAAACATTTAATTTTGGTGGGAGAAGCAATAAAGTCTTGATCCTGTGGCTTGTGTTAAATACAGAGACAGAACACCATGACCAAGGTAGGGACTCACGTAAGGTCAGCCAGATGGCATTCTCTGACCTAGTGAAGAGCCAAGTTCAGAGAGAGGGGAGGGAGGTTGGAGTTATCCATTCCATCATTCATCTAGGGACTATGCTGCCCAGAGTGAAGGGTGTAAAGATGCTGCAACCATATTCCCTGAGATGCTTGGTAGTCTGTCTTCAAAAGAAGGTAGAATTAAATGGGGAAACTAACTAGCCTTAACTGGTTTACCATGGTGAGGCTTGCTAGGGATAAAATGTCATCGCCAAATAATTCAACAGGGACTCTTTTCAAATTTTGTCATTAAACAATGAAAATAATGACTTAACAAAATTTCAGAATGCAGGAAAAAATATTCAGTGAAATCCCCTCATTGTATGGCTAATATTAAAGAAGAAAGGAGCAAAGGCAAGAGCCTTGGTTTTCTCTGAAGGAAAAAAATAAATACATCTGTTTAGTGATCTTTTAGGAGCCCTGGTGGCACAACAACTAGACAATTGGCTACTAACCAGAAGATTAGCTGTTTAAACCTACCCAACTGCTCTGTGGGGAAGAACCTGACAATCTGTCCCTCTAAATATTACAGCCTGGAAAGCCATACCGAGCAGTTCTACTTTGTTAAGCGGGGTCACTATGAGTCAAAAATTGAGTTGATGCCACCTAACAATGACAATGATCTTTTGGGAGGGCAATCAACTTTCCTTCCTGCTGAACTCAGATGGAAATGTGGATGGGATTCTTTCCTCCTTCGCTCCCCCTATCCTGTTGATCCCTATCACCTCTTCCGTACACACCTTCCCTTCCTCTTTCTCCTTCACTTCTTCATTCATCATTTTTTCCTCTTTTGTTATCATTTTTCTCCCTATGGATCCCACCCCTTCATTCAGAAAGAATTCCAACGAGCTTACATCATAAAGATATTACTTGAATAACAATTGCATAGATGAAAACATGTGATACAATGGCAGAATAAACAGAGTAGTGTAAGGAAAAGCTAGAATTAGGTGGTGGTTGTTGTTAATTGAGGTCAAGTGAACTCCAACTCATGGTTAACCCCATGCACAAAAGAATAAAACATTGCTTGGTCATGTGCCATCTTCACAATTGTTAGTATGTTTGACTCCATTGTTGTGGCTATTGTAGTGCCTTCCAACCTAGTGAGCTCATCTCTCAGCACTGTATCATATTCTGTTATGATACACAGGATTTTCATTGGGCAATTTTCAGAAGTAATTCACCAGATCTTTGTTCCTACTCCTCTGTGTGGAAGCTTCACTGAAACCTGTCAACTCTGGGTGAGTCTGCTGTTATTTGAAATACCAGTGATTCAGATTCTAGCATCATAGCAACACACAGACACCACAGTATGACAAATTGACAGTGGAGAATAAGGTTAGTATACCGCATTAATTCTGTGAATCCTCTATATTCTCGGGATTATGTGTTGGCTCTGAGCTTTCTAATAATAAAAAACAAACAAACAAACAAAAAAGCAAACTCACTGCTGTCGAGTCGATTTTGACTCATAACAACTCCTCTTTGGGTTTCCGAAGCAGTATCACTATGAAAGTAGATTGTCCAACCTTCCTTCCAAGGAGTGGCTGGTGGGTTTGAACTTCCCACCCTTCTGGTTAGCAGTCAAATGCTGTAGACTCTATGCCATCAGAGCTTTCTAATAGTTAATGTAAAGCAGAAAGCAGGATTTTATTACACAACTTTGTGCCCCCAAGACAAGAAGAAATTGAAGGCTCAGGAGGAGTATATCCTGATTGGGTTCTGAGACCAGAGAGAAATTGTATTTTAGGATTTATAACATTGAGTATATCCCAGAAAACTTTGTCAGGTCTTAAACAGGAAACAATCCTGATACTGATTTTACGCAGTCTCTGCAGAGAGGGAATAGAATTCCTCACTAGCTGTAGTGGTGCAATGCCTAAAGCATTTGACTGCTAACCAGAGGTTGGCAGTTCAAATCCATCAGCCACTTCATGGAAGGAAGACTGGGCAATCTACTTCCATAAAGATTTACTGCCTTGGAAGCCCGAAGGGTGTTGCTATGAGTCGGAATTGACTTGTTGGCAGTGAGTTTGGCTTTTTCATTTTTTTTTTTTTTTTGGAGTATTTCCCAGGTTCTCCTGACATGTGGATGAACATGAAGTAGCTTGTGCACTTCCCAGCAGAGCTACAATAGCCTGTGACTGTCTGCTAAATTCCTCCTTTAGCCATTTGCTTTCTTATGGCAGTCAACATGTAAATGAATGCCAGAATGTATTTGGATATGAAATAGTCATCTTGAAAAGGCTCAGGTATTGACTTTTGAAGGAATGATGTCCTAATTCTTAACATGTGGCCGAATACTTTGAGAAAGGTTATATTAACTTGCAGCATGTGATTCCAAGCAGAGCAGAGCTGTGGACTATCTGCTGGTTTCCAAACCATTCTTAAATTAAGGCTCTGCAATCTGTTATATAAATCTCTATTTTCTTATTTTAGGTTCAGCCAGCATTTTTCTAGTGAATAAATCAGACAACCCAGATGTCATTTCTCCCTGACTAGATGTAAATCACCACCAAAAGGCTTGCTACGGTCGCCAAATGTGCTTCACGTGTCAATGAAATCTAACGTTACTGGCCCAGGATTCTTTCCCTCTCACCCCAAGGAATAAAGAGATCATTCACCATCAATAGGGCACCAGAGAATATTCATACCTCAAATTGAGCAACGAAGTCTCCCCTGAGGATATAGTGAGGTTTTATAAGTTTCACAGGACAGGGCACACCCCTTGCTTAGTGGACTTGAAGCTGCTTCTAGTTGCTCCTTTTCTCATAAAAGATGTCATATCTGTGGATCAGCCTTGTTGATGAGAATGAGCTGCTTTGCAGGACTAGAAGAAGAAATAGAGTTTGCCATTAGCAATCCATTTTTCTTTAGTGGCTGTATTAGGTCACTAAATAAGGGTACTACTGTGAGAAACTCAAAACCTCAGTGGCTTAACAATAACCAACCAACAAACCAATTGACTAATTGCTGTTGAGTCAATTCCAATTGGATTTTGGCAATGGCAATCCTATGTGTGTCAGAGTATAACCATGCTCCACAGAGTTTCCAGTGGCTGATTTTTTAGGAGTGGATTGCCAGGTCTTTCTTCTGCAGCACATCTAGGTGGACTCAAGCTGCCAACCTTTGGATGAAAAGCTGAGCACATTAATCATTTGCACCACCCAGGGACTCCTAGTGGCTTAACACAGTGTACATTTATTTCTTACTCCCATTATCCATCCAAAGTAAGTGCTTTGCTGCTCTTGGTCATTCAGGCACCTAGGCTTGCTCCATTTAGTGGCTCCATATCCCTAGGTCCTCACTCAGAGTCCCTTGTTTGATCCTCTGCATCCAGCTGGCAGGAAACAGAAGAGGTGGATTGTGCGTAGGTTTATGCAGGGAGTTTGATGGGTCAGGCCTGCAAGTGGTGACTATCATTTCTTTCCATAATGCACTGCTAACAACTCAGTGTCATAGCCTCTCCTAACTACAAGGAACTAGGAAATGTGACTGATTTCTGAGTCCAGAAGAACAAGTAATGAATTTGTGAGCCTCGGGCCAGCTCTGCCACAGATGTCACTCTCCTTTTCTTTCCTTCCTCTTCCCTCCTTACCTTTTCCTCCCTTTCCAGAGTCTTCCTAGTTCTGTGCTTGGCTGAGAGATTGCCATTTCCCTCCACTTCCTAAAGACACCTTCATGGTCTGTATACCATGACTTTGACACTGGGAAACCTAATGTAGTGTTAAATTGTGTGGAAGGAAATTTAGAAACTATTACTGTTAAATAATGTAATCATCAAGCTGCAAAAATATAGGAATTGATTTTCAAAAGTATAACTGACATATATAATATCAATATATTATTTTCAGTGGAAAAGCTGCAAAATTCCTGACACAATCTGTGGTTGTTAATTTTATGTGTCAACTTGACGCTCATGTTGTTGTTGTTCTTAGGTGTCATTGAGTCATTTCTGACTCATCATGACCTATGTACAACTGAACAAAACACTGCCCAGTCCTGCAGCATCCTCTCATTTGTTACTATGTTTGACCCCATTGTTGCAGCCACTGTCTCAATAATTGAAGGTCTTCGTTTTTTCAGTGACCTTCTGTTTTACCATTAACTTATTCATTGCAAGTACCTCTTTTCAACAACACAAACAGTGGCTATACATGTGGACCTCAGCAAACGGAGTACACAGGAATCAGACTGACCACATCTGTGGCAAGAGGCAATGGAGAAGCTCAATATCTTAAACCAAAATAAGGCCAGGAGTTAACTATGGAAAAGATCATTAACTGCTCATCTGCAAGTTCAAGTTGAAGCTGAAGACAATTAAAAAAAAAGCCCAGGAGAGCCAAAATATGACCTTGATTATATTCCTCCTGAATTTGGAGACCATCTGAACAATAGATTTGATGCATTGAACACCAATAGCCGAGAACCAGAAGAATTGTGGGATGACATCAAGAACATCATCCATGAAGAAAGCAAAAGGTCATTAAAAAAGGCAGGAAAGGAACAAAAGACAAAAATGGATGTCAGAAGAGACTCTGAAACTTGCCCTTGAATGGAGAGTAGCTAAAGTGGATAGAAGAATCAACAGAATAAAAGAGCTGAACAGAAGATTTCAAAGAGCAGCTTGAGAAGAAAATTTAAATTATTATAATGAGACATGCAAAGACTTGGAGTTAGAAAACCAAAAGGAAAAACATACTTGACATTTCACAAGCGGAAAAAAGTGAGGAAAAAGTTTAAGCCTCAGATTGCAGTATTGAAAGATTCAATGGGCAATATGTTGAAGGATGCAGGAAATATCAAAAGAAGATGGAAGGAATACAGACAAACAGATGCCCCATTGGAGGCACTCACTCAGTTATGCCAAGAGATTTGGAAGACAGCTACCTGGCCAACTGACTGGAAGAG
>NW_006921813.1:2231061-2232452 GCF_000298275.1 Orycteropus afer afer | reverse complement strand
TGGAGAGAAGGATATCACAGCTGACATCGGATGGATCTTGGCTCAAAGCAAAGAACACCAGGAAGATGTTTACCTGTGTTTTATTGACTATGCAAAGACATTTGATTGTGTGGATCATAGCAAATTGTGGATAACATTGAGAAGAATGGAAATTCCAGAACACTTAACTGTACTCATGAAGAACCTGTATATAGACCAGGAGGCTGTTGTTCTAACAGAGCAAGGGGAAACTGCATGGTTTAAAATCAGGAAGGGAGTGCATAAGCGTTGTATCCTTTCACCATATTCATTCAATCTGTATGCTGAGCAAATAATCCCAAGAAGCTGGACTATCTGAAGAAGAGTGTGGCATCAGAATAGGAGGAAGGCTCATTAGCAACCCGAGATACACAGATGACATAACTTTCCTTGCTGAAAGTGAGGATAACTTAGAGCACTTACTGATGAAGATTAAAGACTACTAGTCGGCAGTATGGATTACACCTCAATAAAAAGAAAACAAAAATCCTCACAACTGGACCAATAAGCAGCATCACAATAGATGGAGAAAAGATTGAAGTTGTCAAAGACTTCATATTACTTGGTGCATATTACAATCAACACCAATGGGAGCAGCACTCAAGACATCAAAAGATGTATTGCATTGGGCAAATCTGTTGCAAAAGACCTCTTTCAAGTGCTGAAGAGCAAATATATCTCCTTGAACACTAGGATGCGCCTAACCCAAGCCATGGTATTTTCAATTGCCTCATGTGCATGTGAGACCTGGACAATAGTGAAGGAAGAGCAAAGAAGAGTTGATGCTCCTTGGAAGTGAGAATGGCCAGACATCATCTTACCTACTTTGGTCATGTTGTCATAAGGTACCATTCTCTGGAGAAGGATGTCATGTTTGGTAAAGTGGGAGGGTCAACAAAAGAGGGGAAGGCCCTCAACAAGATGGATTGACACAGTGGCTGCAGTGATGGGCTCAGGTATAGTAGGGATCATGAGGTTGGCACAGGACCAAACACTGTTTTGTTCTGTTGTCCATAAGGTCACTATGAGTTGGAGATGACTCAACAGCATGTAACAACAAGAACAACAACAACTTTACCAAGCATCATGTCCTTCTCCAGGGAGTGGTCTCTCCTTATAACATGGTCCAAAGTACTTGAGACAAAGCCTTATCATCTTCACTTCTAAGGAGCATTCTCCTGTACTTTCTCCAACACAAATTTGTTCACTCTTCTGCTAATCCATGGTATATTTAATATTCTTTGCCAGTACCATAATTTAAATGCATCAATTCTTTTTTGACCTTCCTTGTTCATTGTTCAGCTTTCCTATGTATGTACATTTCCTTGTATGTTGTTGTTGTTATGTGCCTTTGAGTCAGACCCGAGTCACAG
>NW_006921813.1:2227159-2228619 GCF_000298275.1 Orycteropus afer afer | reverse complement strand
CCGGCAGTGTTTCGTTCTGCTGTGCATGGGGTCGCTATGAGTCGGAAACGACTCGACGGCACTTAACAACAACAACAACAACATCATGAGCACAACTGAAAAACATACTAACTCCTATTTTTAGCTTTTGTTTTATGATAAGTAATGAGATAAGAAAGGAGCCCTGGTTACACAGTAGTTAAAGCACTGGGCTGCTAACTGAAAGATTGGTGTTTCAAACCCACTAGCCATTCCTTGGAAGAAAGATGTGTCAGTCTGGTTCCATAAAGATTTACAGCCTTGGAAACCCTGTGGGGGCAGTTCTACTGTATCCTTTAGGGTCTCTATAGGTTGGAATTGACTTGACAGCAGTGTGTTTTTTGTTTGTTTGTTTTTGTTTTAATAGGATAAGAGAAGAAAACAAAGATATTTGCTATACACAAGCACACACACTCACACACACAATCATACTCATAAAAAAGCAAGGAAGAAATACTCATAACAGTTAGTGTGTTTTTTGTATGTTTGTTTTTGTTTTAATAGGATAAGACAGAGAAGAAAACAAAGATATTTGCTATGCACAAGTACATACACACACACACACACACACAATCATACTCATAAAAAAAACAAGGAAGAAATACTCATAACAATTACAGTCCTTATTTCTACAAGTGGTCACAATATATTAGCTGGCATTTATACCTACCTTCTTCCACTATACAATCCATATGACTTTTGCTCTCAGCCGGCACCTCAGCTGGTCGTGGTACTTTGCTTACTGTAGTGACCCAAACCTTCATTCTTGAAGGGTCCTGACATAGGAAGTCCTATCTAAATTGAGTTGTACTTTTCCATTGACTTTAGTCGTAGGTCATGATATCACAAAGAACTGCCTTAAGGGATCTCCTGTATTCCAGACATATTCTTCTTTACCTCCCTTTTATAACAACAGTCTAAATTGCCTTTGGTAGTCAGAATTAGTCACACCAGCCAGTCTAATAACTCTCTTCTTTGCCTGTTCATTCAGAGGCCTGAGGAGCCCAAAGTTGTTGGGTGGTATTCTTTTTTCTTTCTTTTTTTTTAAAAATTGTGATTTAGGTGAAAGTTTACAGAACAAATTCACTTTCCGTACAGCAGCTCACATACACTTTGTGTTATGACATTGACTACAATTTCCCACAATGCAACAGTTTGCCTCCCACTTCCTCCCCATAGTTACCTCTTCCCTGTAACCTTCGGTTCCATGCATTCCTACCGCCTGAGCTATTTCCCTGGGCATACACAGCCTTTCTATTCTCCCATGATTGATATCTTCAAGGAGTGTATCTACCTAATGTAAATGTTCAGCTCATAGGTCTGTTTTTTGTTTGGCTGGAAGCCTCAGCAGTGGGTTCAACTCCAGACCTGAAGAGCAGTGAGCAGCCATAGTCTCAGTGGTTCCATCAGGCTGTATCAGACCAGCAAACCTGGTCCTTCTT
>NW_006921813.1:2224883-2226571 GCF_000298275.1 Orycteropus afer afer | reverse complement strand
CTTCACTGACAACACAGTACTGTATGTGCAAAAAGGTTCATCTTTGTTGTCTGTACCTCCCATGCACCTCTCTATGTCTTCCTCTTCCTCAGTGTCACCATATTGATCACTCATATTTGCTACATTGCCCTTCTCTTCACGTTGGGTGATATTCTTCTTTTCCAACTCAGTAGAATCATTATTGTGTCTCCTCCTGGTGGGAGTTCTTCCCTTCAGAGCAAACACTTTTAGGCCAGGAGATCATAGAGTCTTGAGGACAGGAAGCAAAAATTTTGCAAATGAATCACTAGGGGTAATAGAGAATACATCAGCATATGGTCACCAGCTACAACAACTTCATATGTTTCACTTTGATCTCTCTCCAATCTCTTTTATATTAATTACTTGACACAGTGCAAGAGCAATCTGATTTAAAGTCTCAAGAAGATATCCTCTCATTCCAACAAATTAAATGGATTTGTCATGACTGAAAGTACTGTGAAATATATTTTTACAGGCTGACCTGATATCACTAATAAGAAGAGAATATGGAATGGATAGTGGAAAAAGGTAGTTATAAACACCAGGTGAAAACACATAACAGAAATAAGGACTGTTATAAGCATTGCTTCCTTTTTTAAAGAATATATTTATGTGTGTATTTATATATATCCACTGCCGTCGAGTTGATTTGACCCATAGCAACCCCTCCTTGGGTTTCCAAGGCAGTATCTCTAAGGAAATAGATTGTCCAATCTTCCTTGTGAGGAGTGTGTGGTGTGTATAAACCTCCAAGCTTCTGGTTAGTGGTCAAATGCCTTAGGCACTATGCTACCAGATCTTCTGTATTTACATATAGTAGATATTTTTGTTTAGCAGAAATTTTTGTTTGCTTCTCTCTCTTATCCCATTGCTATCATAAAACATAAGGTTATTGCATTTTTGGTTGTATGCATGTCAATTTTATCATGTTAGATGAAGTATGACTTCATTATTGTCTTTATTTGGAAATTATGTATGGTCTAAGAAGATGTGTACGGGTGAAAAGTTGACAAGGGGTGGACTGTGATGGTTAATTGTATCTGAACTTAGCTAGTCCATGGTTCCCAGTTGTTTGGGCAAACACTAGTTTAATTGCTGTTCCATACTGAAATCTAATTTAAATTGTAGTGTGAATGCCTTCCATAATGTAATCTAGTGTAATGTAATCAATCAATCAAAAAGGAGCTTCCCTAGGCATATTCTGTCTCCAGGATATAAAGAGATATTTTGGCAGAGCTTTACACTTTGCTCTTCTTATCCCCTGACTTATGTATCTTGGGAGGCAAGCTTGCAATAGTCTTCAGTCTGTTGTCTGTCCTACAGATTTTGGACTTACCAGCTCCCATCATCACATGAGCCAATTCCTTGAAGTAAATATCTATCATCTATCTTATCTATCTATCTATCTATCTATCTATCTATCTATCTATCTATCTATCTTATATCTCTTGTTGTTGGGTGCCACTGAACAGATTCAAATTCATAGTAACCCCATATGACAGAGTAGAACTGCCCCATAGAGTTTTCTTGTCTGTAATCTTTTCGGAAGCATATTGCCAGATTTTTCTCCTGCAGAGCCTCTGGCTAGGTTAGAATCATCCATCATTTGGTTAGCAGGTGAGTGCTTAACCATTATGCCACCCTATCTATCTTAGTATAATCTATCA
>NW_006921813.1:2222488-2224663 GCF_000298275.1 Orycteropus afer afer | reverse complement strand
TTGAACCGCCAGCCTTCTGGTTAGCAGTCACGTGCCTTAGGCACTACGCTACCAGAGCATGCAAATGAAATAATTCCAAAATGGATCTAGCTAAATAATTTCAGCAGTCAGAAATGTATGGAGGGAGCTATGTCTAGCTTTATTTAATGTTTTGCAAGAGAAACAAAGTTTGTTGTTGTTTTTGTTAGGTGCTGTTGAGTCAGTTCCAACTCATAGTGACCCTATGTACCACAGAACTAAACACTGACTGGTCTTGCACCATCCTCACAATTTTTGCTGTATTTGAGGTCATCATTGCAACCACTGTGTCAATCCCTTTCATTGAGGGTCTTCTCCTTTTCCACTGACCCTCTACTTTGCCAAGCATGATATCCTTCTTCAGGAACTTGTCTCTGTTAATAACATGACCAAAGTGTGACAGATGAAGTCTGATCATTCACAGCCCTAAGGAGCATTCTGGCTGTTCTTCTAAGACAGATTTGTTTATTCTACCGGCAGTCCATGGTATAGTCGTTATTCTTTGCCAACACCACAATTCAAATGCATCAATTCTTATGCACTCTTTCTTATTCATATGCATATGAGACTTTTGAAAAAACAAGGGCTGGAGTCAGGAGCGTCTTCATCTTCAAAGTGACATCTTTGCTATCTAACACTTTAATGAGGTCTTTTGAAGCAGATTTGCCCAATGCAATACATACTTTGATTTTTTGAATGCTGCTTCCATGGGTATTGATTGTAGATCCAAGTAAAATGAAATCCTTGACAACTTCAATCTTTTCTCCAATTGTCATGATAGTGTTTATTGATCTATTTGTGAGGGTTTTTGTTTTCTTTATTTTGAGATGTAAGTCGTATTATAGGCTGGAATCTCTGATCTTCATCAGTAAGTACTTCAATTATTCTTCCCTTCCAGCAAGCATGTTGTGTCATCTGCATATTGCAGTTTGTTCGTAAGTCTTCCTCCAATCCTGATGCCATGTTCTTATTCACATAGTCCAGCATTTTGGATTATTTGTGCAGCATATTTTAGGCCATTTTGAATTGGAAAATCAATGGTCTACTATACTGGGAATGATAAATTGAAGAGGAATGGCACCACATTCATCACCATAAAGAACATTTCAAGATCTATGCTGAAGGACAATGCTATCAAGGATGGGATAATACCCATACGTCTACAAGGAAGACCTGTTAATACTATTATAATTCAAATTCACACACAAACCACTAGAGCCAAAGATGAAGAACTGAAGATTTTTACACAAACCACTAGAGCCAAAGATGAAGAACTGAAGATTTTTACTGACTTCTGCGGACTGAAATTGACTAAACATCCAATAATTACTGGCAATTGGAATGTGAAAATTGGAAACAGAGAAGAAGCATTAATAGTTGGAAAATATGGCATTGGTGATAGAAATGACACTCAAGATTACACAATAGAATTTTGTAAGACCAATGATTTAGTCATTGAAAATATCTTTTATCAACAACATACATGGTGACTATATGTGGACTTCACCAGACAGAATACACAGGAAACAAATCGAGTACATCTGTCAAAAAAGATGATGGAGAATCTCAAAATTGTCAAGCAGAATAAGGTCATTGGACAACTCTGGAGCAGACCATCAATTGCTTGTACACAAGTATAATTTGAAGCCGAAGAAAATTAAAATACATCCATGATAGTCAAATATGATCTTGGGTATATCCCATTTGAATTTAGATACCATCTGAAGAATAGATTTGATGCATTGAACACCAGTGATTGAAGAGCAGATGTGTTGTGGGATCACATCAAGATTATACATGAAAAAAGCAAAATGTCATTAAGAAGATAGGAAGGAAAGAAAAGACCAAAATGTATGGCTACAGAGACTGTGAGACTTGCTTTTGAATGGAGAGTAGCTAAAATTAATGGAAAAAATGGTGAGCAAAAGATCTGAATAGAAGATGTTAAAGGGCAGCTCATCTGCCCTTTAAGACAAAGTAGATGAAATGTATTAAGACCTGGGTTACAAAATCAAAAGAGAAGAACATGCTTGGCATTACTCAAGCTGAAAGAACTGAAGAAAAACTTTAAGCCTCAAGTTGCTATCTTGAAGGATTCTATGGATAAAATAAGGAGCTGTGGTAGCTGTGGTTGTGTAGTGCCTAAGACATTTGTCT
>NW_006921813.1:2220493-2221693 GCF_000298275.1 Orycteropus afer afer | reverse complement strand
CCACAACCCCCTTTTCCGTTCTGGGCATACCAGGCTGCGTTCCCACCCAACAGCCAGCACCTGCGGTTCTGTGAGGGAGTATTGCCCTCAGGCTGCCAGAATGCCTTTACCAATGCTGACCTGACTAAGATGGAGGTACAAATTCTCCAGCATAAAAGGATGTTTTTTTTTTTTGTGTGTGTGTGTTTTATTGGCTATGCAAAGACATTTGACTGTGTGGATCCTAATAAATTATGGATAACATTGCTAAGAATGGGAATTCCAGAACACTTACTTGTGCTCATGGGGAACCTGGACCTAGACCAAGAGGCAGTTGTTCGAACAGAACAAGGGGATACTGCATGCTTTAAAATCAAGAAAGGTGTGTCAGGGCTGTATCCTTTCACCATACCTAATTCAATCTGTATGCTGAGCAAATAATCTGAGAAGCTGGACTGTATGAACACAAGGTTTAGGATAAAAAATAAATGGTAAAATTTTAAGTTCAAATTTTCTATTTCAAAAATGATTTCTCAAATTAATGAAGAGGTTTGAGCTCTAAAAACACAATCACGAGCTAAGTAAAATTTTACTTACTCTAGGTATTTCTCTTTGAAAATCCAAAGTTGGCCTTTCCTTCCAAGCATAAATGTCCTTCTCTAGCTGTGCAGCAGGGCCTGTGGTGCCCAGGGAGGAGGACACTCTGCCTCTCTCTCTCCCTCCTAGTCTTCTGCCAAATCCAACTCAGTCACCTCTGCAGCTATCAATCCTGTAGATGTCGTTCTCGTCAGTCTTCAAATGGGACTGTGAGTGCTTTAGGGCAGGTATTTTGTAGTCTCAGCAATAAACAGAGAGCCAAAAAAAGAAAAAAGAAACCAAACTTAGTGCCGTGGAGTCAAATCTGACTCATAGCAACCCCTCCTTGGGTTTCCAAGCAGTATCTCTACAAAATTAGATTGCCCAACTTCCCTCGAGGAGTGGCTGGTGGCAACAAACATAGTGTCTTGCATAAAGTAGGCCCAAGGAATTGTAGTTGAAGATCAATACATTTGGTTGAAATCCTAGTGATTTTTTGTTTAATCTTTTCTTTTCAGATTGTTGTTGTTATGTTGTTAAGTGCCATCGAGTCGTTTCCGACTCATAGCGACCCCATGCACAGCAGAACGAAACACTGCCCGATCCTGCGCCAGCCCCACAATCCCTGCTATACTTGAGCCCATC
>NW_006921813.1:2207164-2217068 GCF_000298275.1 Orycteropus afer afer | reverse complement strand
AAAAAATCACCCACAGTGCTCCTCAGAAATAATCAAAGTTAACGTTTAGGTTTACATACTCCTAGACTTTCTTATGCATAAAATATACATATCTCTTTTCATGAAAATGGGATTGTGTGCTACATACTGTTCTGTAACCTTCTTCTTTCACTTAACACCAGATTATGGGCATCTTTCATCCCAATAAATGTAGTACTGTAAGGATATTTAAGGCTACATAATTTCATTTTTGTATGTCCCACAATTACTTAATCTCCTTCTAAACTGTCCATGTTCAGGTTTTTTGTACATTTCTACTCTTACAAACAATCTACTGAATGATGTAATTGGCCAGTTGTCCTTTTATATCCAGTTATTTTCTTAAGGTTTATCCAAGGAAATACAATTGTGTTAAAGGCATGTACATTTAAAAGATTTTGGTTTCTATTGTCAAGTGGCTGTCTGAAAGGCACTCCACCAGCAGAGCATGAGAATGCACCTTCTGGAACACGAGGATCATCTGAAGCACAGCTTTCTCAAGAAGCATCAGAAATAATGCCATAGATTCCAGGCTACCTGTTGTTGTCCAGTGAATTCAAGTGCATTGCACCCTATAGGACAGTTTCCAAGGCTGTAATCTTTATGGAAGCAGATTGCCACATCTTTCTCCCATGAAGCAGCTGGTATATTCGAATGGCTGACTTCTGGCTTACCTGCAGTCAGTGTGTATCTCCCAGGCTGCATTGAAGTGGAGGAGAACTCTGGTATCTTGTTTGGTGATTGTCTTTTCAAAGCCATCACTTCTGGCTATTTATCAACTGTTCCTCATCAAATTACTATCTTAACTTGGGGGTACAGATAATTATAGGTCTACGTTCACTATGAGTGCTGAGATTTTTTGCTAAATGATCTCAAGATCCTGATTTAGTTTCCTTAGTTTCACTAATTCCTTAGTTTACGCTTGTTGCTGCTGCTGTTGCTGCTGATTCTTGTGATAAATGTAGAAATGTGCTGAGAAAAATCTTAATAGAGTCAATTTTCTAATAACTAAGATATTTATCAGTGGGAAGATCTATTTCTCCTGTTTATCCTTATTAAGAAGAAGAAATTTTGAGCTAACTGTTACACATTTCGAATAAAGTTTCCAGCTCAACATGTTGAATCCATTAGTTTCGATCTTCCCAACTATAATAGCCAATGACTTTTTTTCAAAGGTGATCTAAGGCACTTCTCTGGTTTTGATTCAAATATAGCAAAATTAGAAATGTAAATTTTAGAAAGAGAGAATTTCCACATCATCCATAACTAATCCCAGGTCTCAGTCACTTGCCTTTTAGTCACTGAGGGAGTAGGGAGAGCTGTGTGAGGGTTAGAAGAGTCAAGTTTCCATATAGGTTAAATTCTGAAAGTATTTAAGATGAAAAAACGTGTTTTTTTTTCTTTCTTCTTCTTCTTCTTCTTTTTTTTTTTTTTAAAAAAACTCTATTTCACTCAGTAACTTATATAAGAAATAAATATTTTTTGAAAATTGAGCATCTTATCAGTCCCCCCCCCCATGAGAATTTTAGTGAATAAATTAAAGCATTGGTAAAAGGTTGTTGATGGAGACGAAATTAAGGAGAGGTTAGCACATGAATTACAGAACCATTGGCTAAAGCACATAATACAATTTTATGCACAGTATAGCCAGATATCTTACTTGGGTACATATTTTATTTTAGTTTAGTTTCATTTTAGAATATCTCTTTTATAGAAGTATAAATTAGGTAAAGGACAATTATAATATTTTTTCATTTTTGCTTCTAAAGGAGCAATTCATTTTGCTTTATTCATTTGTGAGACTAAAGTTATTTTCCTGTTGAATTTTATAAAGCTTGAGTAAATAAATTCTATTTACCTGGAAGTACAAACTGACATTATTACAATTTTCCTTCCTCACTTCACTGGCTGCTTCATTTACTATAGAGAAATCTTTTCACAGCATTACTTTCTCCCTAAAATACAAGCTTTATTAGGGAAAATTCTTGACTTATTCTCCACCATATTCCCAGTATCTAAAATAATGTATTGAACTCTTAATAAATATTTGTTGAAGATTTGTGTGAATAAATGGAAGTAAAGGGTCTTTATTGTCTTGTTGTTGTTGTTATGTGCCATCGAGTCAGACCTGACTCATAGCAACCCCTCCTTGGGTTTCTGAGGTAGTATCACTGCGGAAGTAGATTGCCCAACCTTCCTTCCGAGGAGTGGCTGGTGGGTTTGAACCGCCAGCCCATTATCCTCAGCATATAAAATTATTATGCCATAATTTCCCTGGATGTAGACCTGAATACAAAGAAGGTAATTTTATATAGTTCTTTGAAGCTATATCCATAGTTTACTCAGTCACTCTTCCAACCATTCATTTGTTCATAAATGTATTATGTGTGTAAGGCACCAGGTTAGCATTAATGAAAACAGGATTTATAAGATACAGCTCTACCCTAAGAATTTAAATCACTGAAGATTAAAAAGCCTATTCAAACTCAGCTAATATAATGACAAGCACGGCAGAATGCTGTCTCTCCCCTGGGACTATCTTGTACAATATACCTGGGGCCCGTGGCTGCTTTTCTAACAGGTCTCTAAAGCCTAGAGACTTGTGTAAGTTTCTGCTAAGAGATTGGAAGCTCTAGGGCAAAAATGATGTCTTTTTTCTATATCATATAAAGAATAGAGTCTACATTCTAACTGGAAATTAATAAAATGTGTTGCTTGATTGAGTTATATTGCTAACAACATACTAACCAATTAAAGAGATATATAGTGGTAACAATCATTCTAGTTAGTGTTTCATTAGGAACAGAGTGGAGGTGGCTTGCCTCATGAAAACTGGCTCTATTGGGTTCACTTAAGATCTGTACAAAAATGGATACGTTTCAGAGGTTCCTATAACCTTAAAGCAAGAAAGAGTGGATGTAGTCATTGAACTTTTGCTCTGGGGCACATATAAATTAATCTCCCTGGACTTGAGTATAAATAGACTGTGCCTAATTTACATTGTGAAATCCACTACAAAGGAAGACATTTTCCAAGTGGTAGATATCTATCTTGTCTTATTTGAAAAGAGAAATACTTTTTTCATTTCTTTAATCCACCACAGCAAACCACAGCAAATTTGATGGAGAGTAGGAAGGAGTGATAGTCAAATTTTGTTGAAATCCTCTTCCCAACAGTAAAATTCCAATTATATAAGAGTTAGTTCCAGGATAGACTAAAGCAAAAGACAGGATGAAAGAAGACCCCTTCAAGAACATAATGAGAGAAGGATTTTAAAACTAAATTAACACTGAAAAATGAGGCAAACTGGACTCTGTCAAATCTGGAAATAACAGGATGCAAAATTGCACACACACAAGCTCAAATGTGTGAGGACAGATATTCAGAAAATAGGGAAGACCATTCTGTGGACAAACAGACATGAATGGATCATATAACTCTTTAGAACAATCACAGATGAGTCACAGCAAATTTTAACAAAGAATACATTTTAATAAAACATTTTTTATGATCTATCATAGATATCTTAATTTTTAAAAGTTGTACTGATTAAAGAAAGAAGTGCTGTTCTTAGGGGACATGGAGTTGGTTACCACTCATAGCAGCCCTATGTGCGACAGAACAAAATACTGCCTGGTCCTGTGCCGTCCTCACAAGCTTTGCTGTGCTTAAGCCCATTGTTGCAGACACTGAGGGTCTTCCCCTTTTTTGCTGACCCTCTACTTTACCAAGCATGATATTCTTCTGCAGGGATTGGTCCCTTCTGACAGCATGACCAAAGTATATGAAATGAAGCCTGGCCATTCTCTCTTCTAAGGGGCATTCCAGCTGTACTTCCTCCAAGACAGATTTGTTTATTCTGCTAGCAGTCCATGGTAAATTCAATAGTCTTTGTCAATATCACAATTCAAAGGCATCAATTATTCTTTGTTCTTTCTTATTCATTGTCCACCTCTTGCATGGCTATGAGACAATTAAAAATACCATGACTTGAGTCAAGTGTACCTTAGTCTTCCAAGTGACATCTTTGTTCTTAAAGACTTTAAAGATCTTATGCAGCAGGTTTGCCCAGTGCAATATGTCATTTTATTTCTTAACTGCCACTTCCATGGGTGTTGGTTGATCATGCATCCAAGTAAAATGAAATCTTGGACAACTTCAATCTTTTCTCCATTTATCATGATATTCCTTATTTGTCCATTTGTGAGGATTTTTGTTTTCTTTATGTTGAGGTGTAACCCATAGCACAGACTACAGTCTTTGATATTCATCAGCAAGTGCTTCAAGTCATCTTCATTTTCAGCCAGCAAGGTTGTGTCATCTGTGTATCACAGGTTATGAATGAATCTTCTTCCCATCCTGATGTCACACTCCTTTTCATATAGTCCAGCTTCCAGATTAGTTGCTCAGCATATAGCCTGAATAAGTATGATGAAAGGATAAAATCTCAACTCACACCTTTCCTGATTTTACACCACACAATAAACCCTAGTTATGTTCAAACAACTGCCTCTTGGTCTATGTGCAGGTTCGTCATGAGCACAACTAAGTGTTCTGGAATTCCCATTCTTTACAATATTGTCCATAATTTGTTATGTTCTACATAGTTGAATGCCTTTTGCATAACCAATAAAACTTAGGTAAACATGTTTTTGGTGTTCTTTCCTTTCAGCCAAGATACATCTGACATCAGCAATGATATCCTTTGCTCCACGTCGTCTTCTGAATCCAGCTTGAATTTTTGGCAGTTCCCTGTCAATGTATCATTGCAACCATTTTTAAACTATCCTCAGAACAATTTTACTTGTGTGTGATATTAATGATATAGTTCCATAACTCTTGCATTCTTTTGGATCACCTTTCTTTGGTATGGGCACAAATATGGATCTCTTCTAGTGAATTGGCCAGGTAGCTGCCTTCCAAATTTCTTGGCATGAGTGAATGCCTCCAGTGCTGCATTTGTTTGCAGAAATATCTCAGTGAGTATTCCATCAATTCCTGGGGCCTTGTGTTTGCCAATTCCTTCAGTGCAGCTTGGGTTTCTTCCTTTTCTTCCATTGGTTCTTGATCCTATGCTGCTTCTTGAAATAGTTGAACACTGACCAATTCTTTTTGTACAGTGACTTTGTGTATTCCTCCTATGTTCTTTTTATCCTTCCTGTATCTTTCATATTTTGTCTATAGAATCCTTCAATATAGTAACTCAAGGCTCAAATTTTTTCTTATGTTCTTCCAGCTTGAAAAATTCCAACCATGTTCTACCTCTTTGATTTTCCAACTCCAGATCTAAGGTCATTTCATTATAATACTTCACTTTGTCATCTTGAGATGCTGTTTGGAATCTTCAGTTTGGATCTTTTGCTTCATCATTTCTTCCATTTGTTTTAGCTACTCTTCATTCAAAAGGAAGTTTCAGAGTCTCTTCTGACATCAATTTTCGCTTTTTCTTCCTTTCCTGTCTTTTTAGTTACCTTTTGCTTTCTTTATGTATGATGTCCTTCATTCATGATTACACAGTTTGGCTGGTCTTCAGTCACTGGTGGTCAATGCATCAAATCTATTCTTAATGTGGTCTCTAAATTCAGGTGGGATATATTAAAGATCATATTTTGGCTCTCATGGACTTTTCTTTTTAAACTTGCATATGAGCAATTGATCCTCTGATCTACAGTCAGTCTCTGGCCTTATTCTGACTGATGATATTGAGCTTTGCCATTGTCTCTTTCCACAGATGTAGTCAATATCATTCCTATGTATTCTGTCTGGTGAGATCTACATGTAATATCACCATTTATGTTGTTATGTTGTTATCTATATACATACATATATATATATGTTGTTGTTGTTGTTTGCTGTTGAGTCGGCCCCGACTTTTAGCGACGCCTCCTTGGGTTTCCAAGGCAGTATCACTACGGAAGTAGGATTGTCCAACCTTCCTTCTGAGGAGTGGCTGGTGGGTTTGAACCGCCAGCCTTCTGGTGAGCAGTCAAATGCCTTAGGCACTATGCTACCAGAACTCCTATATATATATATATATACACATATATATTGTTGTTGTTGATTGCCGTTGAGTCGGCCCCGACTCATAAGCAACCCCTCCTTGGGTTTCCGAGGCAGTATCACTACGAAAGTAGGATTGCCCAACCTTCCTTCCGAGGAGTGGCTGGTGGGTTATATATTTGCAATGAATAAGTTTTTGGTGGTGCAGAATTTTACTGTGAGATCTCTGGTCATTTCTGTCACCAAGGCCATATTTTTCAACTGCTTCTTCCTCTTTTCCAACTTTCACATTCCAAGCACCAGTAATTATCAATACATCTTGATTGCATGTTTGACCAATTTCAGGCTGCAAAAGTTGGTAAAAAAATCTCCAATTTCTTCACCTTTGGCATTAGTGGTTCTTCAAAACTAAAGAAATCAAAAATTTTTACCAACTTCTTTGGTATGTGAAAGTTGGAAACAAAGAAGAAAGGGAAGGAGGTGTTGAGAATTCAGTTTTAATCAGCAAAAAGAAAACAAAAGGGAAAGAGTCAGACTGGGTAAATTTCTTTTCAGTGGGATCTGGAAAAAATAATTTGCTACAATTTTACATTAAGATCTTTAAAGATCATTAGTTTTTGGAATCCCCAAGCTGATACTTTGTGTTGATATCCTGGTCTCTAATATAAGGTATAATGGACCATGAAGAGTAAAAGTACCAAACAAAAAGGAATAATTTGTAAGAGAAAGTACAGTTAACCTGCTGTGCTTGTTCAAATGTGAAGGCTTTGTTCTATAAAGTCATCCAGAGACTCAGGCTTATTCTGTCTTCTTCCTCTGTTATCCTCACCATGTGCTTTCCATCTTATGGTCTCAGATGGATGCTCTCCTTTTTGCCACCATATCTGAACATCAGTTAGCAGAGTGAAAGCATATCTTTCTTTTTAAATGGCATGTTATGGGATGTATATGCCAATTCAGCTCACTTTCCATTACCCAGGACTTTGTCACATGGCCACACTTAGCTGCAAAGACTGAGATATATAGTCTTTAGTTGGATGCCCCAGTCCAAAAAGAGATAGAAAAAAAGGAGCCAACTCCACTGACTTCAAATCTATTCCAACTCACAGCAACGCTATCGGGTATCCCAGTACCTAGCTAAAACACATGGATGAGAGTGAAGAAAAGATATTGGAAGCAAATAATAGTCTCTACCACTGGCTATGGAAGAGGCATGTGAGTAAAAACTTGAAACTGGGATAGTGTAGGTGGAGCCGAGGGCATAGGGTATGTGAAATCGTGCAGTGGGAAACAAGAGTGAAAAGTCAAACTGCAGTCAGTGAATAAATTGACCATGATGAATACAGTTGGGGCCAAGTAAATATTCACTGAGTGCTTAATGGGCTAGTCACTGTCCTAGATGAATTGACTACCTCATTCAATCCACCAAAAGACCCTTTGAGGTAAGTATGATTGATATATCATGATTGAGAGATGAAAAAACTGCAGGACAGAGAGCTAAGCAACTTAGTCAAGATCATATACCTAAAAAGTGCTAAGGGGGAAAGTCAGAGGATGAACAGATATTTAACCACTGAGACCAGCACTGAGTCCATACGAAGGTGAGACAGAAATTTCTTCCCACTATGCTTTAATGTAGATTGCCCCTCAACATATAGATTGCTCCTCAACATAAAGGAGCTCTGGTGGCATAATGCCTAAGGCCCTTGACTACTAACTAGAAGACTGGCCATCCAAACCCACCAGCCACTCCTCAGAAGGAAGGTTGGGCAATCTACTTCTGTAGTGATACTGCCTCAGAAACCCAAGGAGGAGTCGCTATGAGTCAGGTCTGACTTGATGGCACATAACAACAACAACAACAACTCAACATAAAGAAAACAAATATCCTCACAACTGGACCAATAAGCAACATCATGATAAATGGAGAAAGACTGAAGTTGTCAGGGAATTCATTTATCATTGATCCACAATCAACGCCCATGGAAACAGCAAGCAAGAAATCTGTCATCATATTGTGCTCAGCAAATCTGCTGCAAAAAATACTCTTTAAAGTGTTAAAGAGTAAATATGTCATTTTGAAAAGTAAGATACACTTGACCCAAGCCATGGTATTTTCAATCACTTCATATGCTTGTAAAGGCTGGGCAATAAATAAGGAAGATTGAAGAAGAATTGATACATTTGTGTGGTGTTGGTGAAGAATATTGAATGTACCATGGACTGCCAGAAGAAGAAACAAATTTGTCCCAGAGGAAGTAAGCAGGAATTCTTCTTAGAAGCAAGAGTGGCCAGACTCTGTCTCTTGTAGTTTGTTCATGTTGTCAGAAGAGACTGGTCCCTGGAGGAGGATATCACTTGGTAGTGTAAAGGGTCAGTTAAAAAAGGTTAACCCTCAACAAGATGGATTGACACAGTGACTGCAATCATGGGCTCAAGCATAGCAAGGATCATGTGAGTGGCACAGGACCAGGCAGTGTTTCTTTCTGTTGCATATAGGGTCTCTATAACTTGCAACCAACTCAATGGCACCTAATAACAACATGCTTATGTTGAAGGAGCCCTCACGGTGCGCTGGTTAATTCACTTGTTGACTTAGCTAACCAAAAATCAGGCTTTGAACCCATCAGGTGCTCCCTGGGAGAATGGTGTGGCAATCCGCTTCTGTAAAGATTCACTGCCTTGGAAAAGTCCTACTCTGTTCTATAGGGTCGCTATGAATCAGAATCAACTCAATGGCAGTGAATTTCTTGGGTTTGTATTCTTATTTTAGATTATCTCCTAAAATGGTGAGGTTCATAATCCTGTGGCACACCCCATAATTCGGCCTCCCAAGGCAACATTTTGATAGTTAACCTACCCTATTCTTGATGACTCTTTTGTGACACGATTCTTCCAAGAATCCTCTATTCAATTCCCTTCCTAATATTAGGAACTGATCAGACCTAGGTGTCATTTTACTTTCATACGGCAGACATAAGAAATGGGGCTGTGAAGCAGGCACTGGAAAATTTCAGCACCCTTCATTTCCTGGAGTTGCAACATGCTGCCCACATTCTACTTTTCTGCTAATGAAGTTGAAGATATTTGACCATGATTTTAAATCCAGATGCTGATGTTCAATAGCTCTGTGGACTCAAACACTTTGCACCTCATTTTATCTTTACTTGAATTGACACATATATATATATATATAAAACAGGTGCTGTCAAGATGATTCCAGTTCATGGTGACCCCATGTGTGTTAGAGTTGAACTCTAACATAGGGTTTTCAATGGCTGATTTTTAGGAAGTAGATCCCAGGCTTTTCTCCTGAGGCCTGTGGATGGACTTGAATGTCCATTTTTTTGGTTATAAGCTGAGTCCTTAACTGTTCCACTCAGGGATTCCCCAACTAGTTCGTTGTTGTTAGGTGCCATCAAGTCATTTTCAACTCATAGTGACTTCATGTGTTACAGAGTTGAACTGCTGCATAGGTGTTCTTCGATATAACCTTTATGCAGGCAGATCACCAGATCATTCTCCCTCAGAACCTCTGAGTATGTTCAAACCACCAAATACTTGGTGAGCAGCCGAGCACTCACTCACTTGCCACACCAGGGCTCTTTCCCAATTAGCATACAGGCCAAATCAAACTCATCCCTCATTTGCAGCACCAGGGCTCCTTCCCACGCAGTATACCAGACCCAATCAAACTCAGTCATTGAGTTGATTCTGACTCATAGCAACCCTATAGGACAGAATAGAATTGCTCTGTAGGGTTTACAAGGCTGTAGTCTTTACAGAAGCAAACTGCTACATCTTTCTCACATGGAGCAGTTGGAGAGTTTGAACCTAGGACATTGGGTTAGCAGTGAGCTCTAACTCTCAAGTTTGCCTTGAGGGT
>NW_006921813.1:2201271-2206874 GCF_000298275.1 Orycteropus afer afer | reverse complement strand
AAAAAAAAAAAAAAACTCACTGCCGTTGAGTAGGATCCGACTTATAGCAATTCCTCCTTGGGTTTCCGAGGTGGTAGCACTAAGGAAGTAGATTGCCCAACCTTCTTTCCAAGGAGTGGCTGGTGGGTTTGAACCATCAACCTTCTGGTCAGGAGTCAAATGCCACCAGAGCACTATGCCACCAGAGCTCCCTCCGAGAGCACCAGTGCTTGGCAAATAGTTTACTCTCTCATCACCCTACAGCTGTTTGTGGCCCTGCCAGAGTCTTTTTCTTAGGTCTGATTATTTCTGCTAGCCAAAAATATATAATTTGTGATTCCAGGAGTGTTTGACTAGCTGCCCTAGAGGCTCTTCACTCTACCTTGACTCACTATCTCCTCTTGAAGTCCTATCTTATCCCCATCTTATCTCAAACACTCTCTGTTTGAAAAATTACAATGCATGTAGGGCAGAGCTGGATTAAAGTCTCCATTCCCAGGTGACACACCTGCACTTTAGTGGGGCTTTCTGCCTTCAGATCCTTCCTCCAGAAGGAGAGGGTGGGGATTTGGATGCTGTGCAGTTTCCAGGGGAGATGTTTCATCTCAGATGCCTTCTTTTGTCCCCCTCAAATCACATTGTGTGGAGAAGTTGCCAAATCACTGCACCCATGGGCAGGGCACACTGATCGAATGATAAATTGATATTTATTAGTGAACAGGGAAGGTCTAAATTCTAAAGCTGAGAAATTTATGGCTCTTCCTTATATATTTTTATTTTCCCTCTCTGTGTCTTTTGCTCCTTAAGATGTTTTGTCAATAATTATAAAATTGACAAATGAGAAGGCAGAAAAGAATGAGGAAAAACTATTAAAGCAGCATGTAATTGAGCTTCATGAGATTACACACTCATCATGCAGAAGATACTAGATTTTTTTTTGTGAAAGACATGTTAGAAATTTGGGGAAATAAAGTTCAGGTCTGCTGAAGTGAGTGTATTTCTTGTGGAAAAAATACATCAAAACAACTTCAATGGCAACAACTGATTTTTCTTCCATTTCTGGGTTTTAATGAAGATCTGATTGCAAAGAAGCACGTTGTCCAAGTTTCTAAAATTGGTCAGCTGAACAAACTGAAGTAATTGCAATCAGATGTAGCATAGGATAAGGTCAGCAAGTTATCTGAATGGGGAAAAAAAATCTGCGTGGGATTTAAAAAGGCAATTCCAGTATGTTAGAGTTTATCTCTTTACCTCACATCCCCCCTTCTCTCCTCCTTCCTTCCTGTCCCCTGCTTTTTATGGACACAACCCATTCTTGAGGGTTCAAGTCATACAACAGTTCATTAGTTGACAAACACGAACAGAGCAATGAGAATCTGCCTCCTTGGGAAACAGAAAGTTTTAATAGGAAATGCATAACCTGATCTAGGAGCAGGAAGGGGTATAAAGTGACAAAGAATAGGAAAAGATTTAAAAATGACTTTTGGACCTCTAGGAAAAAAAAAAAAAAAACCTAAAGATCCTCCATCAATATGTTTATGAACAAAACTGAAACTTCTACAGAATGTTTTATTGAGGCAAATGTGACCAAGCATGATGTCTTATCACCCCCATGACATCTTGTCATTTACCAGATAACTCACATGGAAATGTGCAGATATATTGAGATTGGTGTTGAATAGTCCTTTTGCAGTACTATAAAAATAACAACCTTTAATAAATGTGAAAATAAATGTGGGTTTTTCTTGCATTTTGAGGAGTGATTGTGAAGAAAATAGGATGAATGAATTGATAGTATAAAGAAAAATGACCACTATTTTAGGAAGATGACAGAGAAGACCAGAGAGTTCCTGGAAGGGAGAGAATTGTGAAGGGTGGTCCAAATTCTACCCTCTGATTTTTGGGAATTTAGAGAATTTTTCGGGATCAGGAAATAATTAACTTCCCTTTGCCTCATATTTTATTATCCCTGAAATAAGTACATTGTATTTCACAAATCATTTTCAAACACACTTCAAAGAGCCCTGGAGGGTAGGCAGGGCTGCTAATAACCAAATGCGTTGCCACTGAGTTGATTCTGACTCATAGTGACCTCATAGGACAGGGTAGAACTGCTCCATAGCGTTTCTTTAGGAAAGCGGACTGCCACATCTTTCTCCCATGGAGTGGCTGGTGGATACCAATCCCCAATCTTTCAGGTAGCTACCAAGCTCTTAAGCATCGAACCACCAGGGCCCCTTATATTTTATTATCAGGATACACTCAATGGCAGAAGGCTTTTATTTTTTTAAGATAAGTAAGTTGGACTTCATAAATTATTTTCAAACATACTCCTAAGACCCCTGGATGTTCAGTGGAGCTACTTAAGGATTATAGCAGTCTGATGGTCAAGATGGAATAGTTGGCCCTTATACCTTCTACCCGATTCCACCAGAACATCTCAGCTCTACATGTTAGCTTCAGTTGCTTATGTTTTCAAATAATAGTGCTTTAGAACAAAGAATTCTGTGGTAAAACTAAAAAACAAAATTTGAAAAATCCTGTATAGGTCTCCCCACCTCATTCTGCCCTCTATCTCTTTAAAAGTGTTCCAGATGCATTACCAAGCTCTTTGAGGACCCAACCCAAACCAAACCCACTGCCACTGAGTTGATTCTGACTCATGGCAAGCCTATAGGGTAGAGTAGAAATTCCCCATAAGGTTTCCAAGTCTGTGAATCTTTAAGGCAGTAGACTGCCACAGCTTTCTCCCATGGAGTGGCTGGTGGGTTCAAAGTGCTGACCTGTTGGTTATTAGCCAAATGTTTTAACCACTGAAGCACCAGAGCTTTTTCTTTGAGGACCTACTCAAACCCACTGCCATCAAATTGATTCTGACTCATAGTGACATTTTTTTGGACAGAGTAGAACTGCCCCATATGGTTTCCAAGGCTGTAAATATTTATAGAAGCCTCCTCCTTCATCTTACTCCTGCGGGTAGAACACAGACCTTTGGTTCGCAGTTTAATGCTTTAACCATTATGACATGAAGGCTCATTTCTTTGAGGACCAAAGTTATAAAATGATAGACTTTTAGAATTTCAAAAAAACAGAGATTTTAATCCATGAGAAAATTGAATCCTCATAGCTCAGCTAGTGAAAGAATTGAAATTACAAAAATGAACCCCCTCTTTGTTTTATTCACATTGAATGTCTCACCATTGAGTGTTTCATGACATCTAACTCAGTGTTTATACATTTACAAATATAAACCTTCAAAGTAATTGTTTGATTTTGTACATTGCAAATAAAAAAGAGATAGGGCAGGACTATTTGCTTGCTGAGTCTTTCTGTGAGTCTTCCTGTGTATAGGTGGTCCTTCTATTTTGGTACTTTCCCATTAAAATAAGTGTATTTTCCGAAATCCACGTCTCCTGTCTGTTTGTTGTTGTTGCTATTAGCACATTGAGAATTTATCCAAAGACTGAACGGTCTTTAAAAACGAGATGAAAACTTCTTCCTTTTACTGGCCAGGATTCAAACTCAGATTTTTGTCATGAGAAATGAGAGTCCTATCACCAAACCACCAATCACCAGTCTTCATAGTCAGGAGAACACTCTGTGTCGATTTAGGAATACGCTTTTCACTTTTCCATGATCCTCGGTTAGGCAAACCAATAACTGGGAATTTTGTTTAATTGCTTGAGCAATTATTTATCTCTCAGGTGGATGGTGGAGAACTATTTTCTGTTGGATGAGATATGACAAAGAAAGTATGTTATTAGTCTTTTTTATTTATTGTTTTTCTGTTTGTTCTTTAATGAGTTGAAATTGACTAAGAAAATATTCTATGCTCTCCTGGAAGAGTAAACAATCGTTTGAGATCAGGACTGTAAGATTTTGTATTCTGTGTTTATTTTTTGACCCACAGGTAGGGTTGTAGAACTGATACTGCAGGCTCTCCTTGTATTAATATGACTCTAATTGAAAAACATCTTACTGTGTAAGTTTGAAATATTTTCCTACTTCCAGAGGTATGAATAATTTCAATTCATTATTATTAACAAATTAGATTATTAAGACTCAAATA
Organism: Orycteropus afer afer; assembly: GCF_000298275.1. Classification (NCBI taxonomy): domain Eukaryota; kingdom Metazoa; phylum Chordata; class Mammalia; order Tubulidentata; family Orycteropodidae; genus Orycteropus; species Orycteropus afer. Next base: position 2,202,826 of record NW_006921813.1, on the reverse strand, counting down.
GTTCTGATTGATTTATATCTATTGATCTATTTATTTATTCTTCATTTTGGTCTGCAATGTTTTGCAGTTTTGAGTATAAAGATCTTACACATTTTTTTGGTCTAATTTATCTCTAAATATTGCATATATTGTGATACCATAAGTGGTATTTTCACTAATTTTTATTTCAAATTGTTTGTTACCACTATGTAAAAACAAAAATGATTTTGTACACTGATTATGTATCCTGCATCCTTGTAAAGTCCCTTAGCAGTTTTAATTGTCTTTTTATAAAACCTTCAGAATTTACACATTGGCAAGTATACCTTCCAAGAATAGAGTGTTACTTTTTCCTTTGCAATGTGTGACTTATTTTTCTTGTCTTATTGCACTGTCTAGGACCTCCAATGTAATGTTGAATAGAGGTAGTGAGAACATAGATCATTACCCAAGTTATCCTTTTTTAGGGGGAAAAGGATACAGTCTTTCACAATTAAGTATGGAGTAATGTTAGCTGTTTTTCATAAATGCCTTTTACCAGGTTGAGAAAAATTTTTTTTCTCTCCTCATGCAGAGTTTTTACCATGAATAAATATTCATTTTTTCAAATGCCTTTCCACATCCATTGAAAATATTATGATTTTGGTTTAATTTATTAATATGATAAAATACATCGATTAATTTCCTAATGTTTATATAAACTCGCATCATTCTTCAGATAAACACTACCTGGTCCTCATGTATTTCTTTTTCCAGTTTGTTTCATTTCCTAAAAAAATCTTTTTAAAGGATTTTTGTTTCTATGTTCATGAGAGATACTGATTTGTAATTTTCTTGCAATATTTTTGCCTGGTTTTGTTATTGGGATAATATTGTCTTTATAAAGTGAACTGAGGAATCTTTTTTCCTCTTCAATTTTCTAGCATATTTTCTGTATAATTAGTATTATTTCTTTTTAAATTTTTGGAAGTTTTACCAATGAAGCCATCTGAACCTGGAAATTTAACTGTAGATTCAACTGCTTCAAGGAGACTTGCTGTGTTTGGATCCTGCTGAGTCAATTACAATGCATAGTGAGCCCCTGTGACAGAGTAGGACTGCCCCATAGGGTTTTCTTGGCTCTAATCTTTACAAAGGTGGGTCACCAGTTCTTTCTCCCAGGGAGTGGCTGAGTGGGTTCAAACCACCAACTTTTTACTTAGTAGCTGAACACTTTGTCATTGCACTACAAGTTCTCGTGCCCAGGAAATCACTTGGGCAATTACAGGGCTCACCTCATTTGACTCCTTTCTCTCATAGGTCACAGTTCTGTGCTTGCTACTATCCCATGTCTGAAAATCATTGAGTCATATATTTTTGTCCAGTTTTCTAGTTTTTTAAGGTGATGTGTTTCTGTTACTCCAGCATGGTCAGCAGAGGAAGATTTTGCCCATGATTAAGGCACTATTTTCATGTGTCTATTCATAAAAGTATTTTGCTAAAATAAGAGTAGAAATTTATTTTTTGTCAATCTAAAATGATGGATTCATCTTGGAATATCTAGTCTAAGAACTAATAAAAGGATAGTCTTTACTTT
>NW_006921813.1:2197559-2201155 GCF_000298275.1 Orycteropus afer afer | reverse complement strand
TTTGTTATGCCTTTGATTTTATTTTAAAAACAAATAACAAATTTCTCACTTCTAAACTGTTAAGATTCCTTCTAATTTCATGCTTATTTAAATATATTATAGTGTCACTTCAATTAACATGTAATTAATCTCAATCAGTATTATGCAACCATTCATTATCCTCATGTACCTATGCTGCAATCTTAATCACATGGTGATATGTATCTTAAGAACCCATTTTATTTTCTCTTTACAAGATTAGAGTTCAATTTCATAAGATAGGAAATGAAAACTTGAGGGTATCTTCTATACCTAAAACGATCTTTGACATTTTCCAGATGGGTATTAGAAAATCCTAACGATTTTGTCTTTCACCTCACAAAAAGAGAGGCGATAAAAAATAATCAGGCTTTTTGGATACGCTCCATTTCTCTTAATGAGCTCAACACTGTAAGAGTTTCGTGAGAAAGGTCATCAAGTCGTTGAGCCTTCTCTAGGTTTGTTCTCTACAGGGAAAAAGTTATTAATATAAATGTGCTTTAATGATTGTACACTTTACAAGCTTCATTGGAAGGCTCTGGGAATTTCTCACTGTGCTTGCTGTCATGAGGAACTCTGGTGGCCCAGTGCCTAAGGTATTTGACTGCTAACCATCAGGCTGACGGTTCAAACCCACTAGCCACCCCTCGGAAGGAAGGTTGGTCAATCTACTTCTGTAGTGATATCACCTAGGAAATCCAAGGAAGGGTTGTTATGAGTCATATCTGAGTTGAAGGCAGTGCGCTTGATTTTTTTTTGATTGCTATCCATGGTATATTCTTACTCTCAGTGGAAAGACTGATCAAATCTTTATGAAAGAGTTTTACATTTTATTTACTCTGGGAATTATTTTCCACTATGATATTGTTGGGTACTGTAAGAAGTTAATAGCTGTTTAGTCTTAACATCAGCACATAGTCTCTACTTTCCTCTTGTGCTCGCCTAAGGCATGAATTTGGTCCTCAGCAAAAGACAGCTTGAGAACCTCTTGGAAAATATTAAGACAGGTAAAATTAGGAGCTCTGGTAGCATAGTGCCTAAGGCACGTGACTGCTTACCAGAAAGCTGGCAGTTCAAACCCACCGGCCACTCCTCAGAAGGAAAGTTGGGCAATCCTACTTCTGTAGTGATACTGCCTCAGAAACCCAAGGAGGGGTCGCTATGAGTTGGGACTGACTCGACAGCACATAACAACAACAACTGATATTTCATGAGTACAGGCTTTCAAACGGACATGACTTGGATAACTCTTACTGTGCTTGGGGACAAAGTCAGGATTTCCAGCATTCTTATCAAACCAGAATAAGATGATTTTATGAAAGCAACTGCTGACCCAAGAGCCAGTGGAAAAGAACTAATTAACTAGGATTAATGAGGGAGGAAATAAAATTTTGGTCATTTATTTTGAAATATTATTAATGCAGTTTTTAATGTTTTCTATTTATTTTGAGTATTCCAGAAAGTCCTTTCTCCTTCTTGATCTCTCTCTAACTCTCCAATTAGTACAATATACTCCTGCAACTAGAAATGAAACACTCTTTATAGATTATCTTTTTCTTCCTGACACCTCAGAATTTTTTAAAAAATATTTTACTATGTCTTTTTTACTTTCATGTTAATGTAGTTATTTGCATAAATCCAATAAAATGATAACCTCCTATTTACCAGGATATAATTGGACAAATTGATTGTGTAACTAAAGATATACTTGGAGTGTCATATTTGAGAGTAAATCTTATTTAATACTTTTATGATAAGACCACAATTAAGCAACAAAGTTTCTATAAATCTTTCCCAGGAAAACCTTCTGATACCTATTCTGTGCTTATAGTGACCCAGCAATGCAAGTAGAAAAGAAATCTGTTCCTTTGATGACCCAGGACATTAGAGTTATTGGTGACATCAAGGAGGGAGGAATTTACTCACATTTATTAATACCACTGGTGAAACCTGGTGGAGAGAGCTTTGATCTTGGTTTCCTAGCCTTTGGATAGAAGAACAAATAATGGAGGCTCACAGGGAACAATTTGAGGAAGCCCAGTCCAGAATCTTGATGAAACTTTCAGACACAAGTTAATTTTCTGACCTTAGTAATTAACTGTAGATCTGATGATCATAAAGAAGCTTATACTTCTAGCTTCACCGTTATACATCAGTCAAGACGAATACAATACAAAACCAAGCTTTTTGTGATTAGGGAGGATTACTAAGGAAATATAACAAAAACATGGAAATAAAGGGAAAGAATGGTTACCAGTCTTCGCAATGTCATACCATTCCAAAAAGGGTTGTTTAATTGTCTAGAAGAATGTAACTTTGTTTGACTAGCTATGTTCTATTAATTAGAGCCTGGCTCTGTGAAGTTACTTGTTATCTTGTACAGTTTTTTCTAGTAGAGTTGCAAATAATTTGTCTGGAAGAAAATTTGATCCTAAAAGTTATGGGTTTATTGCTGCTTGTTCATTTGCCAGTTTTATCTCTGATTTAGCAAACTTATTTCAGCATATCTTTTCTAAGGAACCATATAAAGCTCTATTCCTTAAATGCTCTTGGAAAATGTTTAGCATTCTGTTAGTTCTCTCATGAATTAGCTAATTAATCTTTGACACATGTTCACTCTATGTCTGTGTAAGTATCAGGTTTTCCAAATTTTGAAAATTATACTTTGGTATGACAGAAACATTGATGTCATATTATTCTTTCTGTAAAACCATGAAATGTTCATCCTGGTTATGGTAACCCATGGGTGTCACCAATTAGCCACCTAATATTGTGTGGGTAACAGAAAGCAAACACTTGATTCTGTGGGTGATATAAAGGTTTAAAATGTGATTCTTATCCCTGAAAGTCTTATGATTTATATAAAGATATGCAATATGGTCTTGAAAACATTACATTTAAAAATTATCAGAATATTTCTGTATCTCTGTGTAAGGAAATTGAACAATTCCTTGAGGAAGGAAATCAAGTGAATACTCCCCCCGCCCCCCAAGAAAAGAACCAAAATCATGGCCTTCCCGTCAGATCTGACTCATAGAGACCCCTCCTTGCGTTTCTGAGGTGGTATCACTATGGAAGTAGATTGCCTAATCTTCCTTCCTCGGAGTTTTTGGTGGGTTTGATCCGCCAGCCTTCTGGTTAGCAGTCAAACGCCTTAGATGCCACCAGAGCTCCTGAAGAAAAAAGTTGCATGTTCTAAATCAATTTTGTTTTTACTTGCTCATTTTTGAATGTAAATTTTTGTGCTAATGTCCAAATTTAAATGTAAATTTTCTTTTATAAATTTTAGTTGTTTATTTTCAATTGTTCAAATTTATCTGCTACTGTAGAACAAAACTTTAAAAGTGACATAATTTTGTATCCAGGTAAAATGAAACAGTGGCAAATAAAAGGAGCACAAAAATGAAAGTTCACAGAAAATGAAAAGGATTTGTTAATCCCTAAAGAGAATTCCAAAATTAACTTTCTTTTTAAAATGTAATGAATTGGAAGATATTTCTTCCACTGAACACTCAAGTTTAATGAGTACAAATCATTGTACTAGTAGTGCTAGTGCTGAGATTACTAATAGCAATTTA
>NW_006921813.1:2170837-2197452 GCF_000298275.1 Orycteropus afer afer | reverse complement strand
ATATATATAAGAAAAATGGTGTAGGAAGTGAAACTATTTTAGAATCTGAAGCTGTCTCTCATTTGCGGGTTCCATAAATAACTGAAACACAGATCCTGCTTGGTGGAATAATTTTCATCTAATGATGTAAATTATTGGATCAAAAGAGGGGCAAATGATTGTTAACATCATGGTAGACCATTTGAAAATTTGTGTCAAAATTTCTAGATGGAAAACAAACATGGTTCTGTAGTCAGAATATATTTCTATGGTGCAATGTTAATGGTGAAAATTATAAGAGAGAGTGGCTACTGTATTCTCTACTCAGTTGGCTCTGTGTATTGTTTTGTTTTGTTTGAAAATTATTGAGTACTAAGTCATTTAATTCTTGATTTGCTATGGATAGATTTAATGATTGGCCAACTCAAATATTATTGATAAATGCAGAAACAGTTAAGTTCACAGATGTCATATTTAAACTGAAGACATAATTTTGGCCTAACTCATCAACTGGAAACTCAAACTGATGAAAAACGTCAGTACTGGAAAGTCATCTTGCAACACATTGTTGCTATTAATTGTTGATTATAAGAACTGCTGAATAGGGACTATCTTTTCAAGGAACAAATAAAGTGTTTTGATCTCAACAAAATGGAAATTTTGGGGGTAATTGAGCTTGTTGCTCTGTTTGATCCATTATTAGCATGTCACATCTCAAAGTATATATAGTAACATAGGAAAAGGTAACCCATCATATATGTCTAAAACAACATGTAAAAAATTAATAAAGAATAAGTAATAAAGTTCAATCAACTATTTTCAGTGCAATCAGTACAGCTCAATATTTCAGTTTGCAGATTCCACTTCTGATCGTTCTCATACAAATCAGCTAAATATTGTTTTCAATATCATGCAGTTGTTTATTCTCCAACAGATAGAAGACTTATTGAGTGTCTTATCACATGTATTAGCTTAAAACAGCATATCAGTGAAGAAATTGCAAATCAATATTTCACTATTTATGTGAAGCTTGCAAAACTGATTTTTCTACCTATAGAAGTCAGTCCTACGACAATTCTGCTAATATGTCAGGGCATGGTAAAGTTATACCACAGAATATTTTAGAACATAATGAATAAGTCATTTTCAAGTCATGTGCTGTGCATTCACTTAATTCTGTAGGATGTGGCACAGTACATTGTTATCCAGAAGAAGCTGATTTTTTTTCCTGCTGTTCATTTGCTCTACACATTTTTTTGCTGCTTCTACTCACCAATGAGTAGTTCTTAAAACATAGTCAGGCAATAATAGAGTATTAAAATGTCTTTCTAACACATGTTGAAGAGAGCTTGCTGTAGCAATTCCTGCAATCCTGGAATCATACACTCAGATTCCAGAAGACTTAGAAAATATTGCTGAAGACCAGACACAAATAGGATAAACCAAAAGAGAAGGTGAAAACATTGCCAACAAAATGAAAACACTAGTGGATGTGTCTGTGTTGGTTATGTGGCATAATATATTGTAATATTTTCATCAGATGAGTAAAGCTCTCCAAAATTCAGAAATAAAGACATATACATATCTCTTACAGTCATTAATAAGACACTGACATAATTTAAGAGAAATTTATGCATATTTATATGTACATGTATATATTTAACCCACATACACCATTAGAATGCATGAGTAGCAGAGGGGGTACCACAGATTATCAACATTTAGGGCCCTTGCATGCCTTAATCTGGCCCTGGTTAGTGAGGAAAATGATATTGAATATTTCAACTCCAGTGGAAGAGCAAATCTATAATCATAGGGAAGGGAGGAATAACAAAAAGAAGGCTAAATAAATAAATAAATAAATAGCATTGATAGGAGAAAAAGAAAATAATATATATTGGTACAGAAATTTTTCTAGGTTTTTTGTTTGTTTGTTTTGCTTTGTTACATTCTGCCTCATTGACTCCTCACAGCAGTCTTGTTAAATATCCATTTAGTTGTTGACAAAATTGAGGCTCAAAAAAGTGAGGTAAGTTGCCCAAAGCTACACAGGCTCAGTAAACAAGTGGTAGAACAAGAGTTTTGAATTTAGGCTGTTCTGGCTCCAAAGTGCATACTCATTTTATAACCTTCCAATTGTTTTTGCTGTAGGTGTCACTGAGCCAGTTCCAAATCAAGGAGACCCTGTGTACAACAGAATGAAACACTGCCTGGTTCTATGCCATCCTCACAGTCCTCCCTATACTTGAGCCAACCCATCTCATGGAGGACCTTCCCCTTTTTTGCTGACCCTCCACTTTACCTAGCATGATATCCTTCTGCAGGGAATGGTCCCTTCTTACAACATGATGAAAGTAGGTGAGACGAAGTATGGCCATTCTTGCTTCCAAGGAGCATTCTGGCTGCACTGCTTCTAAGAAGGCTTTGTTTGTTCTTCTGGCAGACCGTGGTATTTCCACTATTCTTTGCCAATTCCACAATAATGCAAAGGCATCAACTCTTCTTTGGTCTTCTTTATTCATTGTCCAGATTTCACATGTATATGAAGCAAGTAGACCTGTCAATTACTTTCTTTATATTATGATAATACTGCACAAATATAACACAGAAAGTATAACATTATCTTTGCTGTGGTAGTTAGTGTTGCTCATCAATTTCTTTGGTCTTTCTGGAACATAGAAGATTGATTTTTCTTTTCCCTTGTGATTGGGTGGGCCATGGATTGGTTCTGGTCAGAGTTGTGAGTAGAAGCAATAGATACCATTTCTGTGATCCTTTGAACACTACGACAAGACCTCCCAGACTTCTGTGTTCTCTGTCTCAGCAATAGTGGATGCATATATCAAGATAATACACTTAGTCAGCCTGGGTTCCTGAGAGAGTACAATGAAAAATAACACTTCCCCCAGATCCACACTGGATACATAAGGAAAAAAAATTGATTTAAAATTATATTGATGTATACAATAACACACACTGCAATTTTTATATTTTAATTTTTTAAAAATAAGAGGTGTAGGAAGTAAAGAGAAGAGCCCTGGAGGCCCAGTGGTTAAGCACTCGGCTATAACCTAAACACTGTGGTTTGGTTTGAAGCCCCCAACGACTTCTCAGGAGAAAGATGTGACGGTCTGCTTCCCTAAAGATTCAGAGCCTTGGAAACCCTGTGAGGCAGTTCTACTTTGCCCTATAGGGTCATTATGAGACAGAATCAACTCAATGGCAGTGGGTTTTTGCGGGGAGGAAGTAAAGATCCTCTCAGGTCTAAAATTCTATGATAGCAAGCAGGTTTTGTCACTATATTTTTTTAAAAATAATTAGTCTATTTAACAATTATAAAAATAATCCATAAGTGTGTGCATGAAGTGATAAAGTTACTATTTGGAAGTTCTGATGTCAGTGTTCATTGTGTAATCATCAGTTGTGTAATGGTGATTATAAATCTGTTATTTGGGCACAAGATGTTTCCTTGCTTCTTATAAGGTTCACTCTTGTACCCCATGGTGAGGATGCTCTTTGCCTGGCACCAAACAGCAGCAGCAGGAGATTTGAAAGGGCCAGGGCAGTCGATTGAAAGTTTCACAAAATCAAAGCAGTGTCACAGCTAGTCCATGCAGAGATAATAAATGTTATGGGAAAATCTGCTGCAAAAGACCCATTAAAGTGTTAAAAAGCAAAGACGTCACTTTATTTGAATTAAGGTTTACCTGACACTAACCATCGTGTTTTCAGTTGCCTGATATGCATGTGAAAGCTGAACAATGAGTAAGGAAGACTGAAAAAGAATTGAATTATGGTGGTGGCAAAAAATATTGAATATATGATGGATTGCCAGAAGAAAAAACAAATCTTTCTTCAAAGAAATACAGTCAGAATTCTCCTTAGATGTAAGGATAGTGAGACAAAATCTCACTTACTTTGGACATGTTATCAGGAGGACCAGTCCCAGGAGAACATCATATTTGGTAAAGTGGAGGGTCAGCAAAAAAGAGGAAGCCCTTCAATGAGATGGGTGAACACAATGGTTACAACGATAGGCTCAAACATAACCACGATTGTGAGGATTGCACAGCACCAAGTAGTCTTTTGTTCTGTTGCACAAAAGGTTGCTATGGATTGGAAATGACTTAAGGGCACCTAACAACAACAACAACATGTGTATACAGACTAAGAAATCATTTGGGGCTGATATCTCTGAAGACATTTCATGGAAAAGATAGAACTAGAACTGAGATGTAATGAATTGGAAACAGACTAGGTGGCAGATAGGAAGAAGAAGGTTTAGCAATATGATGGGTCAACACATAGAAAGGCTCTGGGGTGGGAAGCAAAGAAATATTGTAGTTGTAGATAAAGGTACAAATTTTATTTAGCATCAAAAGATTTAAGTGATTCCAAATTTATGCACTACTCAGTATATTCACAATGAGATAGTACACACAGCAGTGACTGTAGCACATGGTAAAGTTTTAAGTAGAAGTCGTGTTTAAGGTATACAAATGCTTGGTGTGAGCCTCAATCCAGCACGGAGGATTTGCATGTGGGACAAGAAGTAGTGGAAGAAGTCTGGAAGGAGTCATGGGAAATGGGGTGCTCACTCACCAAGCCTCCCAAATATATGGTGTATGGGGCATTGGACTGTGAATTACCTCCATTTGAGAAACTTTCTGGGGGTGTGATATCCTCAGAGAAGTGACAGTTTTCAGTAAAAGCTAAGAAGTGAAAATAATAATTACAGAATTAAGAGAACTGCCTAGTCATAGACCTAGAGACCTAGGTAGCACTGACAAAGGTTAGGAAGAGAAGAAATTTATAGAAGCCTGGTGTTTTAGTTTCCTTGGACTGCCATCACAAAACACAAGATGGGTAGCTTTCAAGAACACAAATTTATTTTCTCACATTTCTGAAGGCTAGGAGTCCAAATCAGGGTATCAGGCATGTTGATTCCTTCTGAGACTTTCTAGGGAGAAGCTGATCCTTGCCTCTCTCTCCTGTTTCCAGTGGGTGCTGGCGTTCCATGGAGTTCCTTTTCTGCTAATAGGAACATCTGCCTCCAACTTCACATGGCATCTGTCTTCTTCCTGTGTGTGACTCCCTCCCTCTAAGATGCTGCTCAGAAGGAGTTACGGCCCACTCTACTCCAGCATGACACCATTAGTTGAACCTAGAGCATCTGCAAAGAAAAACCCTATTTTCCCCAAACAAGGTCTCATTCACAGGTCCAGATGTTAAGACTTCACCATTTTTTAATTTTTGGTGGAGGACACAATTCAATCCAAAACACCTGGTGTATTAGTTTTGTAGGGCTACAGTACAAAATTACCATAAACTGTGTAGCTTAAAACAACAGAAATTTATTCTCTCTCAGTTCTGAAGGCTAGAAGTCTAATTTAGGGTGTGAACAGAATCGTGCTATCTCCAAAGGCTCTGGAGAAAGAGCCCAGATTTGGGTAGTCCCAGGTGCTTCTTGGCATTTGACAACATGATTCGAATCTCTGTCTTCCCTCTGCATGTGTGTCTGTGTTTTTATCTCTTCTCTTTCTATAACAGCCCGAGCATATTGGATTAGGGCTCATCCCACGTCAGTATGACCTCATGCTAATTTATTTATCTGCAAATATCTTATTTCTAAACAAGAGAATATTTAGAGGTGTGGTAGTTATGGTGTGTGTCAGCTTGGCTGGGCCTGGCTTTGAGTGACTGGCAGCTGGATGTTCTTATTTCCCATGATGAGATTGGTGGACTCTACTGTAAGCAGCTGAGCAGCTGTCTTAAGGATGTGGTCTGCTTCAAGCATATAAGAAGCTTTGAGAAGGTTTCCAGCTTTTGGCACATATGGATTCTGCAATTGGCCAAGTCTTCATCTCAATGACCTGTCATGTCGCCTGCTGATCTTGGGACTGTTAATGGACTTGAATTAGTGACCTGCCGTGTTGCTTGATAATTTTGGAACTGTCATTTTACCTATCGATCTTGGGTTTCTCAGCCTCAGCAGCCAGCAGCTGCCTGAGTTAAGAGAAGCCTTCAGCTTCAGTGGGCTGGAAGCAAGAGGCAGAGCTGAAGCCCAAGGTCATGCAGCTTTCAGCCAGCCCCTAAATCTAGCACTTTGAACTCAGACATCTAGCCTCCTAAACTGTAACAGAATAAATCCCTGTTTGTTAAAGCCACTTGTGGTATTTTTCTGTTAGAGAAGCCCTAGATGACCAAAACAATAGGTATCAGAGCTTGTGACTTCAACACATCTTTTTTTTGGGGGGTACAAATCAACTCATAACCACTGGGTGAGAAAAGAAGCAGCTCAGAGCAATATGATGATAAAATGCTGAAAAACGAGAGATGATAACAATAATAGCAAAAGAGGTGAGGTATGGTTTGATTAAATAAATAAACAAGCAAATGAAAAAATCCCATTGTTATGGATCCAATTCCAACTCAGTCCCTGCATAGTGCAAGTGAATTACACTTGACTGCTAATTTAAGATTGGGCAATCTACTTCTGCAATGATACTGCCTCAGAAACCCAAGGAGGAGTCACTATGACTCGTATCCTACTCGACAGCAGTGAGTTTGGTTTAATTTGGTTGGTTAACTTAAAGATCTGGCTATTTGCTTCCACAAAGACTAGAAAAAACATATGGAAAAATTCTACTCTGTAACAGATGAGTCACTATGGTGGAGGTAGCGGTCACAAATTATGAAGGTTAGACCCAGGAGTCCCTAGTGGATTCAGAGGACATGGCCCTCAGTCCTGTCAAGAGTCATCTGTGCCTGAATTAATGGCATTTTCCCAAAAGATAAAGTCTCCTGAGGGCAATAGTAATCTGGTCTGACTGGAAGGAGTCAGCTGAAGCTAGTGATACTATATGTTCCAAGGACAGGCTAGCTGTGCTTGAGATTTTCACTTTCTTTGTAAGAGGGATAAGAATCTCCACACTGCTCTGGACAGGACATCTGATGTAGCACCTGATGCTCATTGTCGTCACTAAGACCACACACAAAACAAGTAAGAATGAAAGTCTTTGCAAGAAGCTCTGTCAAGAGATCAATCATGGGAGAATAGAAGGGCTATGTGTGCACAGGGAGACAGATTGGGGGGCAGAGTGCATGGGAGGGAAGGATACCGGGAAGAGGTAACTATGGGGAGGAAGTGGTAGGGGAGCTGTTGCATTGTGGGAAATTGCAGTCAATGTCATGAGACAAAGTGTATGTGAGCTGCTGTATGGAAAGTGAATTTGCTCTGTAAACTTTCACCCAAATCACAATAAAAAATTAAAAAAAAAAAAAAAAAAAAAGAAGAAGAAGCTCTTGTCACCTCTGAGATCTTCCTGTGAGCCTAGAAGGCCCCATCTTATAGTAGCATTATCTGGAGAAATAGCATAATTATAATTCTTAGAAATATATCAATATATCGATTCTTAGAAATATCAGTTCTTAGAAATATATCAATATATCAATAACAACTAAGTACAGCAGAAGTAATTTAGGATTCAAAATTATCTTCCTGGCTATTTTAAGTTAATTTCCTTTCCAGTACTCTGGGAAATGTCTGCCCTCTCAATATTGATAAATTCTTGCAAAAAGGCAAATATTTATTAAGATGTTCAATTCTCTATCCAATAAAAATCATTGCAGAATATAAATCCTACTCAGCACATCTACTTTAGTCCGAGTTGTAGACTGAGTGCAAGTGGAGGTTGCTCTCATGTCAGGGCCTGTCTTAGTTCTCTAGTGCTGCTATAACAGAAATACCATAGGTGAATGGCTTTAACAAACAGAAATTTATTCTCTCACAGTTTAGGAGGCTGGAAGTCCAAATTCAGAGTGCCAGCTCTAGGCGAAAGCTTTCTCTTTCTGTTGGTTCTGGGGAAGGACCCTTGTCTCCTTTCAACATCTGTGGGCCCATTGTTCCTTGGAGATCCCCACTTGTCTTGGCTTCTGTCTTCCTCTGGGTCTAGAAAGTTGTCAGCACAGGGACCCCAAGTCCAAATGATATCCTCTGCTCCTGGCTTTTCTTTCTTGGTGGTATTCAAGTCCCTCTGATCTCTGCTTGCTTGTTTAATCTCTTTTATATCTCAGAAGAGATTGACTTAAGATATAGCCTAATCCTGTAGATTCTATTCTGCCTCATTAACATAACTGCTTCTATTTCTGCCTCACTAACATCATATTAATTACTGTTGAGTTGATTCTGACTCACAGTGACTTTATGGACAGAGTAGAACTGTCCCAAGGGGTTTTCAAGGCTGTAAATCTTTACAGAAGCATACTACCTCATCTCTCTCCTGCAGCGTGGCTGGAGGATTCAAACCACTGACCTTTCCATTAGCAGCTGAGCACTTTAACCCTGTGCCATCTGGGCTTCTTATTATCATCATAGTGGTTAGGATTTACAATACATATGATAACCACATCAGATCACAAAATAGAGGATAATCACATAATACTGAGAATCATGGCCTAGCCATTTTGACGTTTATTTTTAGGTGACACAGTTCAATCCATAGCAGGGTCTTTCTGCAGAGGATGTACTTTTCCTTTTAGCAATAGTAAAATACCAGGAGCACAGTGAATGGTGCTGGTATGTAGTTGTTAGTTACCAGAGTTGGCTTCAATTCATAGAATAGAATGTTGCTCATTCCTGCACTGTCTTCACAGTTGTTGTTAGGCTCAAGTCCATTGCTGTGGCCATGGAATATTCTGTGTGTCTTCCAACCTTGGGGCTCATTTTCCAGCATTATATTGACAATATTCTGCTGTGAACCATAGGGTTCAATTAAACCCTACGGTTCTAGCTTTGTTTTCTAGTCTGTCTTAGTCTAGAAGGTCCTTTGAAACCAGTCCACCATGGGTCACCATGTGGGTATTTGAAATACCAGTAGGAAAGCTTCCAGCATCAAAAACACACAGTATGACAGACTGGTGTCGGTGTAATGTAGTATCAATGCTGAATTTAACATGTTGTTGTTAAAGGACCTTGATATCACAGTGGTTAAAATGCACAGCTGTTAATCAAAAGGTTGGTGGCTCAAACTCCCCAGGCACTCTGTGGGAGAAAGATGTAGCAGTCTGCTTCCAGAAAGATCTACAGTCTTGGAAATCCTACTGGACAGTTCTACTCTATCCTATAAGTTCCTGTGAGTTGGAATAGACACAGCAGTGAATTTGGTTTTGGGATGGTGGTTGTTAGGTGCTGCTGAGTCAGTTCTGACTCACAGGGACTGTATGTACAACAGAATGAAACACTGCCCAGTCAGGCGTGAACCCCAGAATCTTTGCTATACCTGTTTTGGTTACCTAGTGCCGCTCTAACAGAAATATACAACAAATGGGATGGCTTGAACAAACAGGAGTTTTTTCTCTCTTACAGTTTGGAAGCTTTAAGTCTGCATTCAAAGTGCCAGGCTCTAGGGGCTGGGTGAAAGCCGCTCAAAGTTGGGCTTCAGCTTTGCCTCTTGCTCCCGGCCCACTGAAGCTGGAGGCTTTTCTTCACTCAGCTGTTAGCTGCTGAGGCTGACAAGCCCAAGGTTGACAAGTAAAAAGGCACAGTCCTGATGTTACCAAACAACATGGCAGGCCATTGATTCAAGTCCATTGAAAGTCCCAAGGTCGGCAGAGCATGGCAGGCTGCTGAACAATGATACGGCTACACGCAGGGTTCAAGCGTGCCACAAGCTATAGACCATTCCCAAAGCTGTTCCTTATATACGGGAAGCAGACTGCATACCCAGAGGCAGCTACTCAGTTGCTCACAGTAGATTCCACCATGGAGTTGATTACCAGTCTCAGCATGGGGAATAGGACATCCAGCTGTCCAGTCACTCAACCAGGCCCAGCCAAGTTAACACACACACTTAACCACCACAATACCTGATCCCATCATTTTAGTCACTGTGTCAGTCTTCTCATTGAGAGTCTTCCTCGCTTTTGCTGACCCTCTACCAAGCATGATGTCTTTATTCAAAAATTTGTCTTTCCTGATAACATGTCCAAAGTATGTGAGATAAAGTCTCACCATCCTTGCTATTGAGGAGCATTATGACTGTACTTATTCCAAAACAGATTTGTTTGTTGTTCTGGTAGTCCATGGTATAGTCATTATTCTTTGTAAATACCATTACTCAAAGGCATCAATTCTTCTTTAGTCTTCCTTATTAATTGTTCATCTTCTCATGTGTACAAGACTGTTGAAAATACCATGGCTTGGGTCAGGTACAACTTAATCCTCAAAGTGACATCTTTCCTTTTTAAATCTATAAAGAGGTCTTTTGCAGCAGATTGTCCAATGCAGTAATGTTGCTTGGTTTCTTGACTGCTGCTTGTTTCCATGGGTGTTGATTGTGGAGCTAAGTTAAATGAAATCCTTGACAACTTCAACCTTTTCTCTGTATGACATGTTGCTTATTGGTCCAGTTGTGAGGATTTTTGCTTTCTTTATGTTGATGTGTAATCCCTAGTGAAGACTGCAGTCTTCCTATCCTAATTCTACATTCCCGTTCTTATAGTCCAGCTTCTTAGATTATTTGCTCAGCATACCAATTGATGAATTTAACAAAGAGGACTTATTGTAAGAGACCATTCTTTCAGTTTTTTTATGACCTCAACAAGCAGATATGATAACTCAAGTGTCATATAATGCTCACAAAGTCTGAAATCAGAAAAGCTTTAGTCATCTGTTACTTCCATAGATTTTCTTTGAGTTAATTCCTAAACTTATTTAAAATCTTTCTCTGCTCTTTTTCATATAGCCTATGATTAAATTTTCCAAGTTAAGCCACCAAAAGCAATCAGAAATGATGGAAATAAAGACAAGAAATGGTTTTATTTACAATGCAAATGATCTGGTACACTCTCAAATAAGAGAACAAATCAAATTAACTGCTCCTCAAATCTAGAGGAAGGCACTGTGCAGACCCACTGGCAGTTATCAGAGCAGGCTTCTCCAGTAGATCTTGGCTCTGGGGAGGGCTTTAGACAAATCTCACTGTAGCAAGGCTTTGATTCATTGCATGTACTTGAAGTGAAAAAAAAAATAAATAATACTAAATGCAATGGAAATGTACTCCATTACGACATGACAAAATGCAAGTGCCAAGCGGCTGTCAGAATATCTCACTGTACAAATGACAAATGCCCTTGGGAAATGATGCAAAGTAACAAGCACAATGTTTATTAGCACTTCTACAATCTTGGATGCTCAAAGAACTGTTATTTGACTTAATTCAATATTTCCTCCTCAAGGGGGAAGATGGCCACAGCAGCAATTGCTCATAGGAAGAGAGCTGCAGTGAGAGGTTAGGTGATGGGTAGAAATGCTCTCTGCCAGCAGATTATTTTTCCACCTTGGTACCAAATTTTCCCCTGGAATTTCTCTGTCAGAAATGATGAGCATCATTCAATGCTTCATTTTGCTTATAATAAGCTTTCTTTGCTTCTTTAGGGAGCTCTGGTAGTGTAGTGCCTAAGGCACTTGATTGCTAACCAGAAGGCTGGTGGTTCAAATCCACCAGGCACTCCTTGGAAGGAGAATTGGGCAATCTACTTCCATAGTGATACTGCCTCAGAAATCCAAGGAGGGGTCGCTCTCCACTAGTTTAACAACCTGACTTGCTCACTGTACAGGTTGTCTTGATACAGAATTATATACAGTGCTCTGGTGGCAAGAACGTCATTCCAAAAAAGAGTCTTATAAAACCGATGGAAGAAGAGTGAGTCTCCAGAGAGAAGACAGAGATCCACTTTCTTAAAGGAAAATAGTGTAAAACATAATAACCCAAAACCAAAACCAGATGCTATTGAGTCAATTATGACTCATTGCAACCCCATGTGTTGGAGAGCAGAACTGTGCTTCATAGTGTTTTCAAAGCTATTACCTCTCAGAAGATCTTTTTTTTTTTTCCAAGACATCTCTGGGTGGGTTCAAACCACCAACCTTTTGGTTATTAGTTGAGTGCTTAACCATTTGTACCACCCAGGATTTCCACAAAACATTACAATCTTTAAAGTTAGTGGCCCTCTTTTGCAATCCAAGGATGTTCTTTGGTTGACTAAAATGTTTTTCTTTCTCTCCTAGCAATGTAACATTGCAGATCAGACAGAGCGTAAGTTGCTGTCTTTTTCTGTGTAGCAGCATGGATTCCTGCCTTAGCTCACAGAACAAGAGTCATGTTCCAGAAAGTGGTGAGCACCCATCCTCTGTTGCAACTGAGGCCCTTTTGAAGGGTGGTTTGAACCACCACCCTTCTGGTTAGCAGTCAAATGCCTTAGGCACTATGCCACCACAGATCCTTAAAGTAACAAAGAAAGTTTATTATTAAATAAAATGGAGCATTGAATGATACTCATCATTTCTGACAGAGAAATTCCAGGGGAAAATTTGATACCAAGGTGGAAAGATAACTTGCTGGTAGAGAGCATTTCTACCCATCACCTAACCTCTCACTGCAGCTCTCTTCCTATGAGCAATTGCTGCTGTGGCCATCTTCCTCCTTAAGGCAGGTTGGATGTGAGGATTCTCAATGGAGCCAGGCTCCTGGGGATTGTGATCAAATGATGATAACTGGTGCAATGTTTTTGCCTAGATATTTCCCTCTTTTTCCTGTGCTGAGGAAGCTCTGGTAGCACAGTGCTGAGGCACTTGACTGCTAACCAGAAGGCTGGCAGTTCAAACCCACCAGCCACTCCTCAGAAGGAAGGTTGGGCTATCTACTTCCGTAGGGATGCTGCGTCGGAAACCCAAGGAGGGGTCACTATGAGTTGGGTCCGACTCGACGGCACATAACAACAACAACAACCTGTGCTGAACCCAGTGCCAGGCACATAGGAGATATACGTGGGATATCTAGTGAATCCTCCAACTTCTGTCAACCATCTTCACAGGTCCTCAAGGAGACTAGCAGATGGGAGCCTCCAGGAAAATTGATACTTTAATACTAGTGAGGGTTTTGGATCTGAACTTCCATGTAGCTTCCTACCGAACATGAACTTCTCCATGCATTACTTCTGAGGACTCTGTTTCCCAGCCCACTAGGTGGAGAGGAGGGTCATTGACAGTTTCTTCATCCCCATAGGACCTCTTCTTGAAAATTGATTTGTTAGGTTTTATCACTCAGCAGCTGAGAGGGTAACTTTTCCCAAGCAACTGACAATATCGTCTTCCTAATGCAAGAAAGATTTGCAAATTTGTATTTAGAAAAATCCAAAGAAGTATTCTTCAAAGTGAGATTCTTCAAAGAAGCACTTATAATAATATCCCTGAGGCTCCTCTCATCTCCCATAAATCTGGCTCAATTGTTTTTTGTTTGTTTTTATCTTCGAGCTTTATCCAAATTTTTTCCTGCATGTGGTATAAGTAGTTGGACTATGACTTTGGATATGTCTTATCAGGAGGTCAGAATATGCATCTCACACATGATTTCCATAAATCAATGTGGATAAGGAGAAGTTCTACCTTCACACATGTTCTTTCAGACCTCCAGTTTGTGTCAGCAGTGCTGGAAAATCTTCAGCAGCTACTCTTAATGCAGTGTCTCTGCAGCCTAGCCAAACTGATATCGTCCTACAATAATAATTATACTGAGTGTTGGTCAATTAATGAAATTATTTGGACTGTTCTAATTAAAGTTACTAACCAATTCACTTCAATCTTGGTTGTATTTGGGGATTCCTAATAAACATTGCTTTTGACAAAATTTTACATTAACATTATTTCTAATGATAAAAACATCTTAAAGTACATCTAAATCATCTTATCATTATAGAATGAGAGGCCTGCTTGGGAGTCTAAGATATATTCATCCTAAGATTCAGACACCCTTGCTTTGTATAAAACCATCAGCGTAGATGGAGGAGTGTAGCTCATTTTATAGATGAGAAAGCCAAGGCAATAAAATCTTCTTCCATAAACAGAGAGGCCCTAGCATCATAGGCAACTTCCTGGGAAATAGGAGCAACTGAACACATGGTGGAATAAAGAACAGTGATGGAATTCTTAAGGAACTGAGAAAAACTTATTTATGAATTCATATGAGAAACTCTATGTTTCTCTATGTATGAGAACTCCCAGAACTCTCAGAAGTAGCTGAGAAATTTTTGAATAGTGTATGCAATGCTTGAGAAATTAATTTCTGCTATTCTTATTGGGATGCTATGTAGCCTGGGGAGAAGAAGGTAACAAAGAATTACATCATCCAAAGGAAACCTCAATATCCTCCTTTTAAAAATGGTAAACTAGAAATCTTTTAGGGAAGGAACGTTTTTTAAAAATTGCCTAATCAGATTCCCCCATTCATTTTACATATTTTACAGAAAACTGAAGCAGAAAAAAGATAATGGGGTTTGCTGGAGGATACATGGCTATATCGTCAGTTATTTTAGAAGCATTACCTAGCTCTACACAGCATTGGTGGTTCAGTGGCAGAATACTCTCCTCCCATATAAGAGATCCAGGTTCAACTCCTGGCCAAGGCATCCCAGGCTCAGCCATCCCCAATCCCTCCTTGGAGACTTGCATGTTGTGATAATGCTGAAAGGTTTGTGTTGACCTTCCAGACTACAACAGAACAGGAAGCAAGGCTTGGAGATTTACTTCTAAAAATCAGTCAGTGAAAACCCTAGAGATCATAACAGTCCAATCGGCAACTGATGGCACAGGCCTGGGTAGTATTTTATTCTGTTGTGCGTGGGGTCACAACGAATTGGGTCAACTTGACAGCAGCTAACAACACCCACGGTGACCTAGTTCTAGAAAGAATTATACCAGAGATCCAGAGATTGACAGCTACATTGCCCCGCTGACCTCTCAGAAATTTATTTTGTCATCTTGACTTCAACTATTATGTTGTCATTTCAGGACAAAAGAATAATTTCTAAATTTAATATTTGCTGTTTAGATTCAATGAAGTAATGCGAAACCATCACTGGGCACAAATCCAGAGCACAAGTGTATTTATTCAATATACATTCATGAATTCTTTTCTAGGAAAAAGCATTTTGCTTCCTGCCTTCCAGAATATATTATTCTAATGAGGATTATCAGGTATGGGCAAAAAGAAATCATAGCACAAGGCAGTAAGCGACAAGTACTCAGTGAAGTGTACAGACGGGGTCCAGGATGAGAGATGATGCAGAATTCA
The DNA here is from genome assembly GCF_000298275.1 of Orycteropus afer afer. NCBI lineage: Eukaryota > Metazoa > Chordata > Mammalia > Tubulidentata > Orycteropodidae > Orycteropus > Orycteropus afer. The sequence goes on along the minus strand of NW_006921813.1, from coordinate 2,182,342 downwards.
GTTCTAGCGGAGGGGACCATTGAAGGCAGCATGGAGAGCATGTACTTGAGCAAGGACATCAAATATTAGGGGGAATTTCAATGAATGAAAATATTAGAGAAGGAGGCAAAATGAGTTATTTTTTTTGGCAAAAGATGTTAATAGAATGAGGAAAAGATTAATTATAGTACCAAGAGCAATCAAAATGAACTCCTGTTTATTGGACACTTACTATAAATTCCTCATGGCAATCTTATGAAGTATTTATTATTATCACAATTATTTAGCAAATGAGGCAACTGAGGCTCAGGGAGGTAAAATAATTTGCTCAAGTATACAACTAGTACATAGCTAGGCCTCTGATATGTTTGGCTCTAAAGCTTCAGCTACTAACATTACATTATTCCAAAGATTTTCAATAAACTAGGGAAAATACAATTAGTATTCAGGAAGTCTGCAGAGGCAAAATGACTATAGTGGTGTTAGTGCTGGTGGGGGCAGAGTTGGGTTTGACTCAGTTAATCTCCAGGGTCAATAGTCAGAGAGTTGAGTCTCACTCCTGGTCTCTTGAATATTGGATGAAAGTTCTACCCACTAGTTATTTTTCAGCAATTAAAATCCAAGGCAGCTGGAAAAATGCAAAAGGTGAATGCATAATTCAATTGCTTTATTAAGCACATATTAACAACTGCAAAGCTTAAAAAATGCTTTGAATCATAGCATTATGAATTTTAAGTCAATATGGATATTCAGGAAAGCTTCATACCATTTAAACTTTATTATTGTCATTATTAAAGATATGTGAAATCTGGCTTCTGTTCCTCAATGGCCTCCTGCAGTATTCATCCAAAAAGTATTGGAAACAATTTTATTTGCCTTATTCCTCTCATGTAATGAGCTGCATTTGGTACATATGTGCTTAAGAGGTCAGGGAAATTGTAGTTCACCTTCTGAGAAGTGACCTCAATTTTCCCTGATAGAGATCCATCTCTGAAGCTATCAAAATGTTAAGCAGAGGCACCCACAGGCAGTACCTCTTCCATGGTTATCTCTTGAATTTTGTCTTTGTCATTTCCCTTCAGTGGAGATGAAAGGCCAGATTGCAGTCTGGAATCCCTATGTGAAGGTTAATAATTATCCTTTCTGTTTTTGCTTCTGGTGCCATTTGGAGAAAACTTCCTGATTGACCAGGATGAATCTCCCAGGGGATCAGTGGTGTTTCCTTATCTGGCTGTCAAGAAAAAGCCAGACAACGATCTTTCTGGTTTGGTTCAGGAGCACAATTTCCCAGAGGCTGGAGGTCCAGCTCCATGGTCTATTGACTTCTCTGGGACTTGAGAGGGAAGAAACCAAGAGCTATGTCTGAGAAGTCTCTGCCACTGGCTTTCCGGCCCTTCTTTGCCAAGGAAGGGCAGCATTAGCTGTGGGCAGGAAAACACGGAGGAAATATTTACTCAGAGTCCTGGATGGCAGGCAAGATGTCTTCACAAGCAACTGGCTGAAGATGATACTGCTGTTTGGAAGAAAGAAATCTGGATTGCTGTCTTAAATAAATACTGATTGGACCTAAGCTCTTCAGAACAAACATCAGTTGTATTCCATTAGGGTGGGTTTCGGTAGCTGTATGGCCATGGAGTGAAACAGAAGACACATCTGCAAACTCCAGCTCCCCCTTTTGAAGAATGATCTCAGGAAACTCCAATATCCATGGAACAAAGTTTACAGTGAAAAAATATGAAATACTTAGACCATTCAGTAATGAAACGTGGGAGTGCTTGAGAATCATCTGACATGTAAGTGGCATTCATTAAACCCTGCTTGTTTAATTGAGGAGTACGTGGGTTAAGGAAACATTTTAAGTGCTGGCTGCCAACTGAAAAGTTGGACATTACAGTGGAAAGGTCACAGCCATTGAAAACCTTACTGAGGTCAGTTCTGCGAAACTCATACAGTCACCATGAGTTGGAATTGACTCAGTGGTAAATGGTTTGGTTGTGGTTTTTGTTTTAAATGAATGCTTTTTGAGACATTTACAGAGGCATATACAAAAGTCCCAGGTACTCTGGTGATGTAGTGGTTAAGGCATTTGGCTGCTAACCAAAACATTGGTGGTTTGAACCCACTAGCTGCTCCATGGAAGAAAAGATGAGGTGGCCTGTTTCCACAAATATTTTCATCCTTGGAAGCCCAACGGGGGTCACTATGAGCCAGAACCGACTCAATGGCAATGAGTTTGGTTTTTTTGGTTTTATACAAAATTTCTGTGTCTTCCCTTCCTCATTCACAGAACAAAACATTGTGCCCAACATGCTCCCTCGTCTCAGGGCCGTAGCTGATAGATCTTCATTTCGGGCCAGATCTTCTTGTCTTCCTTTCTCCCACTCTGTCTTCTTTACCATAATCATTGCCGTCTCTATCAACATCATTCTCACTATGACATTTACTACAAAACTGGGAAAAAGTATATTGTCATGAAACGCTGACCCCATTTATAAGGTAACGTTTTTAGGTTGTGAGGATATAAAGATAAGGAAAACCATCTATTCATTCAAGAGACCTGCAATCCAGGTCAAAAAAACAAAAAAACCCTCACTGCCGTTGAGTTGGATCCACCTCATAGTGACCCCTCCTTGAGTTTCCAAGGGGGTATCTGTGCTGAAGTAGATCGCCTAGTCTTCCTTCCCAGGAGTTCCTTCTTAGGTCTATTTACCCCGTCACTCGGAAACTCTAGCATCCAGCATCCAGTTGCAAACTATAGCACCTAAAGCTGTGGCTGCTTTCTTTATTCCATTGGGTAATGGCACTGGTGTTAGTTTGGAACAAATCCATGTATTCTGTTAAGTCCCCAGCAGACAGATTCAGAGATTGAATTAAAAAAAAAAAAGTGTAAATAAACTGGCTTCTGGGAGGAGGTGCTGTCACACTGTTGTGTGTGTGTGTCTTCCAGTCCCCTTTATTCCCATCCCCATCCTACTTCAAGCCTTTCTTTCTTTGCTCGTTCCTCAGCATGACTGGGCCTCTGATAAGTTGCCACTCTTCACACCTATTGCTTTACGTCACTGGTAAACATACAGCATAAATATATATGATTTGCTTTTGCCTGAGAAAAAAGTCAAGGGGAAAAAGCCATGGGATGAAAGACATTCAGAACCATTGAGACAAAATAAAATAAAATAAGATAAATCCTAAAAGAAAAGATACAGGACTCTGGACATTTCTTATGCTGTGTTTATACTTTATATTAATTTCCATTGTTAGCTTTCAATTAAAAGCTAATGCAGCCCACACAATATTGGGTGTAAAGTGATTAAACCTTAATATTCCAACCATTACCTCCAGGGGAAGTATTACTTTGTTACAGAGGAATGTCACTGCATTATCTTTCTACACACAAGAAGGAAGAGGTTCAAACACTCTCACTAAGCAAGAAGCTGTTCTTGGATCACTTGGCTATGACAGAGAGAATAGAATTCTGATTCTCTGAAGAAGCCGAGGCTGTCATTGAGACTCGGGATATACTTTCTTCATTTCAGAAGTCCCAAGAGCTGCAGCCCTCTCCTTTCTAGCCAAAGAGAGAAGACTGAAAACAATGTCCTGTCAGCAATCAAGGACCCCAAGGAAGAAGTTGGGATCTCAGTGCAGCACAGGTTTGGGGGACCAAGAATTAAGTGGAATACACAAATGAAGAGCAAGATCTTTCAAGAAGTAAGGTTTTTATCAGTTCTTTGGTGGATGGGGAACCAGAAACTGTTATCAGGATCCAATGACTATCCTAGGAGCTCTGGTAGCATAGTGCCTAAAGCACTTGACTGATAACCAGAAGGCGGCGGTTCAAACCCACCAGCCACTCCTGGGAAGGAAGGTTGGGCAATCTACTTCCGTAGTGATACCTCCTCAGAAACCCAGGGAGGGGTCATTATGAGTTGTGTCCGACTCAATGGCACACAACAACAACAATGACTATCCTTTAGAATTGATTGTTTATTTAGTCCCTCATACTTATCTCCCCCTCCCTCCATGGGACCATGCTATTTATTCTGTCTGGAACAAGTTTCTTCCCCCTCTTTGTCTACTTAACTTTTAATCATGCCTTCACATCTCAAACATCACTTCTTTAGGATGTCTTCCCTTCAGGGCCTGTCCTAGATCCTGGGCAAACATTTTTGGAGGTCACCATCAATGTAAACATTTTGGTTGAAAAATGTTACAAAATTCAAGTGAGAATTCTATAAAGATTTGGAATCTTGGGTAGAGAAGACATTTCTATGAGTACGGAGTCAATCATTTTTAAAAGATTCTTTTGTTTTTCTCCTATTATCCTAAGTTAAAGAAATATTTCAGTATCTATACATGGGAGCTTGCTCTTCTGTAAACTGGGCTTCTCTCTGGCTAAGTTAAGATTCTGGTGCCCAAATGTGAATAGCTAGATAAGCAACTCAGGATTTAGGAAACTTACTCACGGTGTTCTGAAAGGCTATTAAAATATTTTTCCTTTTCCCAAAGGCATATCTATGTAGACTGAGTTTTCTTCACGTTTTAACAAAAACAAGAGATTGTAATAGACTGAATGCCGAAGTAGACATGAGCAAGTCCAACTGACTTTCTTAGCTGGATTTTAGATGATTTGCAAAAAATACTTTAAAATGCCATTCTTGTCATTCATTTATTTTGGAAAATTTAGCAAAATATTATAACAACAAAAACAACACACTTTTGTCGAGTCAGATCCAACTCATAGTGACCCTTCTTTGGGGTTTGAAGGCGGTAGCACTACAGAAGTACATTGCTCAGTCTTCCTTCCGAGGAGTGACTGGTGGGTTTGAACCACCAGTCTTCTGATTAGTAGTCAAGTGCCTTAGGCACTACGCCACCAGAGCTCCCCAAAATATTATAAAAATGTATAAATTCTATTAGCATGTAATGGGTTTGTTGTTATTTTTAAATGAAATAATTCTGAAATAATTAAAATTTTTCAGCTTTTATTTTTAAAACTAAGAATATAGACATACATATAATGCATAAATAAAAGTTATTTCTCAAAAACTTTGAAGAGCAGAAAGGAGATCTGAGACCAAACTGTTTGAGAACTATATATACAGAGTTTACTCCATTTTTTTATATAAAATGCAGGCACATACAGAAAAGTACATAACATATAGATAAAAAACTAAAAAAAGAAAAAAACTCACCTCCATCAAGTCCATTGCAACTCACAGTGACCCGTTTAACAAATAATAATAAAGCAAAAATCCACATAACTTCTATTGTAATAAAGAAAAACATTGCAAACACCAGAAGCCCCATCAACACTTCCCCAACCACAGTCCCCTTCCGCCTATCTTTCAGTCATTTATTTGTAAACAAAATTTTAAATTAACTTATTTAAACTTATATATATATTAATATGTTCCAGACACTGCCATAGGTGGTTTAATTTATTTAATCCATGTACCAACTCTCTGAGATATTTCATTATCATCTCATTTTATAGTTGAGAAAATAAAGGCCCAGAGAGATGAAGTGACTTGCCCAAGGTCAATGCTGAGTTAGTAGTTAAGCCCAAGCAATCAGGCTCTATATTCAGCTCTTAGATAGTTTTGAATTATTATAATATCTCTCACTGAAATTTTAAATTCCTAGCTTGAAATTTAGGAACCTCTCAAGTGTTGGGATTCTGTGCTGCAAATTTATACAAGATTAACTGAGGGATAGGAGGTGGTAGATTTTATGACTCCTGCTTGACTCTAGCTCGGAGAGTATATCTAGCATCTTGTGTAGAGAAGGTCTTCTTTTAGACTCCCCAGCCTGGGCTGGTATGGGCTTACCTCTGATCCCACCCTCTATACCAAAAAACCTGTTGCTGTCAAGTCAATCCCAATTCATGGCAACACTATGTGTTAGAGAGTAGAACTAAGTCTCTGGTGGGTTCAAACAGTGAACATTTAGTTCAGTAGTTAAGCATAACTTATTTGAGCCACCCAAGACTTCCACACTCTATAGAGTCATCAAAATTAATCTCAAATTCTCACAGATTGGCAAATATGCTCTTTTTACCTCTTTGGGTTTCTGCTTCCATTTTGTATCTTGGTTGCTTTTTTGTGCTTGTTAGCAATATTTTAAATGTGCTTTCAGGCATTTTTAGATGTTTTCAGTGGAAATTTGAGTCTAATTATTTAGCTCGTCACATCACACATTAACATAGAACTCCATTCTGTATTAATATTGAGCCTCTATAAATGCAATAGGATATCTAGTGGTGCTGTCTTTAAAGCATTGGGCTGCTAACCAAAAGGTCAGAGGTTCAAATCTACCAGCTGCTATGTGGGAGAAAGATGAGGCAGTCTGATTCCATAAATATTTACAGCCTTGGGAACCGTGTGGGGCAGTTCTACTCTGTCCTATTGGGTTGCTATAAGTTGGAATCAACTTGTGGCAGTGAGTTTGGTTGGGATTTTATAAACTCAATACATGTTAATAGATATGCTTAGGAATTGAGAGCCTTGATGACATTCAGTGTTTTTCTAAGATTCTAATAACATTACCTCAACTGGTAAATATCTTTACAGCATATACATTTATTAATTTCTTGCTTATTGCTAAAATAATTTTAAGTATTGTGTCTTCTGAATATTCTTCACAATATCCCAAAACCTTTTCCTGGCCTATAAATTATAGCTCAGTGTCTACCAGTTTGTATCTATAGTTGCAGTACTTTGCACTTACCCACAATGAAACTCACCTGCAATTTTCTCCACACTTATTGGATCTAGCTAAATTTCCTTGTATTCCTCATTAATTTGGTGTTTTCACTACTCCAAAGAGTTCAATGCTATCTTCAAATTTCTGCATCCCTCCCCTCTTCTTCCTCCATGCCACTTATTTTTTATATCACATAAGCTAAGAGAGTACTGATCTCCTGTAGTTTGAAATCTTTCATCCATTTGAGCATCATTTATCCCTACCCAAGACATTTCTCTGTTCATGATGAATCAGTTTCTTTTCCTGTCACCAGGAAACTGCCGGAATTGTCACATTGTGGCTCAATTTTCATGACAGAGTTTTAAGCATTTTTTAAGTCTTTTGGATGTTCAGATTGATTATATTTACTGAGTGCTCTTTTACCTATGAATTTATTACTCTTACAAAACTCTCTGATGTGTTTATTAAGAAGCTAGTTACTTTTCTCCCTGTTATTGTTAGGTTGCCATCAAGTCAATTCTGACACGTAGAGAACCATGTGACAGAGTAGAACTGCCCCATAGTGTTTTCCAGGCTGTCATCTTTAAGGGAGCAGATCACCAGGTCTTCCACACAGTGGCTGGATCGTTTAGAACTGCCAGTGTTTTCCTTAAGAGCTGAGCACTTAACTGTTGCAACACCAGGGCTCGTTTTTCTCCCTAAAGGCAATGTTTTATTAAATATTCAATTATTCTCTCATTTATTATAGATTCCACTAAAACCAAAAATAATAGCTTTACTTATTACTATAAGCAATAATGGGCTCTAAGATATGCAAAGAAAACATCTTGAAGCTATGTTCTCCTGACAACCCAAACAGTATGTTGCCACAATGATCTTAAAGTTATCAGACACTATGGTTCTTTATAGGAGCTCTGGTAGCATAGTGCCTAAGGCACTTGACTGCTAACCAGAAGGCTGGTGGTTCAAACCCACCAGCCACTCCTCAGAAGGAAGGTTGGGCAATCTACTTCCGTAGTGATACTGCCTCGGAAACCCAAGGAGGGGTTGCTATGAGTCGGGTCCCACTCGATGGCACATAATAAAACAACAACAACATGTTTTTTTATTGTTGGTCTATTGCCCACATTAAATAGCATCAAGAAGTGACTGTCTTACCTGTACAGGTACTATCTTTTACTGTTTTTTGGAAGGAAGCTAGTTCAATCAACACTTTTTGTCTGTTTCTACATTAATGCAGCAAAAACAGTCAGAGGTCAAGAATCATAGCTATCCAGTGACCCTTTGAAAAGCTAGTATCAAATTGTTCTCTTAAGTGACACAAGTGTTGCTGATCTCCACAGAGTGAGAGACCTCAACTTAAATAACCAGTGGAAACCCCACCCTTCTCTGGACAGGGTCAAGGCTGAGGCAGGGCTTTCTGACAATTTGTAGTGAAAGGTAATTTCAGCTGTCACTCCTTTCCTGTTGGAACATATCTACAGTTCCAGGTTACTAAATGGCTTTTAAAACAAAAACACTTTGTACTGTAGATTTTCAATGTAGTCATCCCTAGGTTGCTTATTTGGAAGTTCAAAGTGCAGGAACTCTCTCCTGAACAGAATAGTATTTTCCCAAACATCGCAGGATCGGGCAGTGTTTCGTTCTGCTGCGCATGGGGTCGCTATGAGTCGGAAACGACTCGACGGCACCTAACAACAACAACAACAACAACAACAACAACAACTTATTTCTCTTAAAGGAAAAGATGAAGTGACCATCCTTTCTTCTGTTAAAACAGTAGCTAAAAAAAATAAAGTTTTGCTGTGAGGAGAATTACATGCAAAATGTAGGACAACATACCCCTTTACGTATACTAGCCAGCTAGCTAGCTACTGTTGGATCAACTCTGACTTATGGTGACCTTATGAAAAACAGAATGAAATGTTGCTCAGTCCTGCATTCTCCTTACAAGTGCTGACACGTTTGAGTTCATTTCTGCAGCTGTTGCTCCCTTACATCTCATTGAGGATCTCCATCACCCTTCCTTGCTCTTTACATAAACAAACAAGGGGGTTGGACAATGTTCTTTTGTGACTCATAATGTTTCCATTGGCTATTTTCTGACCAAGATGACCAGGCCTTTCTTCCTACTCTGTCATAGTCTGGAAGCTCTGCTAAAACCTTTCCGCCATGGTTGACCCTGCTGGTATTTGAAATACTGGTGGCACAGCTTCTAGCACCATAACAACACACAAGCTACCGCAGTATGACAAACTGACAGAGAGTTAGTGGCTGCACATAACAATAACTCATAAATATTTGCTGGAGGAGTCAATGAAACAAAGAATAAAATTTAGATTATCAACTCATCAGACTTATTATGGAAATAAAAGGAAAGAAATTTTTCTTCAGGTAAGTTGTAAATAGCATAGGGGTAAAAGCTAGCACAGCATATGATCAGTAGGATCCTGATGTAGGATCCCTGTAAGAACTCTGTTCATTTTTCAGTTTAAGTAACGGCAGTGTTAGGAGTGATCTGTTGTTGCTAGGGGCTGTGGTGTCAATTCCAACTTACAGTGATTCCAGGGGAGAACTCTTCCACAGGTTTCCGGGACTGTAATCTTTATGGTAGAATATCACCAGGCCTTTGCTCTAGCAAGCAAGAGGGTTCTAGCATAACTCTACTTTTTAAATTTCAGATGGTGTGGCTGACAAGACACAACTATCTGGAGAAGGTGAACTGTCCTTGTAGGACAGTGATATACAGCAGCTGTGAGGAGAACAAAAATTTAATTTGCCTTTGAAGGGCTCTTCACAGATTGTTTCTATCACAATGGCAGCTTAAGTTATTAAGGCAAGCCTTTTGCAACTACACAAGCACCCAGTGAAGACAAAGAGATAGGTCAGTTGCAGAGCTGAGAATCAATTGAAGGACTGTTCATTTCCTGCCCAGAATTTGGTTTAGTGGCATTCACTCTGTATGAAGTAAGCAAGTTACACTGCACTAATTTCCTCTGCAAATTTTTAAATTGTTAAGCTCAAACAATGCCCTTTATCCAACTTGTAGTTTTAGTGCCTAGCAAATATGAAGACGAGTTACCAATATTTTAGGAGGTGAAAAGAAAGAAAGATAAAAAAAAAAAAGTGGAAAATAAAGGAGGGGAGGTTAAAGATACCAGAATCAGTTAAGAAAATATGTATGGCAGTAAGATGTCTTCATTTATACTAAGGACCAATTTAGCAAGGTGCTGGGCAGTCTATCCCTTATTCTGAAAACAAAAAAAAATGCAACTGCTGGACAAGGAACATGCAAGAGGAAATTATCTTGCTGCAGGTGGTAATACATACATACAAAATAAAAGCATGGTCACTTGAGTCACCAGAAACACTTCCATTTGGAGGCTGGAGGAGGCCTCTGATGAGCTAGAGCAATCAGGAAGGTCTGGCGTAGCCAAGAAAAATGACTATTGACCAAATGTAGAGGTCATCCCTGTCAACATTGAGAGTTGCAACTATTATCTCAGAAATTGCCGTATTTCATTTTTTGTTGCCATTTTCCAAAAATGTTAGTTAATAGTAGATTTCTAGGCATGAATTCTCTACATTATTTCAATTTTCCAGTTGATGCCTACATAACTCAATCTATCCTGGTGTTGCATAATGCAGAGTAATTAATAAGTCGATGTGAGGATACCGTACACAAAGAGAGAGACGTCTGAGCTTTGATCTGAAAGGATTTGGATAGAACCTGCCTGGACATAGAAGACTGGATTAAATTGTTTCTGTGATTTCTACCAGTCTCATGATTTCATAGTGAATGAGCTGATTTCCAGCCCCAAAATAATAAACAATAGTTTTCTGCAGAAAATAACTTAGAGAGACAAAATAAAATAGTGGGTGTAGAGAAATGTCCGGGAGCTCTGGTAGCATACTGCCTAAGGCACTTGACTGCTAACCAGAAGGTTGGCAGTTCAAACCCACCAGCCACTCCTTGAAAGGAAGGTTGGGCAATCTACTTCCGTAGTGATACCACCTCGAAAACCCAAGGAGGGGTGCTATGAGTTGAGTCCAATTCCACGGCACATAACAGCAACAAAGAAATGTTCTGCTTTCCAACTCTTTTGATTATTGGAAAATAAAAGATATTTTATGGTAGCAAACAATATAAAGGAAATAAAGATTCTGAAGTTCATAATACTCAAGACTATGCTATTCATTCACCACTGTCTGTCAGTATATCTCACTGTGGTGACTTAGGTGTTGTTGTGATGCTGGAAGCTATTCCACCAGTATTTCAAATACCATCAGAGTCACACATTGTGGACAGCTTTCGGTGGAGCCTCTAGACTAAGACAGACTAGGGAAAAGGACATAGCCAGGTCAAATTCTGAAAAATTGTCCACTGAAAACTTAATGAATAACAGGGAAACATTGTCTGAAACAATCCCAGAAGATGAGTCCCTCAGGTTAGAAGGGACTTAAAATGACTGGGGAAGAGCTGCCTCTTCAAAGGAGAGTTGACTTTAATGACATGGATGGAGTGGAGCTTTCAAGACCTTCATTTGTTGATGTGACACAACTGAAAATGAGAAGAAACAATTGCAAACATCCACTAATAATTGGAAGGTGGAATGTATGAAAATTGAATGGTGTCAAAAATGAAATAGAATGCATAAACATCAGTATACTAGGAATCAGTGAGCTGAAATAGACTGGCATTAGCCATTTTGAACAAAAAATCATATAGTCAAGCCAGGAATGACAAATTAAAGAAGAATAGTGTCACATTCATTCGCAAAAGAACCATTTTAAGATGTCCCCAAAGTATTATGCTGTCAGGGATAG
>NW_006921813.1:2167109-2169887 GCF_000298275.1 Orycteropus afer afer | reverse complement strand
GTTCAAACCCACTAGCCACTCCTTGGAAGGAAGGTTGGGCAATCCTACTTCCGTAGTGTTACTGCCTCGGAAACCCAAGGAGGGATCGCTATGAGTCGGGGCTGACTCGACGGCACATAACAACAACAACAACAACAGGGCCAAAATACTGAAGGATGTATGAAGCATCAAAGGAATGTGGAAGGAATACACAGAATCACTGTACCAAAAAGAATTGGTTGATGTTCAACCATTTCAGGAGGCAGCATATGATCAAAACTGCTGGCATTGAAGGAAGAAGTCTGAGCTGCACTGAAGGAACTGGCAAAAAACCAAGGTTCCAGGAACTGACGGAATACTCAGTGAGATGTTTCAACAAGTGGATGCAGCACTGGAGGCACTTACACATTTATGCCAAGAAATCTGGAAGATAGCTACTTGGCCAACCAACAGGGAGTGATCTATATCTGTGCCGTTCCACAGAAAACTGATCCAACAGAACGTAGAAATTATTGAACGACATCATTAATATCACACACAAGTAAAATTTTGCTGAGGATACTTCAAAAATGGTGGTAGCAATAGATTGACAGGGAACTGCCAGAAATTTAAGCTGGATTCAGAAGAGGACATGGAGTAAATGGTATCATAGCTTTTTTGATGGATCTTGGCTGAAAGCAAAGAATTCCAGAAAGATGTTTATCTGTGTTTTATTACTATGCAAAGGCATTTGACTGTGTAGATCATAACAAATTATGGATAACATTGTGAAGAATGAGAATTCCTTACGATTATAATCTTGAGGATTCTATACATACACCAGGAGGCAGTCATTCAAATAGAACAAGGAGATACTGTTTGATCTAAAGTCAGGAAACATTTGTGTCAGAATTATAGCCTTTCACCATACTTATTCAATCTCTGCTGAGCAAATAATCCGAGATGCTGGATGGACTATATGAAGAAGAATGTGCCATCAGATTGGAAGGTGACTCATTAACAACTTGCAATACGCAGTTGACACAACCTTGTTTGCTGAGAGTGAAAATGACTTGAAGAACTTACTGATGAAGATCAAAGACTACAGTTTTTAGTTTGGATTGCACCTCACCATAAAGAAAGTGAAAATCTTCACAACTAGACCAATAAGAAACATCACGATAAATGGAGAAAAGTTTGAAGTTGTCAGGGATATCTTTTTACTTGGATCTGCAATCAACACCCATGGACACAGCAGTCATGAAATCAGATTTCATATTGCACTGGGAAAATCTGCTGCAAAAGACCTCTTTAAAGTGTTGAAGAGTAAAGATGTAACTTTGAAGACTAAGGTGAGCATAACCCAACCCATAGTATTTTCAATTGCTTTATATGCATGTGGAAGCTGGACAATGAATAAGGAAGGCTGAAGAAGAGTTGATGCCTTTGAATTGTGGTGTTGGCATAGAATCCTGAAAATATCATGGACTTCCCAAAGAATGAACAAATTGATCCTGGAACAAGTGCAGTCAGAACACTCCTTGGAAGCAAGAATGGGCAGACTTCATCCCATCTACTTTGGTCATGTTGTCAGAAGGGGCTGTTCCTTGGAGAAAGATATCATGTTTGGTAAAGTAGAGAGAGAAAAAGGGGAAGACACTGTGGCTGCAACAATGAGGTCAAGTACAGCAAGGGTTGTAAGGATGGCACATGATTGGGCAGGGTTTCATTCTGTTGTACATAGGGTCACTATGAGTTAGCGTCAACTCAATGGCACCTAATAACAACAACAACAAAGAGCAAAGAGGTCATTTTGAAGAATAAGGTGCTCCTGATCCAAGCCATGGTATTTTCAGTAGCCTCATTTGCATATGAGAGTTGCACAATGAATAAAGAACACCACAGAAGAAATGATGCGGTTGAGCTCTGGTGTTGGTGAAGAATATTCAATCTACCACCGACCACTAGAAAAACTGAAAAAATCTGTCTTGGAGGAAGTGTGGCCAGAATACTGCTTAGAAGAGTGAATGACCAGACTTTGTCTCTTCTGGTTAGGTCATGTTGTCAGAAGTGTTCAGGTCCTGGAGAAGGATATCATGCTTGGTATAGCAGAGAGTCAAAGCGGGAAGACCCTTACCCAGATGAATTGACACAGTGCCTGTGACCATGGGCTTAAGTATGGTAATGATTGTAAGGATCACATAGTATGAGGCAATGTTTCATTCTGTTGTACATAGGGTCTCTATGAGTCAGAACTGATTCAGTAACACCTAAAATATCACCATGGTACTCATGTAAAGGAAAGCTTTCAAATTAATTAAGATACTTGCATCATGTGGTGGCTTTGTAATGTGTCAGCTTGGCTAAGCTAAACTACATTTCCCAGAATTCCTTTCTTGTATGTTTCCAACCTGAGTGGATGACAAGGGATATTCTTGAGAGATTTGGAAGACAAACAGAAGCAGCAGCCAGTTTGTAGCTCAGATTTATTGTTGCTAGTGTGCTGATTCACCTTGTTGAGTGAAGCAAGTATTGAGTTTGCAACTCTCTGCTCTCCTTGCTTCCTCCTTCACCTTCTTTAATTTTAGTTGGTGTGGGCCAGGTGGGTTTATTTACCTCCATGAGGAAGGACCTGGCTTCTGGAGGAGATCCACACCCCCAATGCCGGAGGCAATAAGAACTGACAAGTCTCAGCCTCCTCCTTGGCTAGACGTTAGGTCGCGCTTGTAGTTCAGCTTTGCCCTGCTCTCACTGTTTTGTATCTATCTTCCCCTCCCATCTCCCTGCTCTCTGGACTTTCTTTTCTTTTCTTTTTTTTTT
>NW_006921813.1:2159190-2164212 GCF_000298275.1 Orycteropus afer afer | reverse complement strand
TTCTGTGTCTGTGTTAATTGGTTTCCCTTTTCTTTGTTGAAGAGGGTCTGTGCAGTCCTTCTGCCTATTCCGCCATCTTTCCGGAACTCTCTCTGGACTTTCATTGCCAGCATTAGATGTGAAGACAACAGAGACTGTTTAACCAGACCCCATAATTGTAAAAGGTCAACTTCCTTTAACAAATCTCTTAAAACATATTATAATGTACAAATCTAATAATTCTCTGGTTGAGCAGTGATTGGTACACATGATAAAACTCTTCCAAAAGGGTTAGAAACCAGGTAAACATTTAACAAAATGGGCAAATACCTCTACTAAGATTAGACAGAAGCAGTTACTAGACTCCCAGATCCTTCTTTAATCAAATCATTTCCTTAAACTTTACTGGAGCCAAACCAAAAAAGATGAGCTGATACAGAAAACTCTTAAATTATATACAAGGTCATTTGGTATTAGCTTTTAAATATTGATAGAGAAATCCTCCTTACTCATACAAGTTCAAAAGCTTAAATAAACCTGAGCCCTTGGCTGTGTTAGAAGTCAGTTCAAGGTTGAGATTTTATAATACTCATATGGTTACAGTTAGAGTTGGATGGGTGGAGGAAAGTGGTGATGATTATCAGACTGACTTCCTGGATGCAGATGTGCCAAAACCAGAAAACAAGGGTGATATATATATGATGTATGGAGAGATACTTGCTGGCTTCATTCTCTGTCATAGGGAGCAATGATTTTCCACAGAGTACATAACCAGTAACCAAATACAGAAGAGTGTCACATGTAAGTCATTGCATGTGACACACACACAATAATAGTTAGCATCTCTCTAGCACTTTGGTTGTATTAGTTCAATTAGTCATCAGTATAACTCGTGGCTAGGTAATATTAGTACACATATTTATCAGAGAGGAAAGCAAGACACAATGGGTTTAAATAACTTGAGGTTACCCGTGATCTAACTGGACCACGGTAACCACTGCAGCCCAGCTGCAGGGTTTCTCTGCCTACCAGCTCCACTGTACTACTTCTCTTGCATGTGTGTACTATACGTGGGTGTGTGAACTTGACAGTCACAGTTCCTCTCTGACTATAAATTACTTTTTTAACTTCATTTTCCACCTCTCTCACCTAATGCTCTAGGTAGCACTGTTATGGGTACAGTTAGTGACATTGCTGTTGTTGTTGTTATGTGCCCTCGAGTCAGACCTGACTCATAGTGACCCCTCCTTGGGTTTCCAAGGCAGTATCAAGTTGGTGACATAGGAGAAAGGTTTTGCTGTCTTTCCCCCAGTGAAAGTTTCTGTTCTTTAGGAGAGTCAGGGAGAAGGTCTGGGCAGCTGCTTCCCTTTCCCAGGCTGCACCATGAAGTAGATGTGCTTGAGTCTCCTGGCCTGGCTGCTTCTTTCTTTTGAGTTCCCAGTGAAATCCACAGGGAATGGGGCTGCAAGTGAGTGTGAACTCCCTCTTTTGTCTGTGACTGCTAGTGCTGCTGTCCTCTAACACTAGCCTACACTTGGCCTTTAGCAATATTTAAACTTGTATCTGAATGAGCACTTTCATACATCTTTCCTGAGAGTGCCAGTCTTTCCTTGGACTGCAGGTTAGTCGGTGGCTCAAAGACTTCAAGAGAAGGCATGATTTTACAGATTATCTGGATAGTTCTTATTAGGTGGGAACACTGCCATTTCCAGACTTCTACATCCTAAGTGGAAACCAAGAATCAAGACTATTTACATGTAGTGCAAGTATTAACCAGAGCTCTGGTGGTATAGTGGTTAAGTGCACAGCTGCTAACAGAAAGGTCAGAGGTTTGAATCCACCAGCTGCTCCACTGGAGAAAAACATGACAGTCTGCTTCCATAAAGATCGCAGCCTTGGAAACCCTATGGGATAGTTCTACTCTGTCCAATAGGATCTATTCCTATAGTTCTACTCTGTCCTATAGGGCAAACAGGGAGTTTGCGGGGATGAGTACTTAAATGTGAGGTTAAAATCTCCCATCTTGTTATTTACTTTCTCTATGTCCTATCTGTTCTTTGTTCTCTTTTTTTCCATTTTTCTTGCATTCTTTTGAATGATTTGAGTCCTGTTTAGTTTTCCATTTTATCTCTACCATTGTATTATTAGGTATCCTTTTTTTTCCTTCTTCATTCTAGAGTGAATATTCTTGGTTTCACAATATTTATTTTCAATTTATCACAGTTTACTTCAAATATTTTATACTATGTAAGAACCTAAAAGATTATGCTTCTTCATTTCTCTTCTCATTCTTTGTGACACTGTTTCATGTATTCTACTTCTATGTATATTACAAAATCGCATAATCCATTATTATTTTGTTTAAACAATTCACTTTCAAATAAATGAAAACATGAGGTGGAAAAGACTTCTTCATTTTGGTTAGACGCCATTGAAGACAGAGAAAATAGCCCCCACAGGGTTGCTCAGCTGTAATCTTTATGGGGACAGATCACTAGGTCTTGTTCAAGCAGAACTGCTGAGTGAGTTTGAACCACTAACGTTTCAGTTAGCAGCTGAGTACTTAAGAGCTGCACTATCAGAGCTCCTTGAAAATCTTCTGTAAATACCATATATCTACCTTGTCTGATCCTCTTCTTTCCTCTGTATAAATCTCAGCTTCCATTTGGTATCATTTTCCATCAGTCTGAAGAATTCCTTTAACATTTCTTATAGTGCGGCTCTCCAGATGACAAATCTCTGTAGCTTTTCCTTTTTTGGAAGTTTCCCCATTTAACCCTAGTATTTAAGACTGTTTCCCACTCACATTTTCTTTCCTTTCTTTCTTCTTCTTCTTCTTCTTTTTTTTTTTTTTTTTCAGTACTTTAAAGACATGGTGTTATTTTCTTCTGGTTTGCATTATCCTGAACAGTGGTCATTCTTATCTTGTTCATCTGTATATAACATGTTTTATTTCTTTGGTTGCTTTCATGATTTTCTCTTTATAAGTGGGTTTTAGTCATTTGATTTTGACAGAACTTGGTATGGTTTCCTTTATGTTTATCCTGCTTGGTATTTGTCAAATTTCTTGGATCTGTCAGCTTATAATTTTCATCATGTTTGGGAAATGTTCAATCATTATAATTTTAGTTAACTTTTTCAGCCTTCCCTAGTTCCTCTTTATTTTCTGTCTGTGTCTGTAAATACTCATGTGTTTGGCTGCTTTATGCTGTTCTAGAGCTCACTAAGTATCTGATCTTTTGCTCAACTTTTTATTATCATTTTTTAAATCTCTTTTTATGTCAATAGTTTCCATTGCGAGAGTTTTTATGCAGAGTTTCTCTACCCCAGAACTGTTGATATTTTGAGCCAGATAATTATTTTTTGTAGATGGTTGTCCTGTGCATTGTAGATTTTTAGCAGCATTCTCGACCTCTTTCACTAGATGCTGGTAACAATCACCCAATCACAACAACCAAAAATATGTTAGTGCCTAAGTCATCTGGCTTCTATCCGAAAGGCTGGCAGTTCAAACCCACCAGCCACTCCTCAGAAGGAAGGTTGGGCAATCTACTTCTGTAGTGATACTGCCTCGGAAACCCAAGGAGGGGTCTCTATGAGTCAGGTCTGACTCGATGGCACATAGCAACAACAACATTGTCAAATGTCTTTTGGTGGGAAAAACTGCCCCCAGTTTAGAACCACTACTCAAAGGTAACTGATTTTCTTTCTTCCATGTCTAATATGCTATTATAGTCTTATAGTAAAATTTTTAGTTCAAATGTATGTTCTTCAGCTCTTGATCGTTTGAATTTCTATATCTCTTTTCATTCCTCTTATGTTTTTCTTTAACTCCTAGAACATATTTATAATAGCTGTTTTAAAGCCCTTGTTAATTCCATTTCTCTATAATTTCTGGATCTGCGATCTGTGCTCATCAACTTTTTGTTCTTGCGGTAGTGAGTCACATTTTCGTGCTTCTCCACATGTTTGGTGATCTTCAAATGAATGCTGGACATTTTATGTCCCAATGCTGACAATATATTTCACAGCGTATGCAACAATTTTGTTTTCTCATTAAGGAGTAGTGAATTTTTTTGTCAGGCAGTGAAGTTACTTGCGTATAAGATTAATCTTTGATAATGCTTTTTTTAAAATTATTATTTTTTTTTGTGAATTGGGTGAAAGTTCACAAAGCAAATTCATTTTCCATACAACAGCTCTTATACATTATGTTTCATGACATTGATTGCGCCTATATAACAGCTCTCTTCCCCTTTCCTCCCTGTGGTAACTTTTCCCCTGTATCCTTCTTTCTTGTGGATTCCTGCCCTCTGAGCTATCTCCCTGTGCAAATACTGCCCTTCTGATCTCCCATGGTTGATTGTTCTAAGGAGTGTATCTGCCTTGTGTAAATGTTCACGTTATATGCTTGTCTGTTGTTTGGCTGGAAGCCACAGAGTGAGTTCAATTCCAAGACTGAAGGATAACAGAGGCCATAGTCTCAGGGGTTTCACCAGTCTCTATCAGACCAGTAAGCCTTGTCTTTTTTATGATTTTGAGATTTGTTTCAGATTTTTGTCACAGTCTCTCCAGGATCACCTTCACTGATCCCTTTCCAAGTGATTGATAGTCGCAACTAGAACCATCTAGTTCTTCTGGTTCCAGGGTCATGTAGGCTAAGGTTCACATGGTCCACTAGTCAGTCCCTTGGACTAATTGTTTCCATGTGTGTTTGCTTTTCTTCATTCTTCTTTGCTCCTGGTGAGGAGAGATCAATTGCTTCTTAAGACCCCAGTCACTACTCACCAAATAGGATGTAGAAAAATGTCTTTGTGTAGTATGTTATGCCAGTTGAGCTTGATTTCCCCTGCAATCATGATTTCAAGCCTGTGGGCCCAACAACATGTTCCCTCAGGTGGTTGGCTGTGGCTAAGAAGGTATCCTAACTTTGCCCCCTGTTAGCTTTATCATAGGAGCTCTGGTAGCATAGTGCCTAAGGCACTTGATTGCTAACCAGAAGGCTGGCGGTTCAAACCCACCAGCCACTCCTCGGAAGGAAGG
>NW_006921813.1:2148427-2158615 GCF_000298275.1 Orycteropus afer afer | reverse complement strand
TGGAACATTTTCTCTGTATCGTTTACTGCTGTCTTGTAACATGTCCTGTACATTGCAGTCTCCTCATCTTCCCTGAACTCCCCCCTCTGTATCCTCATAGTGATCCTCAGTGAGATCACTATGGTCTCTCACCCTACATTGTGGTGTGGAAAGTTCCTCCAGGCCGGAAGCCAGAGCAAGCATAGGACTCACCTTGTCTTCTGCTTCTCTTCTTTCTGTTCTCCCAAGGATCACAGTGCTGTATCGCCTGTTGCCTAATTTCTGAAAACAGTTATTTCATGCATTCTGTACTGTTTTCTAGTTGGCTACAGCAAGAAAGCAAATTTAGTACCAGTTACTTCATAATGACTAGAAGTCCAATACTTTTGTTATAGATGAATTATAAATAGATGCTAACGGTCAAAATGAAAGTAAGTATGGATTGGTTAGTATAAAACTACGTTTTCTAAAGGACAGAGTAATTGCTAACACTTTATGCTTACAAGTGAAGAAAAGCCCACTTCAATCTGTACAGCTCAGTTTGTCATTTTTATGTTCTTCATAGGATTGTGATACATTTATTTCTTTTTCTTTTTATTATTATTTTTTTTTTTACTTTCTTTTCTGGATGTATGTCATCAAAGGGACTTGATAGATGGCTTTGCATTGAACACCTATGGACTTCTTCCAATATTTCAACCACATCAGTGAGCCCTATTTTCATGTTCAGATTAATTGTGCAGACACATAATGAAAATTTACTGGCCTAGATTCTTTTCTCAGTCTGCTCTCCTCAGGGAATTGATGAAAAATAAAATAAATCAAATTGGCATTTTTATAAGTCTTAAGATATAAGTCATTACATTTTAAAGAAAATAGGAAGTAATTTTACATGATCAAGGGACCAGGAGAGGAGATAAAGGCACCCCAAGAATTACATCTATCCCAGGGCAGAAATGTCCTGGCTGCATAGAATTTCTCTGACTGTTTTGGCCTGATGCTAGGATGTCAGAGGAGGTTCTGTAGCAATGTGACAGAACTTTCATTTAGAAGATAAGGTTGTGAAAGCAAGAGATGCATCTGTGAAAAGATGGAACTGGTTGGGAATCTCACTCGCTTTGGATTGGAATCTTCTTTGAATGGAAGACACTTCTTTTTTGATCTTTGAGCATGTAGGAATTACTCAATTCATGCTTAAATAAATGAATGAATGCTGAGTGAAGAGCCTTGGAGGCTTCTCCAGCTTCTTATATTATGCTTCCTCTCTCTCACCAAACAGATACAGAGACCTTTCCTAGCAACATCATTACCTGGGAAATACCCAGAAATCCAGTGTGAAATTGATGCTTTATTTGGTAAACTGACATTTCAAAATATTATGATGCCAGTATCTATATATTCCACAATTTAACTGTACCTGTGTATTCTATTACTTGGATTATGAAGGACAACCATAATGTATACCATGCAGCATCTAGCTCATTCATTCCAATTTTATTTAGGTCTATCAAAGGTATACATGCAAGCTGTTTAGATGCACAAGTCAACCACTAGCATGTCTGTCATTACCCAGGGATAGGGATGGGAGGTCCAGTCAGTTACAGAGCACTTCAGAGCTCCTGGGAGATATCAATAAAATGAGACATGCTATATATAAAATATAATTATATAGCTCCAGGTAGTGTTGTTCTTCAAGAAAATCACCCACTTAGTACTTTGAAATGGCTTGCCCAGACAGAGCACTTCTTGCAGCACCTTGTGCTTTCCTTGACCTCAACCTCTAAGGTCTTCCAACTTAAAAATGCTGTAATCCTTTGGAATTCCCAAGGAAAACAGCTAAGTCTTCTTGTTGTCAAAGTAGGATTTGCTCAGAATTTCACAGGCTAGTGTCAAAAAGTTAACCAATTAAAATGGGTGAAACTTGTTTTCCACAAGGCACTCCCTCTTATGTCACCATTTCTTTGATGCATTTAGTCACAGTCAAAGCATAGGTACAGATCCAAGTAGAACAAACCATTTCTTAGTTTATATCTTTTGTCCTTGCAAATGTGAAAACAATAATGATTAAAAAAAAAAAAAATCGCCCTTGAGTCAATTCCAACTCATAGCAACCCCCATTGGGTTTTCAAGGCTGTAAATCTTTACAGAAGTAGATTGCCTCATCTTCCTCCTATAGAGCAACTGGTGGGTTTGGACTGCCAAACTTTTGGTTAGCAGCCAAATGCCTTACCCACAAGGCACCAGAGCTCCTTGATAATAATAATAGTATCCTTTTACATACACTTGACCACTATCTGACATGTTCCTATAAATCATATAGGAAGTAGGAATTAAGTGAAGTAGAAATGTGTGGCAATGTAGAATAGATCTTTAGTCAGAAGTCTTGGCTCAGAAAAGGAGGACACAGAAACATCTACAAAAGATATACACAGGGCCAAATACTATTACATACACAATACCGCATTACCAGTAACAACAAACATTATCCCCACTGCCATCAAGTTGGATCCGACTCATAGTGACCCCTCCTTGGGTTTCTGAGGTGATATCACTACAGAAGTAGATTGTCCAACTTTCCTTCCGAGGAGTGGCTGGTGGGTAAATGCATAGAGAGGTGAGAAGATCAAGTGTGGGTAGGTGAACAGGGATATACCCATGACCATAGATAGATTTGGCTGATGATATTCTTACATGTGTATTTGTGCTACAAAAATATCCACATACATTACAGAACTAATAGGGGATGAGGTTGAAGCAGCTTCTCAGTGATGACCAACCACCTTGAGGGAGTGAATCACTTGGCCTGTGGGCTCACCAGAATGGTCTCAGGAAACATCAAGCTCAGTTGGCACAACATAGTACATAAAAATTTTGTTCTACATCCTACTTTGGGTAGTAGCAACTGGGATCTTAAAAGCTTTTGAGCCACCATTTAAGATGCAACCATTGGTCTCCCCTTGTTTGAAGCAAAGAAGAGTGAGTCAAAGGGTCTGATGGACCAAGGGACATCAGCCTTCACGACTGTGAGACCAGAAAAACTAGATGGTACTGGCTACAATTACCAACCACTCAGAAAGAGATCAAAATTGGAGATCCTTGATAGAGCGGGAGGAAAATTTGGAACAAAATTCAAAAACACAAAAATATCCAGAATATCCAAAAATGGTCAGATAGAGACTGGTGGAACCCCTGAGACTATGGCCCCAGGTTATTCTTTGTGCCTAAAGCTGGACTCACTTCCATGGATTAAGTCTCAGCCCAACAATAGAAAGTCTTATAAGCAGAACACCTACGCCAGGGAGATGCCCCCACCTACCTTAGGGAGATGCATCCCTTAGATCAATCAACTGTGTGAGATCAGAAGGGCAGCATTTGCATGAAGGGAAAGCTGAACACACAGGAATGCATAGGTAAGAAGGACACAAGGAAGGGGGAGTTGGGAGGAGAGTTTTTTTTATGGTTGGGATTGTAATTAGTGACATGAAACCAAATGTGCATGAACTGTTGAGAGTTGAGAGTAAAACTAATCTACTCTGTAAATTTGCACCCAAATCACAGTAAAAAAAAACAAAAAACAAAAAACAATTTTTAAGTCCTGGCTCAAAATTCCACCCTTGAATTAGTGGCTCTCTAACTATGGAAAGTGGTTTCTTAATTTCTCTAACCATGGTTTCTTCATGTATATAATGGAAAGACTATTACATGATTTACCTACTTCATAGGGTTAATAAGAAGGTCATGTAGAGTTATATATAAACTCAAACTCACTGTCATCAAGTCAATTCTTACTCATAGTGAACCCCTTTGGGTTTCCAAGGTGGTAAATCTTTACGGAAATAGATTGTCCAGTCTTCCTTCCACAGAGTGGCTGGTGGGTTTGAACTGCCAACCTTCTGGATCGCTGTCAACTGCCTTAGGCACAATGACACCAGATCTCCTTAAAAGTTAACCTAGCAACAAAAGTTAGCCTAGCAACAATAGTTAGCCTAGCAACAATTTGTGTGATACCTATTTTGTCCTCTTCCATACATATCTTATTTAATTTTCACCACAGTCAATAGAGAAAACTGATGCTCAGATTTACTTTGATCCAGTCACACAGTTAGAGAGTCCAGCTAATTAAAACCCAGCTCTGATGGGGGTATGGGTGGAGGGCAAAGTTTAGCTGGTAAAGTCAAAGGAGTCAGCAGAGAAAATAAGAAAAAGGAATATGAGGCTTAGATTTAAAGTGTCAATGGTCAAAATGGGACTGAGTATGGATGAGTTGAAACAAATTTAAAAAATAAAATAAAATTTTGGGATATTTTCTCTACATAGCTTTCTTTTCTCTGGTACCTTGCTCTGTGAAATGAAAAATAAATGAACACCTCTTCAAGGGAAGAAAAAAAAAAAAAAAAACTGTAAGAAGAGGTATTGTGGGAATGATTTTTTCGCCCAAATCACCAATAGCTTTTGTCAAGTAATTATAGCCTTAAAAGCCAGTATGTATGTGTCTAATGTGCAGTAATGAGGCTTCTCAGGGCTTTATGTTAGTGCTGCTCAGTGCTATTGAGTTGGCTCTAACTTATGGTGACATTATGTTAACACAGTGTAATGTTTCCGGGTCCTGCACCATCCTCACCACAGTTCCTGTTTGAGTGCATTGTTGCAGCCACTGTGTTAATACATCTCACTGACAACAGGCTCTCTCTCTTTTGCTGACGCTCTATTTTGCCAAGAATGATGTCCTTCTCCAGAAATGTGTCTCTCCTGATAAGTCCCAAGTAAGTGAGACAAAGGTTCGCCATCTTTGTTCTTCTGGTATTCCACGGTATAGTCAATGTTCTTTGCCAACACCACAATTCAGATTTGTCCATTTTTCTTCAGTCTTCCTTTTGCCTTGTTCAGATTTCACATGCATATGAGACAATTGAAAATACCATAGCTTGGGTCAGGCACACCTTAGAGACATCTTTGTTTTTTACCACTACAGATTTTTGCAGCAGATTCGCCCAATGCAATAAATATATCATTTGATTTCTTAACTGCTGCCCCCTGGATGTTGATGGTGAATCCAAGTAAAATAAAATCCTTGACATCTTCAATATTCTCTCTGTTTATCATGATATTGCTTATTGGTCCAGCTGAGAGAACTTTTGTTTTCTTTGGAATTAGTGGCTCTTTAACTATGAAAAGTGGTTCCGCTATGAAAAGTGTTTTCTTTATGCTGAGGTATAATCCATACTGAAGGCTGTAGTCTGATCTTCATTAGTAAGTGCTTCAAGTACACTTTGTTTTCAGCAAGCAACGTTATGTCATCCCATCTGTGTATCTCTGGTTGTTAACGAGTTTTCCTCCAATTTTGATGCTGCATTATTCTTCATATAGCCCAGCTTCTCAGAATATTTGCTCACCATGTAGATTGTGCAAGTGTGGTGAAAAAATATAGCCTTCCTGCACATCTTTTCCAATTTTAAATCATGCAGTGTCTCCTTGTTCTGTTCCGACAAATACCTTTTGATCCATGTTCAATTCCCACAGGAGCACAGTTAAGTATTCTGTAATTACTATTCTGGTGACAGGTGGGGTGGTGGGTTCAGGGCTTAAGCCACTTAAATAATAATGAAAAAGAAAAAACAATGCCCTCAAGTCAATTTCAACTCTGAGTGACCCCATGAGCTACAGAGTAGACTGTTCAGCAGGATTTTCTCTACTACCATCTTTACAGAAATGGATTGCCAGATCTTTCTTCCAGAGTGCTGCTGGGTGAGTTTGAACCTCCAACCTTAGGTTCATAGTCAAAAAGAAACTATTTGTTTCACTCTGTGATCTTCCTCAAATAACAGAATACTCGATGTTGATGTAGAAAACTAGATGAGAAAAGGGGTGAATAGTGAAAGAATCCCCACCTTTTACCAAGATCCATTCCAAACAAGAGGTTGGCGAAGCCTAAATACTGTTTTCTGAACACTCATCATCACTGGCCCTGGGGAGCAAAGGCTCACAAGATTCTGGAGGAAAGTTAAAGGAATTACTATCCCAAGGGTACAAGAATTCTGTGACTCTTCAACAAATAATTCAGCAAGTAAAAATTTCATCTGGACAATGGCAAGTGTTGAAACTTGTAATAGAGATTTAACCTGAGGCAACCATAGGAAAAAAAATAACAATAATTGCTGGTCTCATTAAATGAGAATTTTCATGCTAATTGTCAAGAAAAACATGTAATGAAATTTTCAATTACTTTACTAAAGAAGAAATTAAGTGTGAGGCATAAAATTGTATAAGTACCCATTTCTTGGCACAAGTTTTGGAACATATTTGTAAAAATCTGACTTTATTTTACATTTTAAATTAATTTTTCCATGTAAATTTCATTTTATATGGAGAGACAGTTTCCTTTTTTTTACTTATGCAGTTTCAAAAAGACTGAATTTTAAAGTGAGTTCCCAAGGAGAATGGTAAAATCCCCAAGATGTGATACTTGGCATGAGAAATTTTCTTAGGACTGAAGCAAATGAAACAATTTGGTTTTTCCATCCACTGGAAAAAAATATTTTGAGGCATTTTGGTTTGATTTTGTACTGGGCATCTTAACATCCTTTTAGAAAATATTGCATGGTCTGGACCTACAAAAGTATATAGACTGCTACTATCAAATGAAAAACTGCATTCTCAGTTATCTATGATTCCAATGTATATTTATATATTTATCTATTCTGAGAAAATAATGTGATTTCAATGTTTATTTCACAAAACTGATACCTGGTCATAAATATCCTCTCTTTCTCTTTTTCTTTCCACATATGGAGCAGTTCTACTCAGCACATGAGGTATCCATGATTGGAATCAACTTGATAACAACTGGTGGTGATGGTGGTGGTATTAGAGCTCTAACTCTGAGAAATAAGTAAAAAATTAAATAATAATAATTTGTTTTTTTAAAAAAGCCAGTAAGCTGTGTAGCTATGAGCATGACTTGAAATCACAAAGAGCATCCATTTTATTTCTCTCCAAATTGTCTAAAGCAGGAATTACCAATTCAAATATTTATGGAAGAATTGTGCCAGGGACATCCATGAATTAGTCAAGCTGGCCTAATAAGGCAATGACAAACTGGAGAGCTCTCTACTCCAAGTGAGTAATGCCAACTCTAGATTGTTGAAAAAAAATAGATGGAATTCTAGATTATAATATGAAATCGCCCTCATTAAAAATCTTGTCTCTATATTTCTATTAATTTTACAGGTCATCTAAACTACATTATTAGGCTAGAGTTGGACTTTTGGCTTCAATGTCTCTAAAATGCTGAAGTCTAGATATGACCATATAAAGAGAGTGATTAAGCAAGATTAAGCATCATGGTGGGGAGGTTATGTTTATTCTTCTTTCACTCAGGATACACAGAATTCTCACCTTCCATGAAGAGATCTGGGTTGGATTCCTGGTGTCAGACTACACCTGACATGCAGCCCCCTCTCCTCTGTCAGGGAAAACTTGCATGTCACTGTGATGCTGACCAGGTTCCAGCAGAGCTTACCGACTAAGACAAACCAGGCAGAAAGGCCTAGTGATCTATTTCTGAAAATCCCATGGATCACAACAGTCCAATCCCATTGTGCTTGGTGTCATCAGGAGTCAGGGGCTGACTCAGTGGCAGCCAATGACAACAACAACTATACACTGAGTTGAGTTCTTGTATGGATACAGCCATGAATAAGACAAAGTGTCTGCCTTCAGAGAGTTTATGTTCTTGTGAGTAGGCACGAATGATAAGTATTTGATAAAAAAATATTGGAAAGAAATACAATGGAAAGGAAAGATCCGTAGAAAATTTTTGAGTGGGTCTGAGTATTTGTAAGGAGCCCTGTGACACAGTGATCAAGTGCTCAGCTGCTAGTTCAAACCCAGTTTCTCTGCTGGAGAAAGATGTGGAAGCCTGCTTGCATAAAGATTTATAGCCTTGGAAACCCCTTGGGTCAGTTCTCTTCTGTCTCACAGGGTTGCTATGAGTCAGAATTGACTTGATGGCTATGGGTTTGGAGTTTTGTTTGTTTGTTTTGTGATGATGATTTGTGCCCCCTCCTTTCATAGACAAGGAAGATGACTTCCATCAAGATTAGTGACTTGCCAAGCAGATAGGTTGTTACTGGCAGGACCCAAGTGTGAACCGAAGGCTGGCTTGGTGGGGGTGAAACATACAATCATACAGGGTCCCATGCTTGATCAATGCCCTGTAATCACTGTCTTGAAATTCTTAATAATTTTACCTTTGAACTTGGGATTTGTAAGAGAAGCCCAATAGGAATATCATGATTACAGTGATTCTACATATTTGTTAAATATTCTTATATTTGCATTTAAAACTATCATTGCGTAACATAAATGGTAAAATTCATACTAATATAAATTTTAAATCTGTCTTTATTAACATGACATTAAACAGAAAAATAACAAATACTGTGATGCAGAAGAAAAGAAATACTTCTAAACAGTGTGTATTGGCACTTTTTTTCCTGCTTTTACCAAAGGGCTCTGCATTTTCATTTTGTACCAGGCCTTGCAATTAATAAAGCCTGCCTTGTTAAATCTAGGTTAGAATTTGTTCCCCTATCTTCTCAGTCACAACATTTCACTACGCTTTGGTTTTGTGTTCTAGATTTTAATGGTGATTATAAGCCTAGAATAAGGGAAAAAAGACGTCTTGGTTAAATAGTTTTCACTTTTTATGGAAGTTATCATAAGCATAATTTCATAGTAAACATTAATGCATCCAGACTTGCCCATCTTTGGGTCTGTGCTGCCCTTTAGAATCATTAGTGCCCTACTTATGAGACAAAATGAGATAGTGCCCATCCGCACACAAAATTTATACCATTTACTGCTCTTTTTTTTTTTTGAACCTTTTGTTAGCAGCAAAGGCTTAACCAATCGCATGACCCAAAGTACCTAGTATGTTACAGTGGCTTAGCAATATGTTCCTTGGTGACTTTATTTTTTCATGGTTTGATTAGACACATGACTGCCATGCTTTTGTTACCATTTCAGTCTCCTAGTGATGCATGTCCACGTGTTTGAGAGACAAAAAAGTATATTTGAAAAGAATTAGAAGAATTTTACAAAGTTAGAGGGACTGTGGCCCCAGAATACAGTGGGATTCTATGGCTAGCTGAATACTACCCCTACCACATTCCTTGGTTTGTATATATGACAGCATAGTGCCTGAAATATGGTGGGCACCATATTTAAATGAATGAGTGAGGACTATGTTTTTCATAGTCCGACATTTTACTTTCTTCGACATTTTCTCCAACATTTTACTTTCCTAGCATCTAGATATATATTTTTTATATATTTTTTTCCTAGCATCTAGAACACAAGCACGGAGCAGGGGAATTTTAAAAAAATGTTTATGTCCTGGTCCACAACTATCTTAACCAATTTTACCCAAAGCTTGTTTTCTTTTACTGAAGAGAGTTGAGTGCACAGAAAAGGTTATGAGATTTAGCTGGTCTAACATTTCCCTACCCCTTGAATTTCCTCTTACTTAGCACACATGACTATGCAGGTGTGTGTTTGTGACCAACCAGGGGCTGAGACTGATGATTGCCTCTCCACTCCATCCTTTGCTGCCTGAGCTTCTTTGTGACTTTGCATGGCAGGGCAGATTCTTCGCTAAACCCCACATTTGAATATTCCAAATTGAAAGAAGAAGTCAGCATTCTGTTTTCCAATTTAGTTTGACTTTGTGGATATAAAATCATTTAAAGGGTTTAACACACTAATATTTTTCCATATATTGTGGCCATGGTGTTGATTCTGAGTTAGGGCAACCCCCTGTGTGTCAGAGTAGAACTGTGCTCTATAGGATTTTCAATGGCTGATTTTCCAACAGGGATTGCCAGACCTTTCTTCTGAGGTGTCTTTGGATGAACTCAAACCTCCGACATTTCTGTTAGCAGCCAAGCACGTTATCCATTAGCACCACCTAAGGACTTCAGGCTAGTGTGACTCATCCTAAACAGCAAAATTGTTCCCAATTTTTATTTGTTCCCTCACTCATTCATTCATGCATACATCTCTGGCTATTTACATCAATCTATTTAATATTTGTAAATCTATAATATGTAAGGATAAGAAACTAAGAAGAATAAGACAGAAATAGAGTTTCTCAGGTTGGCAGAACATCCAGGCAGAAATATTTTTCCAGGAAATTGGAACTATGTATCC
>NW_006921813.1:2147066-2148172 GCF_000298275.1 Orycteropus afer afer | reverse complement strand
TAAAACAAATCTGCTTTGTAAATTTGCACTCAAATCACAATAAAAAAAAAAAAGTAGAAAGTTTGACTCTTTTCCATGACTGATACTCTCTTGCCCTTCACTGGTCAAGTCTTGAGCATGAGGTCTAATAATAGTGGCTAGTATTTATATAGCATTTTCTCTGTACTAGGTATTGGGAGCTCTGGTAGCATAGTGGCTAAGGCACTTGACTGCTAACCAGAAGGCTGGCAGTTCAAACCCACCAGCCGCTCCTCGGAAGGAAGATGGAGCAATCTACTTCCGTAGTGATACTGCTTCGAAAACCCTAGGATGGGTCACTATGAGTCGGGTTTGACTTGACGGCACATAACAACAACCAACAACAACAGGTATTATACTGAAAATTGTTTATACGTATTATCTTATTTAATCTTTAAAATCATCATATAAAGTAGAAACTGTAATAACGTTCATATTATATTTGATAAAATCATCATATAAAGTAGAAACTGTAATAATGTCCATATTATATTGGAGGAAACTGAGGAATGGTTAGGTTAAGTCATTGGTCTAACATCAAATATCTGGAAAACTACAGATTGAGGATTCACAGCCCGGGCATCTGATGTGATAATCTGTTGTCTTAATTATTGTACCAAATGGCCTGCCATGACCGTACTTTGCAAGGGATAAGGCTTAGTCTCATTTTACCTTCAGAATCTCCTGTCTCAGACGTTACAGGAATTAAAAAACTGTTTAAAGGACTAGGAAATTATTCAGTACTATCATCAAAGCCCAGGATAATAATTTGAAAGGGCCCAAGTGATTATTATTGAATATAACCAAAACCAAACCCACTGCCATGGAATTGATTCTGACTAATAGTGATCCCTATTGGATTTCCAAGGCTGCAAATCTTTATGAGAGTATATTGACTCATCTTCTTCCCACAGAGCAGCTGGTGGGTTTGAACTACCCACCTTCTGGTCAGCAGCCAAATGTCTTACCCACCACTAGAGCTTCTTATATTGTTGAATGTAAGGTGTTCGTTGTTGTTGTTAGGTGCCATTGAGTTGTCTCTAACTCATAGTGACCCTATGCACAGCAGAATGAAACACTGCCTGGTC
>NW_006921813.1:2146459-2146966 GCF_000298275.1 Orycteropus afer afer | reverse complement strand
TGACAACATGACCAAAGTAGGTGAGATGAAGTCTGGCCATTCTCGCTTCCAAGGAGCATTCTGGCTGCACTTCCTCCAGGACAGATTTGTTAGTCAGACCATGGTACTCTTAGCATTCTTCTCCAACACCACAACTCAAAAGCATCAACTCTTCTCTGGTCTTCCTTATTCATTGTCCAGATCTCACATGCATAAAAGGCGATTGAAAATACCATGGCTTGGATTAGGTGCACCTTAGTCTTCAAGGAGACATCTTTGTTCTTTATCACCTGAAAGAGGTCCTTTGCAGCAGATTTGCCCAATGTAATACGTTGTCTGATATTTTGACTGCTGCTTCCATTGGTGTTGATTGTAGAGCCAAGAAATATGAAATCCTTGACAACTTCAATCTTTTCTCCATTTATCATGATGCTGCTTATTGGTCCCATTGTGAGGATTTTTGTTTTCTTTATATTGAGGTGTAATCCACTCTTCAATCTTCATCAGTAAGTGCTTCAAGTCATCCAC
>NW_006921813.1:2133367-2145369 GCF_000298275.1 Orycteropus afer afer | reverse complement strand
TTTACCACAATGCAACAGCTCCCCTCTCACTTCCTCCTGATAGTTGCCTCTTCCCTGTGTCCATCCCTCCATGCACTCCGGCCCCCTGAGCTGCTCCCTGTGCATACACGGCCCTTCTTTATCCCATGATTGTTCTCTCCAAGGGGTATATCTACCTCAGTTAAATGTTCAACTCATATGCCTATCTTTTGTTTGGCTGGAAGCCGTAGGTGTGGGTTCAATCCCAGAACTGAAGGGCAGTGAGAGGCCATAGTCTCAGTGGTTCCACCTGGCCCTTATTTTTTTCCCAAATGATTTTGAGGTTTGTTCTACATTGTTCTCCCTCTCTATCCAGGATGTCCTACATAGATCCCTCTCTGAGTGTTTGACAGTGATGGTAGCTGGCCACCATCTAGTTCTTCTGGTCTCATAGTCGTATAGGCTGAGGATCACATGGTGTACCAGTCGCTTGGACTAATCGTTTCCATCCTCCATTTGTTTTAGCTGCTCTCCACTCACTCATCAGAAGGAATGTTGGGCAATCTACTTCCCTGGTGATACTGCCTCAGAAACCCAAGGAGGGGTCACTATGAGTTGGGTCTGACTTGACGTCACATAACAACAACAACACTCCCTGCTTAAGGCCAAGTTTCAGTGTCTCTTCTGACATCCATTTTGGTCTTTTCTTCCTTTCTTGTCTTTTTAAAGACCTCTTGCTTTCTCCATGGATGATGTTCTTGATGTCATCACACAATTCCTCTGGTTTTTGGTCATTGGTGTTCAATGTATCAAATCTACTCTTTAGATAGTCTCTAAATTCAGGAGGGATATTATCAAGGTCATATTTCGGTTCTTATGGACTTGTTTTGTTTGTCTTCAACTTCAACTTGAATGTGCATATGAGCAGTTGATGATCTGTTCCACAAGCAGTTCTTGACGTTGTTTTAGCTGAAGATATTAAACTTCTCCATCACCTCTTGCCACAGATGTAGTTAATCTGATTCCTGTGTATTTCATCTGGTGAAGTCCTCATGT
Source organism: Orycteropus afer afer (assembly GCF_000298275.1). Taxonomy (NCBI): domain Eukaryota; kingdom Metazoa; phylum Chordata; class Mammalia; order Tubulidentata; family Orycteropodidae; genus Orycteropus; species Orycteropus afer. The sequence continues at coordinate 2,144,355 of NW_006921813.1, read as the reverse complement.
ATAGTCATCTTTTATGTTGTTGAAAAAAGATATTTTCAATGAATAAGTCATTGGTCTTGCAAAATGCTATCATGCCTTCTCCAGTGTTATTTCTATCACCAAAGCCATATTTTCAACTACCGGTAACTCTTCTTTGTTTCCAACTTTTGCATCCCAGTCACCAGTGATAATCAACACATCTTGATTGCATGTTTGGTCAATTTCAGACTACAGAAGTTGGTAGAAATCTTCAATTTCCTCATCTTTGGCTTTTGTGGTTGGTGAGTAAATGTGGATAATAGTAGTATTAACTGGTCTCCCTTGTAGGTATACGGATATTATCTCATCACTGACAGCATTGTACCTCAGGACAGGTCTTGAAAGTCTTTGTGATGATGAATGCCACACCATTCTTCTTCAATTTATCATTCCTGGCATAGTAGATCATATGGTTGTCTAAATTGTGTTGTCAGAATGGCCCAAAGCAGTCCATTTCAGGTCACTAATGCTTAGGATATTAATCTTTATGTGTTCCATTTCATTTTTTACAACTTCCAATTTTCCTAAATTCATACTTCATACATTCCATGTTCCAATTATTAATGGATATTTACATCTGTTTCTTCTCATTTTGAGTTGTGCCACATCAGCCAATGGAAGTTCCAAAAGCCTTACTTTATCCATATCATTAAGGTCATCTTTACTCTGAACAGTCAATTCTTCCCTAGTCAAATTTTGAGTGCCTTCTGACCTGATGGGGTTGTTCATAAAGTGTTCCAGTAATATATCGGACAGTGTTTCACTGCTATTCATAAGGTTTTCACTGGCCAATTCTTTGAGATGTGGATAGCCTCTTCCTTCTTTTGAGTCTGTCTAAGCCTGGAAGCTCTGCTGAAACCTGTCCACCATGGGTAACCCTGATGGCATTTTGCAACATGGTGGCATAGCCTCCAGCCTCACAGCAACAGGTAAGCCACCACAGAATGACAAAACTATATATATAATGTAAGGAGGGAGTAATAAAGCAAGCATGAACCTTGTTTAACCTATTATTCAAGTCTTGGAAAAGGATAGATTAAGTAATTAATAAAATTCTCAGGTTAGGCTTTTAAATGTGGGCTCATGTTATTTTTTCCTTCCCATAATCAATAGCAGCTACTCTAGACCTTTATCTCATTAAAATTCCTAACTCATTGCTGTTGCCCTCACCTTTACTATACACTATACTATATACTATATAGTAATTCTTTCTTAAGAATTGCTGCCCAAAACTATATATTTTCAATTTTGCTAACCTCCACCTCAGGACTTCTCTAGAGGGTTACCCACCCTTTTAATGAAAATTACCACCCTTATGGCTTTCCTACTTTCTTCCTAGGAAAAAATGTATCCATTCATTTCCAAAGCCAGATGTTATACAAATTGCATATAAGACTATTTTTTTTTACTTAAGATGACAAAATACTTATAAAATGTCAGTTCAATGGAAGTTCCAAAGGAGGTTCAGTGATTTTTTGATAGTGTCATTTTCAGCACAGGACCTGGAATACAGTAAATAGCTAATGACTGTTTTCTGAAACAAATTGGAATAAGATGGAGGATGGATTTCCTGCTCAGAGTATTGCCTAAAGGGAAGGACATAATATGTCACAACATGCCATAATTGCCAGAAACTCTGGGAAGTCCAAAGGATGCTGGAGACACCAGGTTTCAGAAGGAGAAGACAAGAAAGAAAGCTGTGAATCTCAGGGGTCTTCTGCAGGGTTTGAGATCTATGGTGGTTTTTTTTTTTTTTTTTTTTTGGCAGGGGTTATTCTTAGAGGATCTAATATGTAATCATCCTTAGGGTAAAATGAAAGGTTAAATGGTAATTATGCATCTTAATCACTTCAAGCATTTCATAAGAACTCTTCAGTTTTCAAACTTGAATAAATATTTGGCACTTTAGACATATACTTGACAGACTTCCTTACAAGTATTAGAAAAGTAGTGAGCAATCATAGTTTGTTGAATGAGCACGAGAAAAAGTTTGTTTCTAGGAAATGAACTCAGAGCAGAAGCCATTAGTCTGTATTGTAACCCACCAGCTGAGTACTGGGATTTGATTGAGTGGCCAGGGTGCAGACAAAAGAAAAACAGGTGGTCCAATTGACCCAGGAGAGGGGATTTGCTAGGTTAAGTGGGTAAGGCATCTGAGATTTCTGACAAAAAGGCTGAGAAGATGCTGGATAGGGAGGTGAGCAAAACCAAATTAACCAATAAGGAAAAAATAAGGCACTACAACTGTGATACTATCCAGAGAAGACTGGGTCAGAAAGACTAAGATTAGGACATCCTAGTCTCAGAATTAAATATTTTACAGTGGAAGAGTTCAGAAAATTAAGTAAGGGCAAAAGTGGCTATGTGTTGTTTGATTAAGTGTAAGTATCCATGCCATTTATAAGATCTATTTCAAATCTTTTGTAAGTGTGTAACCTTTACACACTTAAAGGGTTAAAGGATGGAGATACACTTCTCTGTGATTCTTGTCCATTTCAGGTCATCCTAAGCAGAATGCCTAAGGGTCACAGAAAAATGATACTGTCCTAGATTCAGCACTTAACATTCTCATGGTACTCTGGACTTTGCTGATCTTGGAAGATGCCAAAAGGTCTGTGATTTAGGAATTTAGGACTGCTTTAGCCCTCTTCCAACTTTTAGATGCTGAACCCAATCTTATTATTTAGAAACAATTCGCCTACTTCCCCCACCCATGTGACAGATACTTGATATTTTGGCCTTGATTCTTCTCTCTGCACTTTTGATATTTTTTTCTCCATTCCTTATATAATCATCCTTACAAAATCATCTCATAGTCATCCACATTCCCCTGCCCTTACAGAATTTGAATGTCCATCAAACTCTTTCATTTAGTTGGACATGAGGTTCTCCTTTTTTTGAGTCGAGTCCATTTAGTTGTTTTCCAAAACCTGGTACAGCGTCTCTCAGGGATCTATTCAAAAGTATCTGCTCTTTCACTCTGAGTTGGAAAAGATCTAAGAAATGCTTATATAAATCTTATTTATAATTTACTTTAGGCAGGCTAAAGGAAAGTATCAATTGACAATTATGGCAACTAGGGCACTACTTAAGTGGAATAAATGTGTTAGGACTGAAGGATTTTCCTTTTGTCTTCAAATCATAACACCTGTGAATTCCATGGGTTAGAGCAAGTTATATGTACCTCTCCCTCTGCTATTTCAGAGCAAGACCAGATAGCCTAGATAAAGAAGTCCCAGTTGCCATTGTATCAATTCTGACTTATAGCAACCCTATGTGCGTCAGAGCAGAACTGCTCCATAGGGTTTGTCATGACTGTTTTGTTCTTTTTCCGTAGATGCAGAATGTCAGACCTCTCTTCAGAAGCAACTCTGGGTGGACTGTCACCTCTAACTTTCAGTTAGCCGGCGAGCACTTCACAGTTTGCACTCCCCAGGGATGACAAAGAATATGTCTGACAGATAATATTCCTTATGAAATGTAGTAACTCAGAATGTCTAACAAGAAGTGCATGGATGATTTCTATTTCCTTGGAAATTGCTGCTTAATCTTGTGAACCTTTCCTGGAACACATGGATGAAACATGTCAGACAGCAGAAAATGTCTGGGAAATTTTACTATGTGTTCTCCCCCTCCTAATTGGATATTTGTGTGTTTAAATGGGAGCAAGGACACTCTGCAGTCAGAGAGAGAGAGAGAGAGAGAGAGAAGAGAGAGACTGACTTTGCAACAAAGCTGGAGACCCCCACAGGCACTCCGGAACCCAGAGTTAGCAGCTCTTACAGTTTAAGAGACAGCTGGTTTAGTGAAGTGAGAAGCATTTTGTTCTTTAAGCAAAAAGCTTCGGGGCACGGAGGTTTGGGAATCTGTGAGGTTACTTTGCATATTCAGAATTGGTTGCTTCACTTTCACAGGAATTAATTTTCTATTCTGTCATGAGTGTGTTTGTCTTGAATTTGTCTTTTATTTTTAAGCTTTGTTGTTGTTGTTAGGTACTGATTTAAAATTGTTTTTATCTAAGGCACATAAAAGTCTTTACTTCTTCAACTGTTCCTACCACTGAGAGAAAATGCTTCAGATTTATGGGTGTTTACCCAAACTCCACACTTTTCTTCAGACAGACACATCTACTGGTAACTACTACTCAAGGATGAAACTCAATTCTCTGATCTTATGCACCAGAAATAACACAAGGTGCCCTGCTGTGGAGCCTACCTAAAGGTAGCCCTCCCATTCCTTGAAGTGAGTGGTAGAAAGAAAGTTGGTCCTGACGGTCTCTCATACTTCAAACTCTACATTTTCATTCACTATCCTCAACACAGCAGGAGACTAACACTTCCATTGTTGTTAGTCACCATCAAGTGGGATCTGATTCACAGTGACCTTATGTCTAATACAATGAAGTGCTTCCTGTTTTGCACCAACTGTATGATTTTTGGTATGTTTGAGTCTATTGTTGTGGCTACTGGGTTAAACTACCTCAGTGAAGATTTCCCTTGTTTTCATTGGGCCTTTACTCTAACCAAAGTTGATGTTGTCTAGCAGTTGGTCTTTCCTGATGCCTGTCCAATGTAAATGAGTAGAAGTCTTGTCGTCCTCACTTCGAAAGAACCTTCTGGTTGTATTTCTTCTAAGACTGATTTATTCATTCTTTTGGACTTCACAGTATACTCAATTTTCTTTGCCAACACCACAGTTCAAATGAAAATTTTTCTGTCTTTTTCACTATCCAACTTTTTCATGCTGTATGTGAGGCAATTGAAATGACCATGGTTTAGGTGAATGAAAAACATATACAAATTATCTTTGCTTTTAGAACTGTAAAGAGATTTTTTGCAGCAGATTTGCTCCATGTAATATATCATTTGATTTCTTGTCTCATGCTTCCATAGACATTGATTGTTGATTCAAGTACAATGAAATCTTTGACAATTGCAATATTTTTCTTTATTTAACATATCGTTGTGAGGATTTTTGTTTTCTTCACATTTAGATCCAGCCCATACTGAAGGCTGTAGTGTTTTGTCTTCATCAATAAGTGCTTCAACTCATCTTTACTTTCTGCAAGCAAAATTGTGTCATCTGGATATCTCAGGCTGTTAATGAATCTTCCTCCAATCCTAATGCTGTGCTCTTCTTCCTATAGTCTGGCTTCTCAGATTATTTTTTTTAGCATATAGATTGAATAAGTAAAGTGAAATGAAAACCCTGCCACACACCTTTTCAAATTTTGAACCATACAGTAACCTTGTTCAGTTCAAATGATTGCCTCTTGTTCCATGTATTGGTTCCGCATGAGCACATTAGAGTGTTCTGGGATTTCCATTCTTCTCAGTGTTATCTATACATAGTGTGTTATGATCCACCCAGTTGCATGCCTTTTCATAGTCAATAAAACACTCGTAAACATCTTTCTGGTACTCTCTGCTCTTGGCCAAAATCAGACATAGATGTACCAGTTCTTTGGACCAGCTTCAATCAAAGCTTCTTCAGCAAAACCTGAAGCCTCTGCAGATACTCCACAAAAAAGTATTTTCTGGAAAGCTAATTTGGGAAATTAACTCTAGAAAACTAGTTTGCTTACATAGGGGAAAATGACTTTTTTAAAAAATCCACAATAGGCATTAACAGATTAAAGGCTCTCAAATTCCTATAACAATGTAATCTTTTTCATTTTTTCTTTATATGATTTAGAGTCTCCTGAACTTATTTGAACATGAGATTCCATTCTCCCCACCCTTTCCTTTTACATAACACCTATTAACCTACTATGGTTTGATTAAACTCAACCATTAGAGAGCTATGAGACCTAGATTCATTCAGTTGTTTTAACCCCAGTAGAATTGCTTTTACTGAGCTGCGTTTTGACTTTTGTCCATCTAACTACATTGAGAGGAATCCCAGGAAGTTGTCCTGGGAAGCTGTTTATTGAATTAATTGAAAGTCTGTTGTAGAGGAAATGTTCACTACAATTTAATTTTCTCTTCATGAAGACTCAGTGGAGCAATTTTCCCCCAAAAAGTTGTGATTTTCCTGAATTATGAGAATGTTTTTATTTTGTGGACACCATACATATCCTGTTCTTCATGCTGGCAGGTAGAAAGACCAAGTTTTGAGACACTAAACTGAGACTCCCAGCATGCACTTCTTGTACTAATTTCTTTCCTGACTTAATTTTTTCCCTAGTACTATTTTTTTGTTTACCATCCCCATTTATGAAGTTATTATAAAGTTTGTCCTTTCTAATTCATGGATTTTATAGACTGGTATGTAATGCTATTGCAATAGAGATGGAGGATAAAGATCATTGCTTAAAATTTCCATTCAGTATTTGAATAAGTAAGATAGTCTGGCTATCTGAATTTAAGATATTTATATTCAGTGACAGTACACTCCCCCCTCACTTGTCAACATGATTAGTTTCCAAAGATCAGTTTGTTATCTGAAAATCAACATGCAAAAAATGGAGGATGACCACATCAGATCAAAAACTGAAGGATGACTACATCACCATATAACTGCCAAAGCACTGAGAATCACGGCCCAGCCAAGGTGACAGGCCAGCAGAATCTCAGCCATCGCAGCCAGCATCACTGTTGCCTTATCCCTTGGCATTTTTTCATCCACACATATGTTGTCAATACATGAATAGTCATATAGTAGATTTTTTACTGTTGTCATCAATGTGAAATATCAGATAACAAGATAGTCACTAAGTGAAGAATAGGTATATTGATTTCCTAGGGCTGCCGTGGCTTACAATGTTGGTGACAGAGTGTCCAAGATCAGGATATTGGCCATACTGATTCTTTCTGAGGGTTCTGATTCTCTCTTAACTTCTTGTAACTCCAGGCATTCCTTGGTTTCCAGCTGTAGCATCACATAGTATCCTTTCTCTGTCTCTCTGTGTATCTCTTCATTCTTTATAAGGACACTTGTCATATAGTATTAGGAGCCACCCTACTGCAGTAAGACACATGGTAACCTAAATGTTACCATATTCAAAGACTCTATATCTGAACAGGGTTACACTCACAGGCACAGGGGTTAGGACTTCAACATATCTTTAGGGGGACACAATTTAACCCATAAAAGCAATGTACTAACTTGACTGCTGACAAGAAGGCTGGTGGTTCAAACCCACCAGCCACTTCTCAGAAGGAAGGGTGGGCAATCTATTTCTGCAGTGATACCACCTTAGAAACCCAAGGAGGGGTCCCTATAAGTTGGGTCTGACTCAACGGCATATAACAACAAACTGCTTTTAAGAGGATTAAATTCAGAAAATTGCTGATCCTACTTTAAAATTGAGAAATATATTTCCATATTCCCAAATAAGATACGGCATGATAAAACTGAGTTCTAGACTAAATTAAAACAGTTGAATCCTAGTCCTAATCACTATTCAATTTATTAATTTAAGAAACTTTTATTGCTCATCTGCCCTTTCCCTTGGTTCCAAGATCTCCGCTAAAGGTAGAAGACACAAAGATCCTTAAGGCATCTGGACCACTTTTGCAAGTTACTGAACTATTTCGGAGAGTTTATTGCTTTTTCATTACTATAATTTCTGTTGAGGTAGTATATGAACACAGCTAAATTATGAAATATTTCAGAAGTGCTAGGAAACTTTTTCCTTATATCTTATCTCTCTCCATAAAAGAAACCACGTTTAAAATTTTCTAATTTTCAGTTGTGGCATTCTGGTGGCTACCTTCTTTTCTCTAAGTAACATGTCTCTATTGCTCTTTCTTGATCTGTCAGCTTAACTTTATCTGTGGACTGCCCGCAAAGATAAGTAAGGATTTAGCTCTCTTCATCTATTTTCAAACTCTACTTCTCTTTCTTCTAATATTGGTATTCCACTATTTTAAAATATATTTAATTAAATCACTTATTTGGATTGCCAATAACTGAAGATTTAATATTTATGCTGCTCTTTTTCATGGCTCAGTATAATCAGTGTTTCACTACAACTACTTTGATTCGTTTATTAGTTTCCATAACTCTAAACAATATCCACCACCCATCTGTCAGTTTGGCTTACTGTGGTGGCTTGCATGTTCCTATGGTGCTAGAAGATATGCCAACTGGTATTTCAAATACTAGTAGAGTCATCCAGAGTGGACAGCTTTCAGCAGAGTATCCAAACTAAGACAGACTAGGAAGGAAGGCCTGGTAATTTGCTTTCAAAGCTTAAGTAGTGAAAACCTTATGGAAAGCAATAGTACATTGTCCTACACATTGCTGGAAGATGAGCCCCTCATGTTGGAAAACCAAAAAACCAAACTCACTGCCGTTGAGTTGGATCTGACTCATAGCGACCCCTCCTTGGGTTTCTGAGACAGTATCATTACAGAAGTAGATCACTCAATCTTCCTTCCCAGGAGTGGCTGGTGGGTCTGAACCACCAGCTCTCTGGTTAGCAGTCAAATGCCTTGGCACTACACCACCAGAGCTCTTCAAAGTAGAGTTAATCTTAATGATATGTATGGAGTAAAGCCTTTGGGATCTTCAGTTGCTGATGTAGCATGACTCAAAATGAGAAGTAACAGCTGCAAATATCCATTAATATTCGGGATGTGAAATGCACAAAGTATGAATCAAAGAAAATTAGAAGTCAAAAATGAAATGAAATGCTTGAAGATCAATATCTTAGTTGTTAGAGAGCTGAAAAGGACTGGTATTGGCTATTTTGAATCCAAGAATCATATGATCTACTATTCCAGGAATGACAAAAGCAAGAGCAGCATTACATTCATTGTGCTTTCATCCTCAAAAAGAGTATTTCAAGATCTATTCTGAATTACAATACTGTTAGTGATAGGTTAATAAGCATATTTCTACAAGAGAAGACCAGTTAATATGATTATTATTCTAATTTTTGTACCAACCACAAATACCAAAGATAAAGAAATGGGAGATTTTTAATGAATGGCTGTAATCTGAGATTAATAAAATATGCAATAATGTGCATTGATGGTTACTTGTGATTAGTGTATGAAAGTTGAAATGAAATGAAAGAAGAAGGAATGGTAGTTGGGGAATAGGGCTTTGGTAAAAGGAAGGATGCCAGAGATAGCATGGTAGAACTCTGCAAGACCAATGATTTATTCACTGGAAATATATTGTTTTTAACAACTCCGATGAAAGGTCTATATCTTTATATGCCTTTCTGGGTGAATTACACAGTAAGCAAATCAACTACATCTGTTAAAAGATATGATAGAGAAGTTCAATATTATCAATCAAGACAAAGCAGAGGCTGACAGTAATAAACCATCGATTGCTTATACCCAATCCAAGTTGAAAGTGAAGAAAATCAATGCAAGTGCATGAGAGCAAAAGTATGACCTTGAATACATCTTGCCTGAGTTTAGAGACCACTCAAGAATAAATCTGATGCATTGAACACTAATGACTGAATACCAGAAGAGTTATAGCATGTCATCAAGGACATCATACATGAAGGCAATATGATGTCATTAAAACAATAGGAAAGAAGGAAAAGATCAAAGTGGCTTTAAAAGTGACTCTGAAACTCACTCTTAAGTGCAGAGTACCTAAAGTGAACAGAGGAAATGACGAAGTAAAAGAGCTGACAAAGGATTTCTTGAGCTGCTCTTTGAATATAATACTTTACCAGATAAAGTATTATAATGAAATGTTCAAAGGCCTGGAGTTAGAAAACCAAAAGAGAAGAAAATGATTGGCATTTCTCAAGCTGAAAGAACTGAGGAGAAAATTCAAGTCTCAAGTTTCAATACTGAAGGATTGTATGGGCAAAAATTAAATAATGCAGGAAACATCAAAACACAATGAAAGAAATACAGAGAGTCACTGTACCAAAAAGAATTGGTCAATGTTCAGCTATTTCAAGAGGTAGCATATCATCAAGAACCATTGATACTGAGGGAAGTCCAACTTGGCACTGAAGGCATGGCCCAAAAAACAAGCCTCTAGGAGTTGATGGAATACAAATTGAGATGCTTCAACTAATGGTTGTTATTATGGAGGTGGTTACTCATCTGTGTCGAGATATTTGGAAGACACCCACCTGGCCTACTAACCCTGAAGATCTAATTCCATGCTCATTCCAAAGAAAAGTGATCAAATGGGACTCAACAATGAAAAAAAATAACTGTAGCCATACACCAATAATGAATTGCCAGAAGTCCAAGCTAGATTCAGAAAAGGATGATTTTGGAGGAAGACATTCATTAATAACATACAATATTCAGATGACACAAGCTTACTTGCTGAAAATAAGCATGGCTTGAAGCACTTACTGATGAAGGTCAAAGACTACAGCCTTCAGTGTTGATTACATCTAAGTATAAAGGAAATGAAAATTGTCACAACTTGATCAATAAATAACAAAATGGTAAAAGTTGAAGAAATTGAATTTGTTAAGGATTTTATTCTACTTGGATCAACAATCAATGCTCATGGAAGCATCAGTCAAGAAATCCAACAGTGTGTTCCATTTGGCAAATCTGCTGTTAAAAACCTCTGTAAAGTGTTAAAAAGCAGAGATGTCACTTTGATGATTAAGGTGCACCTGACCAAAGCCATGGGTCCTTCTTTGATTACATCATATGCATGGGAAGCCAGACAACAAAAAAGGAAGGTAAAAGAATTGACATACTCTAATTGTGGTGTCTCTCTCCAGATGTAGGTATTGTGAATATTTTGTCCTAGTTTGTTCCTTGTATCTTAATTTTACAAAATGTCTTTCAGGATAAAAGATCTGTCCTTAACTGCTGCTTTAAATCCTGGATATATTTAATTCTGTCATTATTACTAGCCATTTTCATCAGTGTACTGTCCAATATAATATAATAATAATAATATAATATAATAACCACTGACCCTTGGTGGAAGCAAGACTGCACAATCTACTTCCATAAAGATTTACCACCTCAGATACCCAATGGGGGTCACTATGAGTCAGAATTGAGTCAATGGCA
>NW_006921813.1:2128484-2129906 GCF_000298275.1 Orycteropus afer afer | reverse complement strand
GATTTGATGCATTGAACACCAATGACCAAAAACCTGAAGAATTGTGGGAGGATATCAAGAATATGATCCATGAAGAAAGCAAGAGATCATTAAAATGATGAGAAAAGAAGAGAAGACCAAAATGGATGACAGAAGAGACTCTGAAACTTGCCCTTGAGCAGAGAGTAGCTACAGCAAATGGAAGAAATGACAAGATAAAGGAGATGAACAGAAGATTTCGAAGAGCAGCTTGAGCAGACAAAACCAATTATTATAATGAAATGTGCAAAGACCTGGAGTTTGAAAACAAAAAGGGAAGAACATGCTCAGCATTTCTCAAGCTGAAAGAACTGAAGAAAAAATATAAGCCTCAAGTTGCAATATTGAGAGATTCTATGGGCAAAATATTGAAACATCAAGAGAAGATGGCAGTAATACACAGAGTCACTGTACCAAAAAGAACTGGTTGATCTTCATGCATTTAAGGAAGCAGCATATGATCTAAAACCAATGGTATTGAAGGAGGACGTCAAAGTTGCAATGAAAGAATTGGAGAAGAACAAGGCTCCGGGAATTGACGGAATACCCATTGAGATATTTCAACAAATGGATACCCCATTGGAGGCACTCACTTGGTTATGCCAAGAGATTTGGAAGGCTGCTACCTGGCCAACTGACTGGAAGTGACCCATATTTGTATCCATTCCAAAGAAAGGTGATCCCACAGAATGTGGAAATTATCGAACAATATTATTAATATCAGACGCAAGTAAGATCTTATGGAAATTAATTCAAAAACAGTTGCAGCAGTATAGAGAACTTCCAGAGGTGCAAGCTGGATTCAGAAGAGGATGTGGAACAAGGGATATCATAGCTGTTGTCAGATGGATCTTGGCTCAAAACAAAGAATACCAGAAAGATATTTACTTGTGCTTTATTGACTATGCAAAGGCATTTAATTGTGTGGATCATTACAAATTACAGGTAACATTGAGAAGAATGGTAATTCCTGAACACTTGATTGTACTCATGAGGAACCTGTACCTTGACCTGGAGGCTGCCATTCGAATGCAACAAGGGGACACTACGTGGTTTAAAATCAAGAAGGGAGTGTGTCAGGGTTGTATCCTTTCCCTACACTTATTCATTCTATATGCTGAGCAAATAATCTGAGAAGCTGGACTATACGAAGAAAAACATGGCATCAGGATTGGAGGAGGAATCATTAACAACCTGAGATACGCAGATGATACAAGTTTGCTTGCTGAAAGGGAAGATGACTTGAGGCACTTACTGATGAAGGTTGAAGAATACAGTCTGCAGTGTGGATTACATCTCAATATAAAGAAAACAAAAGTCTTCAAAACTGGACCAATGAGCAGCATCACAATAAATGGAGAGAAGATTGAGGTTGTCAAAGAATTCACATTGTTTGGTTCTACA
>NW_006921813.1:2126966-2128384 GCF_000298275.1 Orycteropus afer afer | reverse complement strand
TTGTATACTTGCAATGTGACTAGTCCAAATTGAGATGTCCCGTAATTATAAAATATACACTGGTTTTCAAAGATCTTTCTTTTTTTTTACAAAAAAGAATGTAAAATATCTCATTATTAATTTTCTATGTTTAATACATATTGAAATGATAATATTATGAAACACAATTTAACCTGTTTCTCTTTATTTTTTCAGTCTAGTAATCAAAAGAACTGAACCCGATGCCATAGAGTTGTGTCTGACTCATAGCGACCCCTCCTTGGGTTTCCAAGGCAGTATCACTAGGGAAGTAGATTGCCCAACCTTCCTTCTGAGGAGTGACTGCTGGGTTTGAACTGCCAGCCTTCTGGTTAGCAGTCAGATGCCTTAGGCACTATGCCACCAGAGCTCCTAGGAAAGTAAAAGTTATTTATGTGTCTTACCTTTTATTTTGATTGGACAGTGTCTTTCCAGAATATTTGCAAAGTAATTTGCAAACATCTGTTCTTATTCCTAGAACAGTTACCATGCTAATAGCATTTGAGGAGCAGAAAATATATGACAATAAAATGGAGAAAAATTTTAATTGATGACTTGAGTTGTAATCCTAGTTACAGGATAGAACAGCTGTTATTTCCCTAAGAAGTTTCCTTCAGTGACTTCTGCAAAAATTTCCACCCTTCTCTAGGCTCTGAATGACTACCTTGACATTTTTTCCCTAGTCCTGCATTTTCCACCATATTTTTTTAACTTGAATATTTTTCCAAGATAGTCATTCTCAAAGTATAGTCTCTGTTCAAAGAGCAAGCATCAAAATTGCCTGGGAATTTGTTAGAAATGCAAATTCTAATTCTTTAATGTTTCAGACACTCTTCAGGTGAATTGAGATCTCAATAATTGTGATGAATTCTAATGCTTGAGAACCACTGCTGCAGAAACTCTTAACACCCTAAACACATTGTCTTTAAGGTCACCAACATCTCCTTTTCCCAAATTCCTTGTTCTTATTCACCTTCTTAATTTTAACAAAGGTATAAAAAACATCAGTATCATTTTCGATTAATTCTTCCTTCTCAACACCCACATGCAATGACTCATCAACTCCTACCAGTACTGACTTCCAAGTGTCTTAGCTTGGAGTGAACAGTCCCTCATTCAGTGTTTGCAAAGGTTGTTTCTCTCTTTTGGCTCCCATTTATGCTATGTTCTGGCCAAATTGAGCTACTTTTTGTACCATAATGCTCTACATTGATCAAGTTCTTTTCACTAATTAGGAAGTGCTCTTCATTCCCATCTACCCAATCTCCAACTTCCCAGGGGACAAATTTTACCTGTCCTTAAAAGTATAGTTCAAAAGTCTTCACTGGGAGGTTTCAACCTTCTCTAACAAGGAGCACTCCTCTGTTGGCCAAGTTAAATAACATATCTGACTCTTTAAA
>NW_006921813.1:2120084-2123541 GCF_000298275.1 Orycteropus afer afer | reverse complement strand
TTTTTCAAATAATAAATTATTGTATTTTCAGTGAAAGTCTGCACAGGAAGTTAGGTTCCCATTTAATAATTACCACACAAATTTTTCCATGAGATTGGTTATAGTTTTCACAATATATCAATATTCTCATTGGTTTCACAATGAGTGTTTTGTTTCAAGTAATCTGGTTTCCCTGTCCTCTTTACCTTTCACCTTTGCTCTAGAGTAATGACCATTTGGTCTCATATATCTGATTTTTCAAAAGGGCCCAGTACCCACAGGTAATAGTCTTTATTCTTTAAGCCAATCTGCTATTTAACTGAAAAGTGGCCTGTTATCTTCTTCTTTTATTAATCCTGCCATGGTGTAAGTTCCTGTAACTATAATTATTTATGTATTGAATAAATGAATGAATTCTTTATGTAACAAATATTGAGTTGGTTTGTTTGCATGTATATGTTCTTTAAAATTATGACTTTCCTGGGAGACACACTTTTAAGCTTCCATTTTGTGAAGGATAGAGGCTCAGAGAACATACTGTGCCTAACATCATAGAATTAGTAATAGGCAGAGTCTGGATTTGGTCTGGTCCTTTGGTGCAACACCATATTGTTTTGCCCAAAGTAGGTGCTAAGTAAACAACTAAGTTATATAATGAAATCTTTTTTGCATCTCTCCATTTGTCTGTCTATATTCTCACTCCATAATCATAAAAACCTGTTGTTTTCAATTCTGACTGTGACCTTTCAGAAGCAATTCACCAGGCCTTTCTTCTGAGGCATTGCTGGGTGGGTTTGAACCAGCAACCTTATTTTTAGTGATCAAATGGTTATCTGTTTCCACCATTAGGGACTTCCTCCCTTTGCCTCAGTCAATCAGCCTTATCCCCTTATGACAGTAGTGTTCCAGTACCTAATGAGTATCAGCTTCCGATTATCCTCTAATGCATGCTGTACACAATCAGATTAATCTTCCACAAGTATAAGCTTGAGTATGACTTTAGTTCTTCCACAATGTCATAGTGCCATAAAACAGGCTCTAGTCTTCAGTCAAACCTTTTTATACATTGTTTGGCCCATCTTATGCCCCCACACTTACCAAATGCTTATCAGATTGGGGTGTTTTGGAATATTCCACGTTCCTCAAATATGCCTCAGGCTCTCTCGCTTCTCTGTTTTTGTCCATTCTCTTCTCTTCACCCTGACCAGTAGTTAATCAGTTGTTGCTGAGTCTATTCTAACTAATGGCCACTTCATGTGCTACAGAGTAGAAACTTACTCCATAGATGTTTTTTTGTCTTAAATATTTTGTGATTTATTATTATTATCATTGTGCTTTGGGTGCAAATTAACACAGCAGATACATTTTACATTCAACAGTTCATGCACATTTGATTTCATAGTCCCGCTTACTATCCACGACCATAAACAGCTCTCCTCCCCTCTCCTCCCTGTGACCCCCCCGCCCCCGTGCCCTTCTCATCTATGCGCTCCTGTCTGTCCAGCTCTCCCTCTGTGTGAAGCTGTCTCATGGCTGAGTGATCTAAGGGGTGCATCTCCCAACAGTAAGTCGGAGTATTTTCCTGTGGTAGGTGTTCTGCTTGTAGGTCTTTCTACTGTTGGGCTGAGAGCCAATTCACAGAAGTGAGTCCATTTCGAGGCCTGGAGGATAACCCAGGGCCAGTCTCTATCTGACCAGTAATTCTGGTCATTTTTGTGATTTTGAATTTTGTTCCACATTTTTCCTCCCACTCTAACCAGGATCTCCAATTTTGATCCCATGGGGTTGACATGATTGTGGCTTTTCATAAGCTTCAGAAGCAGATGACCAGGTTTTTCTGCAGAGGTGCATCTGGTGAGCTTGAACGGCTGATCTTTTTTTTTAGTAGCCAAGTGCATTAACTATTTGTACCACCTAGGGACATCTACTCCACCCAAATTTGTACCTGCGGAAACCCACTACCATGAACTCAATTCCAACTCCTAGCAACACTATAGGACAGAGTAGAACTGCCCCATAGGGTTTCCAAGGCTGTAAATCTTTATGACAACAGCTTGCCTCATCTTTCTCCCATGGAGCAGATAGTGGGATTGAACCACCAAACTTTTGGTTAGCAATTGAATCCTTTAACTACTATGCCACCAGAGTTCCTTACCTGCTGAAAGCCACCTGCAAAGTCATTTCACAGCAAAAGTATCTTTAATAATTGCAACAGAAATCATTGCATTCTTTTTTTTACCTCCCTTTTAATCTGATTACATAAGAGACAGGGAATGAAGTCTTCTGGTAGGGTCACAGACTTTGGAGTCAGCTCTGAGTTTAAAGCCAAATTGGCAATCACCAGATGTATGACTTAGGACAATGTATTTAATTTCTGAGCCTCAATCACTGCATCTGTTAAGTCCTCAAACCAAAAACCAAATTCATTGCTATTGAGTTGACTCTAACTCATAGCAATCTTCATTGGGTTTCCAAGCCTATAATCTTTACAGAAGTAGATTGCTCCATCTTCCTCTCATGGATCAGCTGGTGGATTTGAACTGCTGACATTCTGGTTAGCAACCAAATGCTTTACTCACTATACCACCAGAGCGCCTTCTCTATTATATACAGACAGCTATATCTACCTGAGAGCTTGGGAGAATAAATGAGGTGACAGAAATGTATCATGAAATGCAGTATCTAACACACTGTAGCACAGAGTAACTGATAACTGTTGGTATTGGTGCCATTATTATTCTGTTCCTGTATCTTGTGTTTTGGTTCTTTCTCTTTCTTCCCATTAGATTGTAAGTTTTCTGGGTATAGTGACATTGGCTAATTAATCTTTTCAGATCAGGAAGAGGTATTCAGTCAGTATTTACTAAATGTATAACCTCAGTACCTCATTTAGCCTGTCTGAATTACAGGATATTGATTTATAGAATAAGAAACTTAAGAGTTTCCCAAATCCTTTTGGAGAGTGCCTTTTCATTCAACAACTTGTAAAAAAAAAAAAAAAAAAAACTCATGGCCTAATAGTTTGAGGGCAGAGATTAGAGTATGCAGACTGTGCTCCTTTCAATGATAAATTCTTACTCAAATTATTACAATATCCTCAGTGGAGTGGTCAGTAGACAAACGCATCTTGGATTTGATATGTACCCAATGCTCTAAATATATTCTCCTTCCTTTGTACAAAAATATTTTGTTTTTCTCTGTTCCCTCTTGATTGAACACAGTCCTCCTTTCTGCCCTTCTGGATCCCAGCCTCAATGTATTCTTATGATAAATCAAACAGCTTTTTATAAACCCCTGAAATCTTGGCGTCATTTGGCATACATTATGCTTTACAGTGTTTCTGAGAAATTATGTGACAGTCGAGGTTCATTACTGCACTCTAAATTAGGTATCTAGAGTGTGAGAACAAAAACAGTTGTTCTCAGAGTGGGGCTAGAATTCTGTCTTTGCTGGATTTAAACCCCTGCAGGTCTATCAG
>NW_006921813.1:2116017-2118634 GCF_000298275.1 Orycteropus afer afer | reverse complement strand
GGTTGGTGAAAGGGCTGGAGGGAGGCAGCATGTCTGGCCTTGCAGTAATAGGCCTTGGGCTACTGATAGTAATCCTGTCTTTCTCTTGTGGGGTTAGAGGAGGTCAGGAGATGCGGCTTCCTTGCCTTTTTTGCACCAGCATAGAGAAGGACTTCACTACAACCAAGAAAGGAGAATCTGTAGCTAAGTGCATTCTTTGGACCCGGGGTCCTTGCACTGAAAACTTCCTAGACCCAGCGGAAGATTGATGCCAAGACACATGAAGATCTCTAAGAAACAAAGAAGCAGAAGCTGAGAAAAAGACCTTCCCCCAGAACCGACAGGTAGAGAAAGCATTCTCCTAGAACCAGCACTCTGAATTCGGACTACTAGCCTCCTAAACTGTGAGAAAATAAATTTGGTTTATTAAAGTCATCCACTTGTGGTATTTTTGTTACAGCAGCATTAGACAACTAAAGCAGGCAGATGACAGGAAACAAGTTAAGGAGATAGAGTAGAGAGTTCAACAAATTGCAGGTGGCTTGTTGCCCCTAAACAGACAAACATGGTTAGCTTTGGACAATTATTGCCACTCAGAACCAAATGGGCCTAGTTTGTCAAAACTTCTAAGTTTTCAAGAAAAAGTAGAAATTTAGATTGTAATATATATTTTCATTTGCAAAGACTGACAAAGAATTAAGTTGAAAAAAAACAACAACAATATTTGAGGGCCAATTAAAACAAGTCTGTGGCTATTAGTTTATAATCTCTTGTCTATGTATTCTAATTACTTAAAGTAAGCTATCAAACAAAATATTACCATTTTAAGTTTTCAAGAAGCAATGCATTTCTCAGGACAACACTGTGATAGACTGTTCTAAGATATTTCCATTTCCTTTACAGGTTAGATTCCATTAGAATCTGAATGGCAATAAGACTGGCATCAGTTGCCTATGATGTACAAGACAAAATGGAAGCTACATAACTGTCTAAGACTTTTTTCTCCCTTTTCTCGAGGAGCTCATTATTTAGTTGGGAGAAATAGAAATTCAATCCCTGCAAAACATGACAAATATAATCATTGAGGGAGCATTTGTATAACTATAAACATTTCTAGGGATTCAGAAAGGGGTGTGGAAGAGAAATATGAAGCTGTGTTGATCAAGTAAAACTTATGAAGCAGAAAGCATGGACTGGACGTGAAGAAAAGAGCAGGAGAGAATTCCAAGAAGGCAGCAAAACTCCATATGACATTATCTCTGAGTAAGTGAGAAAACCAGACCATCAGAAACTAAGGGTTTATGTTGAAGAGTAAGGGAAAGAAAATTTGTTTTCCAAATCTGGCAACAAGACTTTTGAGCAAACTCTAACTATGTGGCCAAATAATTTGGACTTTCAAGTATTGGCTATGAAGATTTACATTAGGCTATCTAATACTTTATTATGAATTAATTCTTTTTGTTTTAATTCCATGTTAACCAAGCAATCTTCTGATTTTCACTTGATGTTCTTATAAGGTTGGCCTACTAGGTCACATCTATTATTAATTCTATTCCTTTGAACAAACTCATTGTGCTCCAAGAATGCTGATGTGTGCAATGTGTGTGTGTGCACATGTGTGCATAAATAATGATATATATGTATATGAATATATATAATTTTAAAAATATATTCTTAATATATTTTATATAGATAGTCAAATACACTGAGCTCGGGTAGCGTAGTGCCCAAGACACTTGACTGCTAATCAGAAGGCTGGCGGTTCAAACCCACCAGCCACTCCTCAGAAGGAAGGTTGGGCAATCTATTTCTGTAGTGATATCACCTCGGAAACCCAAGGAGGAGTCGCTATGGGTTGGGTCCAACTCGACAGCACATAACAACAACAACAACATACAAATACAGCTATAGGGAGGCCTGGTAGTGGAATGGCTAAGTATTTGGCTGCTAACTGAAAGGTTGGTGGATTGAACCTATCCCATAGCTCCTGGAGAGAAAGACCTGGCAATCTGCTCCTGTAAAGTGAACAGCCTAGCCAATCCTATAGGGCAGTTCTACTCTGTCACCTTGGTCACTGTGAGTTCAAATAGAGTTAATGGCACCTAACAATAATAACACACATACTTCTAATGACAAATTTTGGCCAAGAGATTATTTTCCAGAGAGAAATCTATTAAACTAATTTAATTCATTGTTCAAGTCTCTCAAGAGATCAGTTAAATCATTTTGAATTCTTATCATTTTCCATTTTTATTTTACTGAAGTTATTTTCAATGGGATCAATTAATTTTACTGTGGATTTGGTTTGACCTCTTTTGACATGCACTTGAAGTTTTATCATGTTCTTCTATTTAGAGTTTTCACTTTCATGGTTATTATTGCTATCAACTGAGGTAAAAATTCACTGTTCTAAATTTTGATAAGATGTTTGATTTTTCTACAATTATTTTGAACAAAATGTAACTTGGACCAGTGTGGCTGTTTTTATTTTTATTAAAGTAGTCAGTAGAGGTGGAGATAATAAAGCTATGAAAAGACAAAAGTTATACGTAGAGAATAAGATGCCTGCAATGCAGAAAACATTGGAATACAGAACACAGTGGTAGGCTGACCCTAAGATTCAAGTACATAAATAAAA
>NW_006921813.1:2111717-2115457 GCF_000298275.1 Orycteropus afer afer | reverse complement strand
AAAAAAAAAAAAGAGGGACCAGGTTGCTGGTCTGATAGAGCTTGATGGAACCCCTGAGACTATGGCCCCAAGCTGCCTTTCAGGTCTGGAACTGAACCGACACCTACAGCTTCCAGCCAAACAAAAGACAGGCATATGAGTGGAACATTTACCTGGGGTAGATACACTTCTTGGAGAGAACAATCATGGGAGAAAGAGGGGCTGCTTATACACAGGGAGACAGCTTAGGGGGCAGGAGTGCATGGAGGGATGGACACAGGAAAGAGGTAACTATTGGGAGGAAGTGGAAGGGGAGCTGTTGCATTGGGGTAAATTGTAGTCAATGTCATGAGACAAAGTGTATGTGAATTGCTGTCTGGAAAGTGAATTTTCTCTGTAAATTTTCACCCAAATCACAATAAAATAAAAAATAACCTCTTGAAGAATACAAAAAAATACAATGTGAAAATAAAGAAAGAAAAAAGAATCACCTAGAGATCTTGTTAAAATGTAGATTTTGCCTCAGTATATCTGGGGTGGAAATGCAAATTCTCAGCAAAGGGTCAAACTGGAATGAATTGGTTACTGCTTGCAACTCAGTTCAGCACTTCTCTTGTCCTCTGTACTCAGATTCCCAACCATGTCTTTCCTCTGTTTTGGAAATCCTGCATTCTGACTGAAGCCTCCTCTCTCCTCTTGCATTCTTCATTCTCCACGTGCCTTCCCTATTCCCCTGTGAGCCCACACATGCACCACATCACCATGCTTCTCATTAAAAAGAAGATGGATGCTGAGGTCAGATGGTTGTGGATCCAGTACGGACTCCATCACTCATTTTTGCAGTTTCATTTTGGACAAGAACCTCTCTGAGCCCTGATTTTCTTATCCATAAAAAAATGCATATAATTTTGTGATAATTAAATTTGAGAGAACATTGTAGGCTCTTTAATTGTGTCCATTTTCCTTATAAAAACTGTTAGCCCTTGCAACTACCTGTGTGTCTTTCATTTATGTAAGTGCCTCTAAAGTATTCATTCAGTCTCATTTACTTCTCACTCTTATTTAATCCTAATGTTGCCATCTGCCTTATAGTAAAAAAAATTCCTAACCATTACTGACCATGGTTACCCTTTAAATAAAATTTTTTGGAGCAAGAAGAAAGAAAATATTTGATAAGGAAGACTGAGGGCGGAGTTGGTTTCAAGTTTCAATCTATACTTTTATAAGAGTAAAGAATCTGAAAATAACTTAAGTGAGACAGAAACAGAAATTTTTAGTTCTGTTTTCACTATACTGGAGAACATTTCTGATCATCTTAAAAGATACCGTTCAATTTTGGTTTTATTTTTTTACAAAACAAATATTGCAACTCTGGCAAAAATCCAGAGGAATGGGAGAAGGAAGGGCTGCTTATGCACAGGGAGATAGCTCAGGGTGCAGAAGAGTATGAAGGGATGGACACTGGGAGGAGGTAACTATGGGGAGGAAGTGGGAGGGGAGCTGCTGCATTGTAAATTTTGGTCAATGACATGAGACAAAGTCTATGTGAACTGCTGTATGAAAAGTGAATTTACTCTGTAAATCTTCACCCAAATCCTAATAATAATAAAAAAAAAATCCAGAGGACTAGTGTTTTAAAAGACAACAAAACTCTTGAAATGATAATTGTGAACCCATGATAATTTCTTTTGCTGAAAATAAAGTGCTATCTGACAGAGAGATGAAAACACCGGGGCAGCCAAAGACCTGTTAGCATAAAAAAAATCTCAGAAAGAAAGCAAATCTTTATTAATCACAACCATTTCACAGGGACCATAGAAAATCCTCTGTTGTCAGTAGGAATTCTGTCTTATTGCAAGAATTTTGTATATAATAATTAGATGTGAAATGTTAAAAACTACACACAAATAATGCTTTTAAATATGACATAGCAGGTAACAAAATTGACTATTCTTCCTCATTTTAGATCTCGCTCATTTATGTATATATCAGATCATTGTATCAATAATTATATTAATTTAAATCACAACAGTCTATAATGCTTCTTTTGAGTCATTAACCACATTTGTATTTAATTTCAAAGGTCAAGTCCAAAACCATTTTCTGTAACATTCTGAATCCTAGGCCTTGGAATGGGTATTTGGGTTTTCATTATAAAATCTCTATAGAATCTTTCATGTTTTAGACACTAATTTTGGAAGGCCTGGATGGTCAGCCATTCCTTTTTACTTGGTGTTACTGATTGAATTGTGTCCCAAAAAATATGTATTAAAAGCCTAACCCTTGTACCTATAAATATGACCCTGTTTGGAAATGGGAGGGTGTCTTTTGTTATGTTAATGAGGTTGCAAAAGAGTGAAGTGGGTCCTAACCCCAACAACTGCTGAGTCACAGCAAGAGTCAAGAGACATACTGAAGGAAGAAGAGGAAGACAATGAAGACAGACATATCTACAAGCCAAAGATAACGTGCGTTATTTTCAGACTCTTTACTCTGTTGTAAAATTATTACCAGCAGAAGGTGAAACAGACAAGGAAGGCCCTCCATCTAGAGCCACGTCCTGAATTTGGACTTTCAGCCTCCTGAAGTGTTGTCATAGAATAAATAATAAATTTGTGTTCTTTAATGCCATTCATTTGTGGTACCTTCTGTTACCATAGCACTAAGTAATTAAGGTCCTGGCTCTTGAATAAGAAGCAAAGAACAAAGCCTTAATTATTCCTGTGACCTTTCTGTGGCCCTGGAAATGCTTGGGTAGCCTTTTCTCTTAGCACTTTTATTAAGGGAAATAACTACTCTGACTCAAGATAAATATAGAGGTGAAGATGGTGCAGAGGAATTACTAAGTTCTTGGAAATCAGGAAAGAAAATATAGGAAAAGGATCTGTCGTACATGACACTACAGAGTTTGTCAAGTTATTTTCATTTAAAGTAAAATAACACTCAAAGTACAGCTTATTTAAAAAAAAATATGTAGGTGTCGGGAAGCATTTCCTTTTCAGGGTGGGGGTAGTTGGCTTCTATTCACTCCTTGTAGAGCTGTGAACTCTCTCTAACTTGGAGACTAGTCTCCTCTCACTACATCTCATTTCCAAACTTCATAAAAAAAGAAGTGTCAGACACCAAAGTGATTGCAATTTGGCTAGCAGTTCAAGAAACTAAACTACTGATTGCTTTGTACCAATCTTTGTCCTGAACAGAGAAATCAAACACTATAAGACTATTCGTTTCAGAATAGAAAACTCAACCAATGGCTTAAAAAGCAATTGGAAAGTTCTTAAATTGGCCAAACTCAGTGTCTGTTACCTTTTATGCTGTCCTGCATGTAACTGATTCAGGATCCACGAGCTCTATTTTCCATTTCAGTTCTGATTTGTACTTGCAAATATGTTCTCTATTTTTCTTCCCATTTTCCTTACACCTGTTTACTAGAAGAGCTACAAGTTCTCTCTGAATTAAAATGGTGGAAAATGATCTCAGAAAGACCAAGAAATGATAAAAAGAATGAGAGAAGTTGGCATGCAACTGAGACAATCTTTTTTTAAAACATACAGTTTTTTGGGAAAAGGGCAGACTCATGGACTGACAGTCGAGGTCTCTGTGTATCGTCCAAAAACCAAAAAAACAAACTCACTGCTGTCAAGTTGGCTCTGACTCATAGCGACCCTTCCTTGGGTTTCCCAGACAGTATCACTAGGGAAGTAGATTGCCCAACCTTCCTTCTGATGAGTGGCTGGTGGGTTTGAACCGCCAGCCTTCTG
>NW_006921813.1:2103665-2110597 GCF_000298275.1 Orycteropus afer afer | reverse complement strand
TTCCTGGAGGCTGCTAGAACTCTGGCTTCAGATTGACTCACATAGTTACATTTCTTGATCATCTTTTCTCTATTCTTATTATCTTTTCTGGGAGCTTTGGTAGCGTAATGCCTAAGGCACTTGACTGCTAATCAGAAGGCTAGAAGTTCAAACCCACCAGCTACTGCTTGGAAGCAAGGTTGGGTAATCTACTTCTGTAGTAATACCACCTCAGAAACCCAAGGGGGAGTCGCTGTGAGTTGGGTCCTGGTCCAACTCAATGACACATAACAACAACATCATCTTTTCTGCTCTGTTTCTCAAAGGAGAAAAACAACCTTTCAATTTTAATATTTCCAGCCTCCATCTCTTTATATTGGCATTTTTGCCCATCCAACTATGTGGCTGTACCTTTGACATTTTTTCTGCTACTTTATGTATCCCATTTCCCTGCTTATTCATATGTGTAGGAATTTTCTTTTTCTTCAACTCTTGTGCTACTTCCAATATCTTTACTTTTACCATTTTGGGCTGCCCTTCCTCTTGTTGTATATTGTCTTTTCCTTCACACAAGTTAATACGTGACTACTACCCTCTAGTTAGTGATTTATTCTCCATTCCCTTCCCACCATTGGTAACCATCAAAGAATGCTATTTTCTGTGTGAAAACACTTTTTTTGTTGTTGCTTTTTTTTTCTACTTCCCACTTCCTTCCCATACTTACTTCTTCCCTGTGTTTCTCCTTCCCTTTCACTCCCACACCTGAACTATCTTCCTGTGCAAACACTGCCCTCCTGTTCTCCCATGAATCACTGATCACTCCAAGGAGTATATCAAAAACCTTTTTTGATTTCTTACAATAGGGATCTCATACAATATTTATTCTTTTGTGATTGATTGATTTCACTCAGCATAATGTCCTCCAGGTTCATCCACATTGTGGGATTCAACATAGTTCTTTAATTGCATAGTATTTCATTGTATGTATGCAGTTTATCCATAGTTTATCTGTTCTTCTGTTGATGGGCACTTAGGTTTTTCCATCTTCTTCCTATTGTGAATAGTGCTGCAATGAACATGGGTAAGCATATATCCGTTTGTATCATGGGTCTTATTCCTAGGACATATACCTAGTAGTGGGAATCTTGGATCATATGGTATTTCTTTTTCCAACTTCCAACTGCTTAATGAAGTATCATACTGTTTTCTACAGTGATTGTACCATTTTACTGTACCACCGGCAGGGTATGAGGGTTCTAGTCTCTCCACACTCTTGATGGCACTTGTTGTTTCCTGTTTTTTTTTAACTTTGCCATTAATGGTAGGCTGAGATGACATCCTATTGTGGTTTTTGTTTGCATTTCTCTAATAGCAAAGAAGGAGCTCTAGCTGACAACCAAAAGTCAGTGGATCGAACCCACCATCTTCTCTGTGGAAGAAAGATGGGGCAGTCTGCTTCAGTAAAGACAGTCTTGGAAACCAATGGGGGTCGCTATGAGCTGAAATCAACTCAATGACAGTGAGTTTGGTTTTGCATTGGCTAATGATTGCAAGTATTTCTTCATGTGTTTTTTGGTCTCCTGAACGTCTTCTTAGGTGAAATGTCTGTTCGTGTCCTCTGTCTATTTGCTAATTAGATTGTTTGTCTTTTTGTCATTGAGGTGTTGAGGTTTTCTATAAATTTTAGAGACAAGTCCCTTGTGTAATAGATATGTCATTGCCAATTTTTTTTTCCTCAGTCTGTAGGTTCTCTTTCTACTCTTTTGGTGAAATATTTTGATGCACATACATATTTAATTTTTTAGGAGCTCACAGTCATCTTATTTGTCTTCTCTGTTGTGCATTTTTAGTTATGTTTGACAATTAATTTATGCCATGTGTTAGGTATATCTAGAAATTTTTTGTTGCATAATGGACATTTTTAAAGATACATTTCAGAACTCTTGATTCTGTTATTTTCTCTTTGAAAAATGGTGATTTTTTTTTTTTTCAAAATGGCTGTAAATTTTGTTGGTAATAAATTCTAACTGTTTCCTTTGAAGTGGCCAACAGCTGAAACCTCCTCTACATTTTTCTTTTTTCTTTATTAGCTTCCTGGCTGCTGCTTTTTTTTTTTTTTTTTGCTGAGCTCCTCAACATCTCCCTGCATGTATTCCTGCTTATCTTCCCTAATACCCAGCCATAATCTTAGCTGTAAAACTTACTCCTTTGGCAACACTACATGGACTCCTTGGAAACTCTCTGGGCCTTCTGTCCATGACAAGAAGCAGTAGGATACTCTTCAAGTGGCTGTTGTATCAGATGGCCAAGTGATAGAGCATTTTTGCTCATGCTCAGTATACTGTGAGGAGGGGAGCCAGATGTTGATAGTGTATTTGCTGGTGTCAGGAGTTGTGAACTGTGCGGTCAGACACCACTCTGCTCAGGCTATTCTTTTAGGAGTGCTGATAAAATCTGTTCAAGGGTATGGATAAAATCTACTCCAGAGACTGGTGAAACCCCAGAGATCATGGTTTCTAGTCACCTTTTGGGCCTGGAATTGAACTCGCTCTCGTGGCTTAACACTCAGCTAAAAAATAAACAGGTCTACAAAGTGAACAATCACACCAGAGGGAACAATAAACCATGGGTGATCACAAGGGCAGCATGTGTTCAGGAAGATGGCTCGGAGGGCAAGACTGCATAGGAAGGAAGGACACAGGAAAAGTAACCACAGGGAGGAAGTGGAAGAGAGCTGTTACATGGTAGGGTTTGCAATAAATGTCAAGAAACAAAATGTGTGTAAACTGTTGAATGGCAAATGAATTTGCTCTCTAAACTTTCAGCCAAATCACACACACACACACACACACACACAAAGGTATGGATGGGGTACCAGAAGGTTCCAGCAACTCTAAACTCTATGAATAGCCCGAAACTTAGGACATCTTAAGGTACAAGATAGGTTTTCAGTTGGGCAACTGTTCTAAAGTACAGAAGTCAGTTGATGTTATTTTTCTACTCAATATGCCATTAGTTAATTCTTACATTACTATATTTCTATTTAGGTTTTATTAATTATTCTTTGGTTGTCTAAAATGGTTCTTTTATATTTTGAGGCACAGAAATATTCTTTATTTCTTTAATTTTGCTATTGTCAAAATTGTTTTGTTATTTTGTTACTACTTCATGAAAAGATTCCATTTCTCATTGTAGTTATATCTAGTGCATTTTACTCTGAATTTTACTTTGTCTTGATAGAAATACATAAGCCCAGTCTTCATTCTTTAATATTTAATATTGCTTTGTCACTTTGATTTATATATTAGGAACCAAGTAGCCTAGTTAAGTTTATCCCTTTATAAAGGGATATTTATAAAGAGATATTTCCCCTTTAAAAAGCAATTTTTCCTTGTTTACCTTTATTATTGTCTTAACTAGTTTATTTGCTTTTTCTTCTGTTATTATGTTTTATGCTTATTTTGATCTTTCTTGCTAATTCTCTTGTTTAGATATGTTTATATGAATAAAGTATTACCTACTTTGAAAGGTAGAGATAATGTTTTAATTCTGCTAATGAGTTAGGCTTATCAATTAAATACAACCTCCTCTACTTCTCTTGATCCTAAAGGCAAAAACAAAGTAATGGCTTTTGCTCTACTTCCAATGCTATCTATATCCCAGTCTCAGTTTAGTGTAATAGAAGAGTACCAGGTATTATTTTTAACTATCAAAATCCTTCTTAATAACATTTATTTTTTGCTTTTTGAATCTTTTAAAAGAACATCTATAATTTATAGGTGTTTTCTTTAGATTTAATTTGTTTCTTAATTCACACATAGTATTTTACTCTTACTCAATTCTCAGTATGCAGGAGTGCCAAAGGGGCAGGGAGGCTGCATCTTCTGACCTTCCCTAACCCCACAAGAGGAAGATAGAATCACCATCAGCAGCCTAAGGCCTATTTCTATGAGGCCAGACATGCTGCCTTCCTCCAGCACTTTCACCAACCCTTCCTCCCACAGCACCCCCCACCTCTCTGCTGGGTTTGATAACTCACTGCAGTGGCCACACAGGACTCACAGTTTATGGGGTTTATTCAGGAAGCAATAGGCTACAATGCACGTTCAGGAACACGCTCAGTCTCTCTCAGCCCACCGTCTCTCAGCCATAGTCTATGCAGAAATGGTAATTTTGCTGCTTTTAAATTTGTGGATCAATATGTTATAGCATTTGCTTCATTTATTTCTGTTTTATAATGTAGCATAAAATAGAAGATAAACCTGGGAGGTTCCAAAAGAGTGGACTAGGCACATACATTATCCAGATTTCTGCAACGAAGGCTCAAAAAAACAAGGGAAACTCTACAGATGACAATCCTAGATCCCACAGCTTCTAAGAAAAAGATGAAGAAGTAGATCAAACAGTGAAGTGAACGAGGAGTGGTTAACTATCAACTGGCACAGCACAGCCATTTTGAATTATTGCAAGCCGGATTCCCATCAGAGCAGGAAGGAGAGAACTGGCTCTACTTGCTCAGGACTGCACCAGCACCCACATCAGGCAGTCAGAGAGATGTGTCACCTCCCCTTAGCTTGCACAACCTCCCAGTGACTAAAGATGTGCCCGCCCCCCTCGCCGCCTACCTGGCGGCCAAACTACCAGCCCTGTGTCGTTTTTTGGGTTTTGCTGTTTTGTTATCTTTTACTTAGTTCTCTCATCCTTCTGTCTTCCATGAAGAGCAGGAGCCCCTTCTTTGCAGCCTAAGTACTGAGCAGTGCCTGTCCCCACCCCTTCCTGGTCAGAGATGCATGCTCTCACAGAGCAAGCACTGCATTATGACACAGCCATGTTTGGTTGCTGACATTTTCAATAGTACTGTGCTGTTTTTTTCCTTTCTTCCTTTTTCCCTTTTGTTCCTTCTAATTTTTTTCTGCTTTTTCCATCTTGTTTTCCTCTTCTTTCTTTTCTTTTGTTTCTTCCTCTTCAATCCCTCTTTTATTTTTCTTTTTGTTTCTGCTCCCAGATTTCATGATCAGCAGCACCCAGTCCACCCCTCTGAGAACAGTAGTGTGAGCTCTCCCAGAGGGATCCCCATATTCCTTCTGCAGCTGTGTTTAGCAGCTAACACTTGCACTGTTTTTCTCCCCTTCTCTCTCTTTTTCTTTTTTCCCTTCTTCTCAGTTCTTATCTCTTCTCCCTTTTTTTCCTTCTCTTTTTCTACAACTTCACACTTTTTCCCCTTCTTCTCTTTTTCTTTTTTAATCTAGCTGACCAAGTACTTTCTCCCAATGCCTCCATGTTCAGTAGTGCCATCCTGGACTCTACATATTCAGTGATGCATGTTCCTACACAGTGAATACACTACAGCAATGTTTGGCAACAATCATTTGCAATAGTACTGTGCCACCTTTGTTCTTTGGTTTCTTGCTCATTTTGTTTTTCTTCTTTTTCTTTTCATTATTTTCCTGCTTTCTTTCCTTTTAAGCCTCCCTTATTCTCCCCCTCACATTTTCCCCTTCCCCTCATTTGTTTTATTTTATTTCTTTCCAGTAGTTGGGATCCAGTGACCACACCCAGCCATACCCACTGATACCTACTGCCCCCCCCACTAGGTAAGTGGGTAACGCACTCCAGCACTTCCAAACCAATGACAGAGGGTATCCCTCCCCTGCCTAGCCTGACTACAGCTGCTCTGCATGATCAGTGATCAGAGACTCATGCCTACATGCCCACCTGCTACCAAAAACACCCAGAGAAAGGTGTGAATGCTCCAGTGTTTCCAAACCAGCCACCAGAGTTACACACACTCCCTGTTACCCAGATATATTAAAACAGAACAAAACACAAAATCAAGGTGATGCAAATCAATATAAAATCAACAAATTAATATGACAACACTACAATATCTCAGAGACAACAGAAAACTTCAAATCATAAGAAAGAAAGAAAAAAAAAAAAAAAAACAGGGTAAGATGGATCAAACAAGTGACCAAAATATAGGTCCAGAAATCTTCCAGGGGAAGAAATGTTAGCAGAATTACCTGGTAAGGATTTCAAAAGAATTATTTTTAAGTATCTTCAATGGCTTGAAAGAAAGTTTGAGGAAACCACAGATAAAATCAAGGAAAATACAGACAAAACTCTAGAAGAATTAAATAATAATAATAATATAGCAACAAGTTGACAAACTAATGGAAAATTAGAAACCATACGAAAGAAAGCAGGAAACACATCCAGAAGATTAATACTAAAATTTTAGAAATAGATTGGAAGGACAAAAGAGTACAATTGAATCAACAGAACACAGAATCAGTGAGATTGAAGACAAATCTCTCAATACCAATCTGTTGGAGGAACAACAATAAAAAATAACATAAAAAATTAAGAAAGCCTATGAAACATTTGGACACCATTGAGAGGAATAACTTAACATGTGATTAGAATTCCAGAATTGGAAGAGACAAAAGAAAGCACTGCAAAAATTATCAAAGATGTGTTGGAAGAAAATATTCCTAATATCATTAAAAATAAGAAGATACGCAAGAAGGTCAAACCTCAAAAGGATAGTCTCCAAAAGAAAATCACCAAGTTATAGCATAACCAAACTTTCCAAAACCAAAACCAAAGAGAGAATACTGAAAGAAGCTCAGGGAAAAATGAAAGTCACATACAAAGGAGAACAAATTAGACTAAGCTCTGATTTCTCAGCAGAAGCTATGCAAGCAAGAAGGTAATGGGATGGCATATGTAAACACTGAAAGAAAAAAATTACCAATCAAGAATTATATATCTAGAGGCGGGGCAAGATGGCAGACTAGGCAGAAGGATTGCACAGACCCTCTTCAACAAAGAAAAGGGAAACCAATAAATACAGACACAGAAGATAATCTCGGACCCCTGAGCCTTGAAGGAAAGGATGCAGATTTGGACTAAACCCCAACTAGCAGAAGAATTTGCGTGAAAATACCAAA
>NW_006921813.1:2096168-2098194 GCF_000298275.1 Orycteropus afer afer | reverse complement strand
TAAAACACTGAAAAAAAAAAAAAAGAATTATATATCTAGCAAAATTGTCTCTCAAATACAATAACAACATTAAGATATTCCCAGATAAACAGAAGTTAAGGGAGTTTTCAAAAACCAGACCAACCTTACAACAAATGCTAAATGGTGTCCTCTGGACAGAGAACCAACAACAGCAGACAACAATTGGAAATGAAGACATACAACAACATTACCTGGAAATCAATCCAGATATAGAAATATGAAAAATAAAATAAACCTACAAGACTGCAAATAGGAAATCTAAGATGTCAATTTGCAAGCAATGGTAATTACAAAGCAAAAAGTGGGAATAAATGATGTAGTTACAGACTTTTCAAATGGGGAGGAAGTCAAGGTGATATAAAGAAAGAACAGACTGCTTTAAACTTGGGAAAATAACAATAAATTACAGGATAATCTCAAAGAGTTTAGTAAACCTTCTCATCAAAATAAGAAAGAAGAAAACGATAGTCTCAGGAAACACTAAAACAATAGCAATTAAGGAAACAATAATATGATCCATAAACAAAATGAGCTCAGCAATGAAAAAATATATTTAAAAAAAAAACCAACACAACACACACAAAAAAAATCCCACACTAAAATGACAGCACTAATTTCATACCTATCAATAATTACACTGAATGTAAATGGATTAAGTGCACCAGTCAAGAGCCAGAGAGTAGCAGAATGGATAAGAAAACACAACCTATCAATATGCTGACTACAAGAGACACACCTAAGACACAAAGACAAAAATAAGCTAAAAATCTAATGATAAAAATACATATGTCAAGCAAATGACAACCAAAAAAGACCATGAGTGGAAATATTGATTTTGTTGAAATAGACTTTAAGGCAAAAATCCACAAAAATGATTACAAAGGACATCATACCATTATTAAAGGATCAGTTGAACAGGAGGGCATAGCCATAATAAATATCTACACACCTAATGAAAGAGCCCAAAATACATAAATCAAACTTTAATAGAACTCCACAACAGTAAAGAAACTTTAATATACCACTTTTGATAAAGGACAGAACAACTAGAAAGAAACATTCCCCCTAAAAACAATATAATATGCATTCTTTTCTAGTGCACATTGAAATTTATCTAGAATAGACCACATTAGGCCACAAAACAAGCTTCAATAAATTTAAAGACTTCAAAATACTACAAAAATCTCCTCAGATCACAATAGTGTAAAATTAGAAATCAACAACAGGAAGACCAAAATAAATAAATAAATAAATAAATAAATAATCAAATACATGGAAAGTGAAAAACACGCTGCTTAAAAACTGCTTGGTGATAGAAGAAATTTTGTAAAAAAAAAAAAAAAAAGTCATTGACTCAAACAAGGATGAATACATAACATACTAAAATCTTTGGGACACAGCATATACACAAAATCAGCAGCCAACATTATTCTCAACAGAGTTACTAAAAACATTCCCTTTGAGAATGGGAAGCAGACAAGGATGCCCTTAATCACCACTCCTATTCAACATTGTATTGGAAGTCCTGGCCACAGCAATAAGACAAGAAAGGGAAATAAAAGGCTTACAAATTGGCAAAGAAGAAGTAAAACTATCTCTATTTGCAGATGATATGATGCTATGCACAGAAAATCCTAAAGACTCAACAAGAAAACTACTGGAACTAACAGTAATGTTCAGCAAAGTGGCAGGGAACAAAATCAACATAAAAAATCAGTCCGATTTCTTTATACTAATGAAGGGAACTCTGAAAAGGAAATCAGGACAGCAATACCATTTACAATAGTCACCCAACAGATAAAATACTTAGAAATAAATCTAACCAAAGACACAGAAAATATATACAAAGAAAACTGTAAAATATTAATCCAAGAAAACAAAAGACACCTACATAAATGGAAGAATATACCGTATCCTTTCTCCACACTTATTCAATCTATATGCTGAGCAAATAATCCGAGAAGCTGGACTGTATGAAGAAAAACGTGGTATCAGGATTGGAGGA
>NW_006921813.1:2091400-2095383 GCF_000298275.1 Orycteropus afer afer | reverse complement strand
TAGCAGGGATTGTGGGGCTGGCGCGGGATAGGGCAGTGTTTTGTTCTGCTGTGCATGGGGTCGCTATGAGTCGGAAACGACTCGATGGCACTTAACAACAACAACAACAACGATACCATATTCATGGATAGCAAGACTTAACATCGTAAAAATAGCAATACTACACAAAGCAATCTATAGATATAATGCAATACCAATCCAGATTTCATCTTTCTTTAAAGAGATGGAAAAGCTAATCACCAACTTTATCTGGAAAGGAAAGAGACCCTGGATAAGCAAACACTGCTAAAGAAGAACAAAATAGGAGGCCTCACATTCCCCAATTTCAAAACCTGCTATACTGTCACATTAGTAAAATATCCTGGTGTTGGTACAATGACAGACACGTAGACAATTGGAACAGAATTGAGAACCTATAAGTTAATCCATTCCCCTATGGACAGGTGATCTTCATTAAATGAAGAACATAGTCTGAAGGCTGAAATTCATTAAATGGAGAAGATAGTCTCTGTAATAAGTGGTGTTGGCAAAACTAGATATTATTTGCAGAAAAATGAAATAGGATCCATAACTCATACTTTGTACAAAAACTAACTCAGGATGGATCAAAGAACTAAATGTAAAACATAAAAACATAAAGATTATCAAAGAAAAAATAGCAGCAAAATTAGAGGCTCTAATACATGGCACAATGCACTGTCAGGCATAACAAAAAAATGCACAAGCAGTAGAAGACAAGCTGGATGACTGGGACCTCCTAAAAATTAAACATGTATGTGCATCAAAAGATTGCACCAAAAGAGTAAAAAGAGCACCTGTGGACAGGGAAAAAATTATTGGCAACAATATATTGGACAAGGGACTAGCCTCTAAAATTTATAGGAAACTTCAATAATTCAACAACAAGAAGACAAACAATCCAATTTAAAAATGGGCAAAGAACATGAACAGACACTTCAACAAAGAACACATTCAGGCAACTAACAAATACATGAAGAAATTCTGACAATTATTATCCAATGTTGTTGTTAGGTGCTGTCAAGTCTATCCCAACCCATACCCATCCTGTATATGACAGAACTAAACACTGCCTAGTTCTGGGCCATCCTGGGCTATGTTTGAGCGCATTGTTGCAGCCACAGTATCAATCCATCCCATTGAGGGCCATCCCATTTTTCACTGACCCTCTACTTTATCAAGCATAGCATCCTTCTGCAAGGACTGGCCTTTTCTGACAACATGACCAAATTACATGAGATGAAGTCTGACCATTCTTGCTTCTAAGGAGCATTCTGGCTATACTTCTTCCAAAACAAATTTATTCCTTCTTCTGGCTATCCATGGTATTTCAAAATGCTTTGCAAACACCACAATTCAAATACATCAATTCTTCTTTGGTCTTCCTTATTCATGGTCCACCTTTCACTTGCATATGTTGTTGATGTTGCTGTTATGTGTCATTGAGTTGGACCCAACTCATAATGACCCCTCCTTGGGTTTCTGAGGTGTTATCACTATGGAAGTAGATTGCCCAACCTTCCTTCCGAGGAGTGGCTGGTGGGTTTGAACCTCCAGCCTTCTGGTTAGCAGTCAAGTGCCTTAGGCACTACGCTACCAGAGTTCTCCACTTGCATATGAGGTGATTGAAAATTCTATGGCTTGAGTCAGGCCCACCTTAATCTTCAAAGTGACATCTTTGCTCTTAAACACTTGAAAGAGGTCTTTTTCATCCAACCTTCCTTCCGAGGAGTGGCTGGTGGGTTTGAAACTCCAGCCTTCTGGTTAGCAGTCAAGTGCCTTAGGCACTACACTACCAGAGTTCTCCACTTGCATATGAGGTGATTGAAAATTCTATGGCTTGAGTCAGGCCCACCTTAGTCTTCAAAGTGACATCTTTGCTCTTAAACACTTGAAAGAGGTCTTTTTCATCCATTTTGTCAGTACTGTACATTGTTTTATTTCATGACTGCTGCTCCCATGGGCAATGATTGTGGATCCAAGTAAAATGAAATCCCCGAAAATTTTAATCTCTTCTCTATTTATTGTGATATTGCTTACTGTTGTGAGGATTTTTTATTTTTTTATGTTGATGTGTAATCTGTACCAAAGGCCGTAGTCTTTGATCATCAGTAAGTGCTTCAAGTCTTCTTCACTTTCAGCAAACAAAGTTATATCATCTACACATCATAAATTGATAATGAATCTCCTTCCAATCTAGATGTCATGCTTTTCTTCAGATAGTCCACTTTCATGGATTATTTGATTAGCATACAGATTGAATAAGTACTGTGAGTGGATACAACTCTGCTGCACACCTTTCCTGATTTTAAATCATGCAGTATCCCCTTGTTCTGTTTGAACAACTTCCTCTTGGTCTATGTATAGGTTCTTCATGAGTACAATAAGTGTGGAATTTCTATTTTTTGCAATGTTATCCATAATTTGTTATGATCAACACTGTCAAACACCTCTGCCTAGTCAATGAAATGCAGGTAAATATCTTTCTGGTATACTTTGCTTTTAGCCAAGATCCATCTGACATCAGCAATAATATCCCTTGTTCCTCTTCTGAATCTGGCTTAAATTTCTGGCAGTTTCCTGTCAATAAGCTACTGCAATTGTTTTTTAATTATCTTCAGTGCAATTTTACTTGCATGTGAAACTGACGATACTGTTCAATAATTTCCACATTCTGTTTGATTACCTTTCTTTGGAATGGACACAAATATGGATCTTTTCCAGTAGGTTGGCCAGGAAGCTGGCCAAATAGCAGGTTGGCCAGGTAGTCTTCCAAATTTCTTGGCATAAATGAGAGACTGTCTCCATCCATGCATCCGTTTGTTGAAATATCTCAATGGGTATTCTGTCAATTAGCTATTAGAGATATACAAATCAAAACCACAATGAGATAGCATATTACCCCAGCATTAATAGCACAGTTCAAAAAAAAAAACTGAAAACAAACGATAGCAAGTGTGTGGAGAGACTGGAATCCTCATACACGTACAGTGTAAAATGGGACAACCACTGTGGAAAGTGATATGACGCTTCCTTAAGAAATAGAAAACCATACAATCTAGCAATCCCACTACTAGGTATAAGTCCTAGAGAAATAAGAGTCATGAAATGAGCAAATATATGCACACCTTTGTTTATCACAGCATTATTCACAATAACAAAAAGATGGAAACGGCCTAAGTGCCATCAGTGGATGAATGGATAAAAAAAACTATGGTACATACAAACAATGCAATATACAACATTAAAGAATGACAATGAATCTGAAAAACACCTTAGGACATGGATGAACCTAGAGGACACTATGCTGAATGAAATTAGTCAATCACAGAAGGACAAATATTGAATGAGACAACTACTGCAAAACATTAAAAAAAGTTTACATACAGAATCATTCATTGAAGGTTACTAGAAGTGGGAGGAAGGAGCTCAGGTGGTGTAGTGGATAAGGCATTTGACTGCTAACCAGAAAGTCAGCAGTTCAAGCCCACCAGCTGCTCTATGGAAGGAAGATGGGACAATCTACTTCCCTAAAGATTTACAGACTCTTGGGGATCACTGTGAGTCAGAATCTGCTTGATGGCAGTGAGTTTGGTTTTTGGTTTAAGGGTGGGAGGCAAAGGAAGGGTAAATCATCAGCTAGAAGGTAGATACCTATTAACTTAGGTGAAGGGAAAAGTTAACATATAGTGAGGGCAAGGTCAGCACAAAATGATCAAGACAATAGAAGACAGAGAGAGAGCACAAGAGTTAAGGGCAACAAGGGTGAATAGTGTTACATATGCAATCCTGCAATAACTGTAATAACGATAATCTACCAGTGATACATAGATAGACATTCAAACTGAATAGGGGTGGGAATGTCAGTGGGACTGTTGTTGTTGTTGTTGTTATGTGCCATCGAGTCGGCCCCGACTCATAGCGACCCCTCCTTGGGTTTCCGAGGCAGTATCACTACGGAAGTA
>NW_006921813.1:2053879-2089595 GCF_000298275.1 Orycteropus afer afer | reverse complement strand
AGTTTTGTTCCACATTGTTCTCCCTCTTTATGCAGGATCTCCTACATCCCTTCCAAGTGGATGGCAGTGGTAGCTGGGCACCAACTAGTTCTTCTCTAGACATTTTTAAAGTTTAGGCAAGTTCTGTCATATATATTTTTTTTATTTAGTCCTATCAGTCACTTTCCTTTTCTGGAACATCTATACCTTTATGACTTTCATTCCTCACCCCTTTATGGTAATCATCTTCTCTCTCACTATTTTAAACTCTTTTCTATTTTTGTTGGACACTCTGGGATATAGGTAAGCTGATATACCATAAGACCATTTCATTTTATGCATTGTTAATTCTATTCATTAATGCCTCCAATTCAAGTATTAATTTTGCTTCAGCATTAGAACTTTTCATACATTCTTTATTTAAACATGATTCCCTTTTATCTCTGTCTCTATCTTAATGATTTTTTCTTAGTAATATCCTGTTCTTCTTTCATAGTTGCTGTGTAGTTTTGGTTCTTTTAATGATAATAAGAAACTGTCATCTACAGTCTTTCTTGTTTAAAGTTATTTTTCAAAGATAAGCTTTTTCTCTCAGTCTTTGGAACTATGTTTATATCCCTTTATCATTTCACCAGAGTTTTATCTCTTTGTTTACATATTCTTGTATATGAAGATGTATATCTATGTCTAGGCTTTGCCCACAGACTTGGAAGTAGATATTTTTAGCCCAGCATAGTGCCTAAGTCATTTGACTGCTTACCAGAAGGCTGGCAGTTCAAACCAAATTCACTGCTGTAAAGATACCGCCTTGGAAACCCAAGGACAAGTCACTATGAGTTGAATCAACTCAACGGCAGTGAGTTTGGTTTTTGGTTTGGTAGTGCTCACCTGAAGATTGGAGATTTACCTATTTTATATTATCTGAAAGGCGATTTTCCCCTCTAAATACATTTCAAAACACAATAGAAAGACATTGATCAATGATGCTTTAAGGATTGAATAGCTGGAAGTTAAAGGAATGAATTAAGGCTTTTCTTAAGAACTCATTCATCCCTAAAATTCCTTAATACATCTTCCTTACTATTATTTATTAATTGAGTTCCTCACCTCTCATCCACCAATCCGGTGAGTTCCAAGAATATAAATGAGCATGTGCCTTCGACTAGCTGATCTGTGGAAAGTGGCGTTTGTTTGAACTGGATGGCATAATCTCCCCTAGAATTCAAGGAGTCAATCTTTTAAAAAATTTCTCCAACACTTTCAAAATGAGCAAGAAATTTTTGCACCATTCTTTGCTTTTGGATTAGCACTGCTAAGACAATTGCTATAGAAACAGAAATTTAAACCTTAACAAACCACAAAGTTACATACCAGGTTTTTTCCTTTTCAAAATTCAGGAGAAAACTATCAACAAGTCATTAGCTTGTCCTGTCCTTCAGTAATTGAAATGTGAGATGAATTTCAGGTAAGTGTCCCAGTAAAACAAAGTCAAATTGTCTGCTTCCATGAACATATTTAGTTTAAAGAAAACTCAGTGGGACTGACAACACTGATCACAACACAATGTACTTTGGTTGGTCTTCATGCTGGTGAAAGTCAGAACACTGTAAAAATAGGCTTATACGTTTTGAAAGTTGGTGCAATTTCCTTGGAAAGAGACTTTTCTTTTTCCCCTGAACCTTAATTTGTAAACTTGCAGACTGCAGACCCTGCATGGGACCAGGTATTTCTGGGGAGAACAATAGGTAAGCTGAGGGAATAAGGTCCCTGGGTGGTGCAAATGGATTGGGCTCAACTTCAAACCAAAAGGTGGATGGTTGGAATTTACCTAGCGGCACCATGGAAATATGGCCTCCAGATCTGCTTCCATACAGATTGTTGTTGTTAGCTGCCGATCACCAGGTCTCTCTCCTGAGCAGCTGCTGGGTGGGCTTGATCCACCAGTCTTTTCATTGGCAGTCAAGCTTTTAACCATTGCACCACCAAGACTCCTTTCAGACAAAAAAAAAAAAAAAAACCCCACAGAACACAAGGTTACCATGAGTCAGAATCTACTCAGTGGTAATGGGTTTGGTTTTTGGTTTGGATCTGAGAGAAGCATGGATGTGGTTTAGGAAAAGAACAGGATGTGAGTTTCAGAACAGCAAAATGACTGTCTACAACCACTTCAGAGAGAAGAAAGTGATTTTGTGACAAACATCTCAGGTGTGGGAAGTAAGCTGAAGTACCTCTGATTCCATAGTGTGAAAAGAACAAAGGGGTTCTTAGCGTCTCATTCAGCTGCACACACTCCCACCCTTTTACCCCTTCCTGTCTCACTCTCAACTTCTGTCAGCACCATTCTCCGCAAAGTACATCTTGCTGCTGCAGCATTTGATAGCATGTCATTGCTCAGCAATGATCAGAAGAAGAAAAATATCTCATCAGCAATTTAGATATTAATCACATGCATTTGAACTTTAAATAGATGCTTGAACTCTGTGGCCAATCTTAATTTTGATAAATAAAAATGCACAAATAAGTTGTTTCTGGAGTTACTCAAATGCTCACAATTTATTTGGTCTCTGGGGCAGTGCAACCTACAAGAAAACAGGAGTTCTTGGTGGGCCATTTTGCATTTTGGCCCTTCTGTGTAAAGATAGGTTGTGAAGAGAATTTAAGGTGATATCTCATTATGCTTCTTCTGTGAGTTTCAGGAAAATGTGATGCTTGATGTTTGATCTGATTCTGTTATCTCATCCTCTTCA
Source organism: Orycteropus afer afer (assembly GCF_000298275.1). Classification (NCBI taxonomy): domain Eukaryota; kingdom Metazoa; phylum Chordata; class Mammalia; order Tubulidentata; family Orycteropodidae; genus Orycteropus; species Orycteropus afer. The sequence goes on along the minus strand of NW_006921813.1, from coordinate 2,086,869 downwards.
CAGCTCTTTTTCACACCCATTGATTAGTCAAAAGCAAATTCAAAAAAAGAAAGTGGTAGCCAGAAGTTTTATTTAGTGCTATGTAGTATTCTTATTAAAGACACCATGGATGATTTTCTGAACCAGAGGGGGACTAAACTGTTGTTGGCTGAAAACACAGATATAAATTCTCAGGTCTGGAGAAGGCAAACTCTCAGCATTTTCTTAGTGTTGCAAAGTCATATAAGAAGGAGCATTATAATCAGAATGTTGCTTTGGAGAATAACAGAGATACATTTGAAAAGGAATTGGATGACATCATAAAGAGTCCTTCAGCTGAGGTAGGGATGAGTCCTTCAGCTGAGGTAGGGATGGCCTTGCCCCTGGAATAATGAATTGACAGTTCCAATAGCCAAGAAGTCCTCTTACCAGTGTTAAGGGTTGAATTGTGTGCACCCTCTAAAAACTATGTGTTGGAATACTAACCCCTATTCTGTGGATGTAATCTTATTTGGAAATAATGATTTCTCTGTTATGTTAAGGAGATACACCTGAATAGAAAACAACCAATGTGGTTCAGTTGTTTCTGTCTCATGGCAAGCCCACCTGCATCAGAGTAGAACTGCACTCCACAGAGTTTTCAATGGCTATAATCTTAAGGAAATAGATTGACAAGCATTTCTTACACAGTGACACTGAGTATATTTTAACCTATAACCTTACATTTAGCAACCCAGCACAAACTACTTGCATGGCACAGGGACCTACCTGAAGAGGGTGGGTTCTAAATGCAATCACTTCTGAGTGATTGAAAGGGCTCATTAGACCCAGAGAATGACACACATGGGGAAAACAGATGTCCTATAAGGATCATATGCAAGCCAAGATACCCAGGAACATGTGGGACTACCTAGAACAAAGAATCAAAGCAGCCAAGACCTCACTGATTTGCAGTTTTAGCCTGCAGAGGGGTAAGAGAATAAATTTCTGTTCTTTAATGACACCCACTTGTGGTTACAGTAGCACTAGAAAAACAAGACATCTGGGTAATACCCATTACACTCTGATCAAATTCTGATGCAGCTTCCTTTTCTATGTGCCAGGTAAGTTATCTACTGGTGATAACTTATTTCTTTAGAAACAAGTATATCTTCATTCCACAAATTTAATATACTAGGGCCATAAGCCTTTGGGCAGATGTAGGTTAGCGCTTCCAACCTTCACACTGTTGACATTTGGGGCCAGATAAATCTTTGTTGGAAGGGCTGTCCTATGCATTGTAGAATGTTTAGCGGCTCCCTAGCTTCTACCCACTAAAGCAAGAACACACACTTTGCCCCTAGATGTGACAAACCACTTTGTCAAAACCACTACTCTAGAGTTATTCTTTGGTCATTTGGTTAGATGAAACCCTTTAGTTCAGTCACCAATTGTAATTGGTGGTATTGTAATTTAGGATAATGAACTTCCCTGGAAAGAAGCCCTGATAGCACAGTGGTTAAAGCACTCACCAGCAGCTCCATGGGAGAAAAACGAGGCAGTCTGTTTCTGTCAAGATTTCAGCCTTGGAAACCTCAAGGAGACAGTTCTACTTTGTCCTACAGGGTTGTTGTGAGTCAGAATTAACTCAATGGCAGTTGGTTGTTTTGTTTTTTAACTTCCCTGGCTAACTGATACTCCTTGAATGAATATATACATATACTTTAAAACTAGTGGGGGCTCTGGTAGCATAGTGCCTAAGGCACTTGACTGCTAACCAGGAGGCTGGCGATTCAAACCCACCAGCCACTCCTCGGAAGGAAGGTTGGGCATTCCTACTTCCATAGTGATAACTGCCTCAGAAACCTAGTGTTTGTTTTTCTAAAGATGCTGGCTTCTTAATGGCAGGCAGAATCTATCTACCCTATAAAGTATTTGATGCAATGTTCTAAGATAAAGAAGAACACGACATTATTTACTCTTGAAATCTGGATCTTTCTTGTACCTAACACAACCCTCCACTGGCTCTGAAGCTCATTTTCTCTTGTATTTTCATGAGATTCTACTTTAATTATCCTCTGTTGGCAGATATTATCCCTCCCCAAAAGCCTTCTGAATAAACAGTGGTAATTGCTACATAACTTCTTATCTACCTGATAGTTGACCTAATCAATCAATATTGAAGTCTATACCAAAACCAGTATCACCTAAAAATCTCAAAACCTATCTCTCCCTTCTTTGCATAATTCATTATTTGAAGAAAACTTTGGAATTTTCCAGAGAAAACCAATTCTTCCTTTTTCGCTCTTAATTTTTTCTCACAACCTGTGATGTCAATGTTGTTGTTGTTATGTGCCATCGAGTCAGCCCCAACTCATACCAACCCCTCCTTGGGTTTCTGAGGTGGTATCACTATGGAAGTAGATTGCCCAACCTTCCTTCTGAGGAGTGGCTAACCACCAGCCTTCTGGTTAGCAGTCAAGTGCCTTAGGCACTATGCTACCAAGCTCCTGTGATGTCAATGAATAGACTATATTATTAACATATTGTGTTTATCTGCTCATGTGTCTCTTTTCCCAATAGAAGGCCAGCTAGCTGAGGACTGAACTGCTTATGGTTGCATCTCCAGCTGCCTAGGACAGTGATGAATTTTAAGTGTGCTTAATTAATTGTGTTAAGTGGATAGAGTTGCAACTGAAGAGGTCAAGAAGACTGCACTCTAATGCTAGACATTGCCCCAGAAGTTGACTGATTAAGTCATTGGAGAGCAATGGCTTTTCTTTTGCCTCACATTAACAGTTAAATTTTTACAACCACAGTACTTTTTTTCTTTTTTAATTCAGTGAACAGGGCAAGATATCATCATTAATATTTGTGTGGAACTAGCTGACCCCTTTGTAATGTTGTCTGAGTACCTGCCATGTGAAAGCCTGTTACTGGGGAGGGTATGGTTTCCAGAAAAGGCACAAGGAATGGCACAGCCACTTTGCCAGAAGAGTTGAGAACCTGAATCTAGTCCTGTTAGGGCATCAGAGTTGTTCTTCGAAACTCTGACACTTCTCCGTGCATAACTTCCAGGGTAAATATGACTGCCACTGAAAAAGGAGAGCATCTCACAGACAGGAACACAGGTGTTTTGCTGTACAATAAAGATGAACCCCAGGTTACCAGTTACCAATTGCCATTGAGTCAATTCCAGCTAATGGCGACCCCATGTGTTTCAGAGTACAACTCTGTAGTGTTATTTAATGACTAATTTTTCAGAAGTAGACTGCCAAGCCTTTCTTCCTAGGAACTTAGGTAGATGCCAATGGACAAACATCTAGCTATAACCAAGTGCATTAACCATTACACCACCCAGGGAACATAAGCCAATGTTGCATACAGCAAAAAGAAGTTAAAATAAACATAAAATAATTAATTTGTCTTGTCAACCTTAAGCGCACTGAGTGTTAATAATGTCTAGAAGCCAATCAAAATAAGTGATTATATTAATTGTCTTTGCATTCTTTCAGCTCCCACAGTGATTCACATTCTTATCATCTGAATATCTAGTCCTCTTTGTGGCCTGAGCTTATAAGAGCTCTTAGCCAGAATTTTTGCTTCCCATGCTGGAACCGTGGGTTTGATCCTGGCCAATGCACATCAGATACAGCCACCACCAGTCTACTAGTTGGAACTTAAGTATTGCTTTGATGTTGAACAGGTTCCAATGAAACTTCCAGGGTAAGCCAGACTACAGAGAAAGACCTTGTGACTTCTTGTGTAAATCAGCCAATAAAAACCCTATGGATCACAATGATCTGATCTGCAACTGATCATGAGGTTGATGTAGGACCAGGCAATATTTAGATTCATTCTGCATGGAATTACCATGAGTCAGGGGCAAACATACAGCAGCTAACAACAATACTAGTGATTGACCATCCGTCCTTCAGTTACAGAGATATTAGGTGAATTTGACTACACTTGTTGTAAGATAAAAGATAAAAGAGCCAAACAGAAGATTTCAAAGGGCAGCTTGAGAAGACAAAACCAATTACTATAAAGAAATGTGCAAAGACCTGGAGTTAGAAAACCAAAAGGGAAGAATATACTCAGCATTTCTTAAGCTGAAAGAACTGAGGAAAAAATTTAAACCTTGAGTTGTAATATTGAAAATTTCTATGGGCAAAATATTGAATGATGCAGGAAACATCAAGAGAAGGTAGAAGGAATACACAGAGTCATGGTACCAAATAGAATTGGTCTATGTTCATCCATTTCAGGAGGTGACATATGATCAAGAGCAAATGGTACTGAAGGAAGATGTCAAAACTGTACTGAAGGAATTGGCGAAAAACAAGGGTCCAGGAATTGACAGAATACCCATTGAAATGTTTCAACAAACGATGCCCCACTGGAGGTGCTTGCTTGTCTATGTCAAGAAATTTGGAAGATAGCTACCTGGCCAACTGACTGGAAAAGATCCATATTTGTACCCATTCCAAAGAAAGGTGATCCGACAGTATATGGAAATTATCAAACAATATAATTAATATCAAATGCAAGTGAAATCTTGCTGATGATAATTAAAAAATTGTCATAGCAGTGTATTGACAGAGAACTTCCAAAAATGCAAGCTGGATTCAGAAGTGGATGTAGAACGAGGGATATCATTGCTGATGTCAGATGGATCTTGGTTGAAAGTAAAGAATACCAGAAAGATGTTTACTTGTGTTTTATTAAGTATGCAAAAGCATTCAATTGTGTGGATCATAACAAATTATGGATAACATTGAGAAGAATGAGAATTCCAGAACACTTGATTGTGCTCATCAGGAACCTGTATATAGACCAGGAGCCTGTCATTCAAACAGAACTAGGGGATACTGCATAGTTTAAAATCAGGAAGGGAGTGTGTCAGGGTTGTATGCTTTCACCATATTTATTAAATCCATATGCTGAACAAATAATCTGAGAAACTGGATTATATGAAGAAGAGCATGGCATCAGGATTGGAGGAAGACTCATTAGCAGTCTGTGATATGCAGAAGACACAACTTTGCTTGCTGAAAGTAAGGATGACTTGAAGCACTTACTGATGAAGATTAAAGACCACAGTCTGCAGTATGGATTACACCTCAATATTAAGAAAATGAAAATCCTTACAACTGGACCAATGAGCAGCATCATGATAAATGGAGAAAAAATTGATATTGTAAAAGATTTAATATTACTGATTCTACAATCAACACCAATGGAAGCAGCAGTCAAGACATCAGACGACATACTACACTGGGCAAATCTGCTGCAAAAGACTTTTTTCAAGTGATGAGGAGCAAAGATGTCTCCTTGAAGACTGAGATGCACCTAACCCAAGATGTGGTAATATTAATCACTTCATATGCATGTGAGAGCTGGATAATGAACAAAGAAGACCAAAGAAGAGTTGATGCTTTTGAGCTGTGGTGTTGGCAAAGAATACTGAAAGTACCTTGGACTACCAAAAGAACTAACAAACCTTTCCTGGAAGAAGTGCAGCCAGAATGCTCCTTGGAATCGAGGATGGACAGATTACGTCTCACCTACTTTGGTCTTGTTGTTAGAAGGGACCATTCATTGGAGAAGGATATCAAGCTTGGTAAAGCAGAGGGTCGACGAAAAAGAGGAAAGCCCTCAATGAGATGAATGACACGGTGACTGCAACGGTGGGCTCAGGTGTGGCAAGAATTGTGTGACTGGCACAGGACCAGGCAGTGTTCGTGCTGTTGTACATGGAGTGGCTATGAGTCAGAGCTGACTCGATGGTGCTTAACATCAACAACAACAACAATCTTAATCTTACTTTCCAAGAAAGAGTCAACAACACTTGCCTTGATACTTATATCCCAGTTTCTTTGGATCCAGTCTCCTGCTTGCTCATTCCAGACCCAGGAGAGACTATGCTTTGTCTCTTTGTTCCACTCTGATAAGTAGATACTTGTTATTTTGCTGCTAAACCACAGGGAGTTAGTGAGACCACTGCCAAAAAGTGAATATGGCAATAAAGCGAGTCACATGAAGTTTTTGGTTTCCCAATGCGTAAAAATTTATGTTTACACTGTACTGTAGTCTATTAAGTATGCAATAGCATTATGAAAAAAAAAATTGAAATTCAGTGAGATTTACCAAATTTTGACACAGAGACATGAAGTGAGCACATGCTGTTGGAGAAATGAGACCAATAGACTTGCTTGACACAGGATTGCCACAAACCTTCAATTTGTAAAAAACTCAGTATCTGTGAAGCACGATAAAATGAAGTGCAATAAAGTGAGGTATGCTTATATCTCAAAAGTTATTGGCTTAAGACATACCTTACACTGATATGGTTTAATTAACATTAAAAAAAAATTCCAAAAGGGATTACATCCACATGTATAACATCTTTTGGGAAGACACAACTCAGTACATAACACCCACCCTCCAACACACACAGAATTCTTACTGTGCCTGCCATACATCGTCTCTTTGTAAGACACATAATAAAGTCATTTTCACCTAACGCCGTCTCCCTCACAAGATAATATATATTTTTATTTTAAAATATCTTGTTCTAAAGGATTAAAGACCCTGTGAAAATTAGAAATTATTATTGCTTAGAGTGAAGGCTCCTTAGATCCCCCTACTATGCTCATTTCTCAGGTTTTGATGGATTCAGTTGCCTCTTTCTGTATTAACCTAAAAAGTACTCCCCATGAATCAAAACTGCTTTCTAAAGTGATGGTTTCTCTTTCTGGAGCAGCTTCCCTTGCTCTTAGCGTCTGGTTCTTGTACGTAACTCTTGTTACTGTTACTTGCTGTCAAGTCAGTTCTGAATCACTGCAACCCCATGCATGCAGAGTAGAACTGCTCCAATGAGTTTTCAAGGCTGTGACCTTTTGGACGCAGATCACCAGGCCTGTCTTCCAAGGCTACTCTGGGTGGGTTCCCACTGCCAACATTTTGGCTAGCAGTTGAGCGCTTACTATTTGTGCCACACCCAGGAACCAACTCCCGTCTTCAAAATTCTGAGATAGTTTTATGTAGCAGATGCCTATGCTGACCAACTTCCAATGACTTCAATGTTACATCTTCATATTTGATACCAGATGAAAGATGTAATCACTTGGCTTTTTTTTTTTTTCAAAGATCAGAGTTATTTTTATGCATAACATATGTTAAAGCAAACTTAATCTCACATCTCACACATAAAATATATATAAACAAATAACTTTCCTCACAGTCCCTGATTACAGTCTACTTGAGAAGACAAGACTAGCACACATAGATTAATTATGGAACAACATAAGGGTGCTAAGTTAGGTGACAAATCACATGATACTGTCAATAAGTAACCTAGGAGCACAGGGAAGTTCTGGAAGAATTAAGGCAGTAGGTGTCATAGGTCTGTGAAGGGATGGTCTTTCAGGACCCGAAGGATTTAAACAGGAAAGAAGGGAGGCCATGAAGGTGAGAGGCAAAATCAAATAAAGGCCAAAAAAAGTGGGATATGATGTTGGAGGTAGCGCAATTAGGAGACTTGCCTGACAAAAATATGGCAGGAAATGATGAAAGATAAGGATGAATATGCATGAGTCCAAATTATGAAGGGCCTTACCAACCAAGTATCAGGAATTTTACTTTAGATGCTGTGACATAAACATTTTGTGCTTAAAACAATGAGGTTTTTTCATCCAACAGCTTTATTTTTTTCCTCTAATAGAAGAGGGTTTGAAAAAAATTTTTCCTTCTGCAGTTCCTCATGATTGATATTAAACTCTGTATTGGTATAGATATGATTGGAATTGTAATAAGTAAAATAAAAAAGGTAGTAAGGAGTCAATTTATAAAGCTACAAATGAATCGTGTTTATCATCACTGCCATTTTTTAAGCATTTAGATGCAGGAGTAGTTAGAAGAGCAACAGAGTCACGTAACCTTTTTAGCTAAATTGAGCCACGAGCCAATAAATATTATATACCCTGCTTCCTCCTCTTGCTCCTTTCTCCCTATATTTCTTCATTTGTATCAACCCAAATGGAAGCTGATCTCACAATGGAGCTGAGAGAAGTGAAAGGAAGTTTCACAATGGCTGAAGACAAACCATTGTAAAAAATACCATTCTTCTGAAAATGCAAGGAGATATAAAATATTAATAAATATTCATTTTAAAATTATTTTATCAATTTACCACATGCATACTGTTATTATGGTAGCTGATATCTTTTTTTTTTTTTTTTTTAAGGCTCTGGGATGCATTCTTGAGAAACAGTTTTCAAAATGTCATTTGAGGTCACTGCTTCTGAAGATGGTGTTTGTTGTTGTTATTAGGTTATTTCTGACTCCCAGGAATCACATGTACAACTGCCCAGTTCTTTAACATCTTCATTATCATTGCTGTGTTGCACCCCATTGTTGTAGCCACTATGTCAAGATGTCTTGTTAAGGGTTTTGTTTTTTGCTGACTCTCTACTCTACCAAGCATGAAGTCCTTTTCCAGGGACCGGTCCCTCCTTGTGTTTAAAATATGGGCGATGAAATCTTGCCATCTTCGCTTCTAAGGAGTATTCTGACTAGACTTCTTCCAGGACAGATTTGTTTGTTATTTTGGCAACCCATGGTGTATTCAACATTCTTTACCAACATCATAATTCACAGCATCAATTCTTCTTCAGCCTTCTTTATTCATTGTCCAGCTTTCACATGCATACGAGGCAAAGGAAACTACCATGGCTTTGGGTTAGGCACACACCAAGTTCTCAAGGTGACATCTTTGCTTTTTAACACTTTAAAGAGGTCTTTTGCAGCAGATTTAGTGAATGCAATATGCCATCTGATTTCTTGACTGCTGCTTCCATGGGCATTGATTGTAGATTCAAGTAAAATGAAATTTTTGACAACTTCAATCTTTTCTCCATTTATCATGACCCTGCTTATTGGTTCAGTTGTGGGGATTTTTTTTTCTTTATGTTGAGATGTAATCCATATTGTAGTCTTCGATCTTCATCAGTAGTTGCTTCAAGTCTTCTTCACTTAGAGCAAACAAGGTCATCTACATGTCACAAGTTGTGAATGAGCCTTCCTCCAATATTGACACCACATTCTTTTTCATAGTCAAGCTTCTTGAATTATTTGCTAAACATACAGATTGAATTAGTACCGGGAAAGGACACAACCCCGAAGCACACCTTTCCTGCTTTTAACCCATGCAATATCCCCTTGTTCTAGTCAAATGACTGACACTTGGTCATAGGTTTCACATGAATACACTTAAGTTATCTGGAATTTTCATTCTTCACAATATTATCCTTAATTGTTAGGATCCATATAGTCAGATGTCTTTGCACAGTCAATAAAACCAGGTAAACATTTTTTTGGTATTCTTTGCTTTGAGTCAAGATCCATCTGCCATCAGCAATGATATCCATTGTTCTATGTCTTCTTAACTTGGCTTTGATTCTTGGCAGCTCCCTGTAGATATATCGCTGCAATTGATTTTGAATTATCTTCAGCAAAAGATGCCTGTGATACTGATGATATTATTTAACAATTTCCACATTCTATTAGATCACGCTTCCTTGGAATGGGCACAAATAAAAATCTTTTCTGGTCAATTGGCCAGGTAGCTATTTAAAAAATTTCTTGGCATACACAAGTGAGCACTTCCAGTATTTCACCCATTTGTTGAATCATATCAATTGGCATTCTATCAATTCCTGGAGCCTTGTTCTATGCCAATACTTTCAGTGTAGCTTGGAAAACTTCTTCCAGTACCTTCAGTTCTTGATCATATGCTACCTCCTGAAATGGTTGAACATCCACTAATTCTTTTTGGTATTCCTTCCATCTTCTTTTGAGGCTTCCTGCATCATTTAATATTTTGTGTATAGATTCCTTCATTATGGTCATGGGTATATTCCCTTTTGCCTAGATGCATCTGATCATTCAGCCTGTCTACCTGTGTGTCTACCCATAATGTTTGTTATTACTGATAATGCAATATTGTATATTCTTTTACTTCATCATTTCTTCTAGTCACTTTATTTACTCAACATTCAAGATCAAGTTTCTGAATCTCTTCTAAAATCCATTTTGACATTTTCTTTCCCGTTGTTTTAATGTTTTGTTAGGTGCTAACAAGTTGGCTCTGACTTGTGAAGACCTTGCGTATAGCAGAGTTAGACATTGCTTGGTTTTGCACCACCTTCCTGATTGTTGGTATGTTTGAGTCCATGGTTATGGTTTTGTGTTGGTCCATCTCATTGGGGCTTCCCTCGTGCTTGTCAAACCCCACTTTACCATGATGTCCTTTACTCACAGCTGGTCTTCTTATGACATAGCTTTTGTCTAATGTAGTAGATATTTTGAAGAACTTTTTGTGGATTGAAACATAAAGGTCAGGAATTGATTAGACATATGGATGAAAGGCAGGGATATGATAAAGGCTACACATTTTGGATTGCTGTGACAATGTAGAGTTCCTGAGAATTAAGGAATTTGGGCAGAAAAATTACATTTTGAATAATGAATTTGGTCTTGGTTATGCTAAGTTTGCAGCAGTGTCAGGGAACCCAAGCAGAAGCGCTCAGGAATCATTCTCATGGCCATACAATGTCCATTCCTGACCTGTGACTTGGTGTTCCTATGTCTGAGTGGATCTCTTTTTCTTTGTTGGGTTGTTCTGATGAAATAGGTAGTGAACATTCTATTTACTTGAATAATAAATGCTGTAAGCTAGTTTTTAACTGGTCACTAGCACATATATTGTTTATTTGTTTCTTTGTATAGTAACATACTCATAATAAATGACTGGCTAACTTACTGGTTCTACATTGTAAAAATAAATAAAATCACCTTTTTAATACTACCTCAGTGAGTCAGCAACAGTTGTGTATCATGTGAGCTACAAATCTGCATTTAGTGGAGAATTGAACTAATATCACATAGACGATTTCATTCTTGAAAATCTTTAAGGAGAAGTAGGTAGTATTAAGGAGGAGACCAGTAAGCAATGATAGGCTGCAAAACTTTTCCCAAAGATCCCCAATTATATTGAACTGTCATTAAAGAAGGAAAACAATGACCTTAGCCATGTTCACATGTGCTTCATTGCAAAGAATATTGGAGGTTCTGAAAATTTTGACAGAGTGAAATGTCGAGCGGAAGAAATCAATTATGAGAGGCATGGAAGTCCTTATTTTCAAAACACTAAGAATGGGTTTGCTGTTGATGTTGTTTGCCGTCAAGTCGGCCCTGACTCATAGCGACCCCTCCTTGGGTTTCCAAGGCAGTATCACTACAGAAGTAGGATTGCCCAACCTTCCTTCCAAGGAGTGGCTGGTGGGTTTGAACCACCAGCCTTCTGGTGAGCAGTCAAGTGCCTTAGGCACTATGCTACCAGAGCTCCTAGAATGGATTTAGGCTTAGCCTTTTCTTAATGCACTCTCAATGCATTTACATGAGGAAAGAAATATGACAGAAATGTGCAACTGAAGGACGCTTGATCTGGTGAAGAGAATACGTTTGATCACATAGCAACGTAAGAAGATTGAGGTTTAGGTATGTTTGAAATAAGGAATGCTTGATTTATAAGAGCCCTGGTGGCACAGTGGTTAAGTACTTGGCTAATCATCAAAGAGTTGGCAGTCTTAACCCAACAGTTGCTCCATAGGAGGATGATGTGGCAGTCTATTTCTGTAAAGATTGCAGTCTTGGAAACTCTGTAGAACAGTTCTGCTCTGTCCTATAGGGTCACTATGAGTCAGAATCAACTCAACAGCAACAGGTTTGGGTTTTGGTTATTCTAGAGAAGGAATTCCTGGGTGATGCAATGTTTAACACACCCAGCTGCCAATCAAAGACTGGAGATTCGAATGCCTCCAGAGTCTCTATTTCTGAAAAAAGCAGCCCTTCCAAACTCTGTGGGACACATTTCTACTCTGACCCACATGGGGTCACCAGGAGTCGGAATAGACTCCTGCAACTTTTTAAATATTTACTTTAGAAAAAAAAAATTCGTTATTTACTTAAATATTTTAAATTATAGGTGTCAGGACATATATTTTAATAGCTATGATGTAGAGTAGGGCACCAAACATTGGAGATACCTAGTGTCTGAATGAAAGGAAAATAATTCTTAACAGAACACAGGGCAGCAGCAGTGTAACATAGGAACCTACTTTCGAATCTTCTCTCTCTAAATCTAATTTGCTCAAAGTAACAAAGCTATTAAAAGTCAAAGTTAAGACCTAAATGCAGATTTTCCAAATCTTAAACCTGAATATCAATTTTTGCTTCATTATTTCCTCTAGATGACATTGAAACAATCCATTTCTGAACTATTCTATCATTTGTCTGGTTGTCTCTTAAAACAGAAATTTGAGATGTTTAATACTCCCTTCATATATTTGTTTATGCCACTTGAAACAGCTATAGTTACTCAAATTTGTAACTTCAAACTCAATGGTATGTACCTTTCCTAGATTAGTGATTGATCTTTCAATCTTCTTAGAAGAAAGGCTAATGCAGACAGACAAATAAGCTTTATTTCCAGAGCTTGGGGCTAAAGGATCAGGAATTAGTATTAAAGGAAGTATAGCAGCAGACACACAGAGTGCCTTCAGGCAGATGAAATGCATGGCTGGCTTCAATTTGTCTTACCTTATACTCTGGTTCCTATCAGGCTCTGTATCTATAAGTGACTAGTGGGTTTAATTTTCAGTAGGTAGTATATTCTTCATTCTTTATTCTGGAAAGGCATTGATAAAGGAAGAAACAGGCATTTGTAGTAGTGTTCTAGTTAGGTCCCAGTGTAGCATGAATGGTTAAGCATTCAACTATTAGCTGAAAGATTGCCAGTTCAAACCCACCCAGTGGAGCTTTAGAAGACAAGCCTGGTGATCCACTTGGAAACTGTCATCCCTAGGGGGGCCTGAGTGTCCTTTTTGCTTGAAGGTAAAAGCACCTGTCTGGAAAACCTCTTTTACAACCATCTGCACAGCCTTGAAAACCCTAGGGGGCAGTTCTACTTTGCACACATAAGGTGGTAATGAGTCAACAACAACAGAACAACAACTGGTCTAGTTATTTTCCCAGTTAGAAACAAAGAGTTGACTCAAAAAGGTAATTGGAGTGAGTGGGATTGCTTTAAAAACAATGAAGAGCTTAAAGTAAAACTAAAAGCTGAAGTAACCTGGCATTATATTACCACCCCCGGGGTCCCCATGGGTAGGGTCTGACTTGAAGGCAGGTAACAAGAACAATAACAGAAGCAAAGGAGGGAGAAGTTAGGAGAACCCAAAGGAGGTGGTTTTTGTTAGTTGGCATGTAGCTGATTGTGACTCATGGCGGCCAATGTGTGCAGAGTAGAACTGCTCCATAGTGTTTTCAAGGCTATGATCTTTCAAAAGCAAACCAACAGGCCTCTCTTCAGGGATGTCTCTGGGTGGTTTGAAACACCAGTACTTTGGTTAGTAGTTGAGTGCTTAACTGTGACACCCAGGGACCCCAAAGGAGGTGGAGATAGTATTGTAAAAGAGGTCTTCCAGACAGATGCTTTGACCTTCAAGAAAAAGAAACATTAAAGCACTCCTGGTGATGACCAGCAAGGAGGGAGCCAAGGAAACAGTCTCTGATCTCAGCCTCCTTCCTCACTCTGATCTCCTGCCAGTGCCTCCCACGGCTGAAGCCACACAGAAGCTGGATAGCAAGGAGCACTTTGATGCAGAAATAAAAGTCATTGTCTGGGGGTACCCAGACCAAAGGGAGAGAGTGGATCTTAGAAGGCAAATAGAAAGTTTCCAGCACAGATGATAACTTTGAGTTGGGTTAAGGCAAAGGCATTTTTTTGTGGACCACTACTGGTTCTATCTGATTGACAAATGCTTCATAACAATTCTTCTCTAAACCAAAGACTCTTGGGAGCAGAGATCCTTGGTAAAAACCCCCTCAGAATCTGAAGGGTAAACACCACCATTACTAATCTGGATATGGGCTGGGACGACTCTAATCATGGTTTATCATTAACAACCCTGGGGCAAAATGGAGAGGGCAAAGCTCAGAAAGGACACCAACAGGACATCAGTAGTTTCCACTTTCCAAGAAAAATACCCTTGAGGGTGAGAGAGATAAAGGAACTTGGTGAAGAAAGAGATATTATTTCATTTTGAAGCTCCTTCTAGGGTATTGCACACAAGAATGAGCTTAAAAGTGATTTGCTAAGGAGCTGGCAACATTTCTTTAAGCCAGTGAAACTTATCTCAAATTGAAAAAGATCATGAACAGTGTTTTTCACATTTTAAATCAGAGGCTTCAGCTTAATTTGTGAGAAATCAATGCAACCACATTTATCCTTGGCCTAGTGTTGAAAAAAAAAACAGTTACAGTAAAATCATTTTAGTCTTTTAAAACTGTGGGTAACATGAGTGATTCTGACAGAATGGAAATTTCAGACTAAGTGTATGAAATTGTATTCAATAATGATGTGGAATTTTTTTGAAGGTACATTTAATCTAAAGACATATGGATAATTTATGTACAAAAATGTAATTGTGTTCCCGTAAATGATATGACCCTAAAATTTTCATGGGGTGTGCGTGATCACATTTTTACCACCCAGCACATTCTCAGTACTAGTTAAGTATGTGCTAGGAAGGCAGTGACATAAGGACAGTGTTGATGAAACCAACCCAGGCAGAGAGCTCCCCTTCATTCTCCTCCTTTGGAGAAGGGCTTTGAGTGCTCATTTGAAATCCATCTCTTTTAGTTGCTTAATCTGTTTTCCATTGATGGCAGCAACTGAGAAAAGTTTTCAGCTAAAAAAAGTCAAGTCAAGTCAAACCAGTTTTGCACGCAACAAGCATACAAATTGGATTTTTTTTTTTTTAAAAAATGAGAACTTAACCATATGCTTTGAATTCAGAAGTTGTGTTACAAACTAAAAAGGCTAGATTATCCTTAAATCACCCTCTGTGTGTGTGTGTGTGTGTGTGTGTAGAGCAGTTATCTCAGCACTCTGTCTCTAGCAGACCACAGATGACCTTCAATCAGGGACAGTGGAATGGGTGATAGTTACTATAGATGCCTCTACAACCCCTACACCAGACTAGCTCACAAGAAGACTGGACAAGCTGAGTCATTCTAAATATGCTATAAAACAATATGTGCAAAGCCCTACAAAGCATATGGATTATTTTTAAAAAAATATCTTGAGTATATGGTATGTTCTTTTAAAATAAGAATATGGGGTTAGAGGGGAGCTCTGGTGGCATAGTGCCTAAAGCATTTGACTGCTAACCAGAAGGCTGGTGGTTTGAACCCACCAGCCACTCCTCAGAAGGAAGATGGGGCAATCTGCTTCCATAATGATACTGCCTTGGAAACCCAAGGAGGGGTTGCTATGAACTGGATCAGACCTGATGGTAGTAAGTTATGGGGTTGGAACAGTAGATCTTGAGGATAAAGAAATTCACCATAAGCTATTTATTCTGTATTAGAAAGATATATTTCTACAGAATAGAAAGAAATAAGGGTGTGAAAAAGAATAGAAAGAGTTCCCCACAGGCACCTCCAGATCCAGTCCCTGGTTGGTTGAGTTCAAGGTAGCTCTGTAAGTGAGAGCTACATAGTATCCATCCCAGTTAGATTTGGCTCAGAAGAAAATGGCTGTCATATCTGCTTTGCTGAGCCCTGGCTCTAGCAAGAAGTGAACATGTTGCAGCTCTTTCCCATACCCCAGACAATGTGCTCCTTTCGTATGTCAGAAGCTAGGCATTTAGAAGGTATTGCATGACAATATGGAAGAGGCCAAGCAATCTGGAGATGCTACCTTATTTTGTAACCAGAAATAGGGTGAGAAGAAGCCACATGTCCTCAGTCCCATACCCCCATGCTTTCTTGGTATAGGGAGATCACTTAATTCTCAGTGCTCATGGTGCATGGGATCCATAGCATATTATCCTTAAAAAACAGGTGTGTCCTTTGCTCAATTTTCTACATGTGTTTTAGGTAAGTGAATCATCATATAACCTTTCTCAGACCTACTGCTTACCCTTGAGGTAGAAACACAAGGTCTTTGTCTCTCAGCATTTTTTCCAATTATCCAGTAGGTTTCCACTGATACTAAATCCCATTTTCACCTATACTAAGTAATTCTAGATGTCTGGGCAGAATAAGTGTGACAGCAATCTATGACCACCAGAGGTTTTGGTCCCCTTTGAATAGGAACATCATAGGCTGGGAGTTTCAGGTCAGGCTTGAGGTGGGGAACAACTAAACTTGAGTGTGTACAACTTCCTCTTCCCCACAAGTACTCCAATGTATCTTGTTACATGTGTTCTCTGATCTCTGGGGAAGTAGTAACAGAGAAGAATGGGAATGCAGGAAGAAGAGAGTGGAAACATAGCTACAAATAGGAAGATCACAGCCCACTTGACTTCTGGTTGTGTTGTTGTTATGTGCCGTTGAGTTGGACCCAACTCATTGTGACCTCCTTGGGTTTCCGAGGCAGTATCACTACGGAAGTAGATTGCTCAACCTTCCTTCTGAGGAGTGGCTGGTGGGTTTCAACCATCAGCCTTCTGATTAGCAGTCAAGTGCCTTAGGCACTGCATTAGGAAATGTTCATCTTATAAGTAGAAAACTATAATCTGACCCCCTAAAATCCTGGAAAAATATCCTCTTTAGCCATATATAAAGCAGCTCTGTTAATGTGGTGCCTAAGATATTTAGCTGTGAACCAAGAGGTCAACGGCTTGAACCCACCAGCTTTTCTGCAGGAGAAAGATGAGGTAGTGTGCTTCTGTAAGGATTTATAGCCTGGGAACTCTATGGGGTTGCTATGAGTCAGAATCTACTCAATGGCAAAGTGTTTTGTTTTAGTTTGGAGTCATAGATAAGTCCAATTAAATTTCTAGAATACATTTTCATTAGAATCCCTGTCAGATTCTATCATTAATAATTTTGAGTTCAAAAATTAATCAAAGATTTTGACAGGACTCCCCCATATTACAGGTATGTGCTCCTAAGAAACAAGTCAGAATTGCATTATAGCTGGATTTAGACAGAAATTTTGATTTTTTTAAAAAAATGCAACAAGAAGCACGGATGCATTGGCCTCCCTGTGGATTGCACAGCACCTTATCCTCCTCTATTCCATATCACTGTATGCAGTGCTTTCTTAATATTCACCTCGTGGCATACATTAAAAATTAAAATGCTTGCACCAGGCATTGAGATAGCTGGATAAGGGAACTGGTCTAGGGGCTCAGCCACCCCAGGCCAACCTCCGGGAGATGCAGAAAGCAGTGTGGCAGCCCACTACCTAGTAATCCCAGGCACTTCTCAGCCGTGTGCCAGAGTCTCTGGCTGAGAAGCTCTGCTGTCATTCTTTTTGCTGTTTAATTGTCTGTTTTCCCTACTAGATGAGGGCAGGGACCATGTTGTTCACCATTGGATCCTTCTAACAGTGCCTGACGCATAGTGGGAATTCCATAAATATTTGTTGAATGAATAAATGAACACAAAACCATTCCTTTTATTAATGTATCCATGCCTTTCTTGAAGCCAGGCTGCTGTGTCATCAAACCCCTGTCTTCATCAAGGGCCCTCTTCAATGGGATGACTAAATGCAGGCTTTAGAGAACAAATGATGTCATTCTTGTTTCATTCCATCTCTAGCTGCCCATCTGTGTAAATTAAAATATACTTGCTTTAACAACCGACATTTATCTATTTCAATTTCCAAGGAAAAAATGGAACACTTTTCAACTCTTTAAAACTTGTTAAAAATGATGGACTGGATCCCTATCTGCATCCCTAGTAATATTCATTGGTCTATTGTATCAGGTCTGTTTCTACCAAACTAGCATTTCCTTGCAGGCAAGCTTGTGTCTAATTTACATTCCTGGTACCTAGCACAATACCAGGCACACAGAGTGTGCTTCACAAATGCCTGCTGAAGTAAAGTCTTGTGGGCTTTAAGTCCCTCTCCATTGCCTGCAGAGAAATGAGGGGGCTGGCCCTGCCTGCCTTTGTGGAGTCAACATCTCTCTTGCAGATGTATGGTGTGGAACACTGATGGGCAAACAGATTAGAAGTATCATTGTGAAGAGAACTGAATTGACTTGACACCTGATCCCAATCTAGGTGAGGCTCATTTACACTGTGATTGCTTATCTGCCAAATCTGATTCACCTTTTTCCTGGCTGCTTGCGCATGCTGCCTTGGGAAGTGAGCTGCCAATGCAGTTTCAATAGCATCAGAAATCAGGAATTATCCCCACATCTAGCTGTTTCAAGACACAGTGAAAGCACGTAACACCCTTTAGCACCTACACTGCAAACTCCCTTGATTCTCAAAGCCTAGTGTGACTCCCAGATGTTATTGTTGCTGTGAGCTGATTCAGACTCATAGTAGCCCTAGATGACAAAGTCAAAACTCAAACTCAAGTTAGAACTGCCCTACAGGGTTTCCTAGGCTGTAATCTTCACAGAAGCAGATCACCAGGTCTTTCTTCCATGGAACCATTGGGTGGGTTTGAACCAACCACTTTTCAGTTGCAGCTGAAGGCTTAACCACTATGCCACCAGGATTCCTGGATATTCTGACTTAATTCTAAGAATATGACAGATATATTCATAGAACTACCATGAATTCTGACCACCCAATAATATTGAAGGAGCTCTGGTAGCATAGTGCCTAAGGCACTTGACTGCTAACCAGAAGGCTGGTGGTTCAAACCCACCAGCCGCTCCTTGGAAGGAAGATGGGGCAATCCACTTCTGTAGTGATACTGCCTCGGCAAGCCAAGAAGGGGTCACTATGAGTCGGGCCCGACTCAACGGCACATAACAACAACAACAACACATGAAGATCCCATACTTTTATATCAATCAAGATAGGCTACAAAAACTACTGAACTGCATATCCTTCATGGTCAGCAAGAGAGTTTGCCTCATCATAGACACTCAAAAACTGAGGCAGATGGAGGCTCTGCTTTGACACGTGTCTCTCCAGTGCAGAGGCAGGAAAGAGAGAGCATGACAAACCACACGCCGATTCTTAAAATTTCTAAATAAATATAACACATGGGCAGTTAGAGATCAGAAGCATAATCCATAGTGTTTCACTGGCAGGTTTTCAGAAGCAAATCTCTTCGCTACGTTCTTCTTCCCAGCTCACCTTAGTCTGGAATCCACTGCACTCTGTTCAGCATCATGGCAACGTGTGAACCTCCAGGACAGATGGTGGAGGCTACACATGAGATGCTTTAGGAGATAAGTGCTTTGGAAAAAGAAATTATAGGACAAGGAGATGGGGGGAGAGGCAGTTAGGTGTGGCAGAGGAAGAGTGACAATTTTTAATTCTATGGCCAGGGACTGACTGACTAAAAAGCAAAGCTTGAGCAAAGACTTAAAGAAAGTGAGAGAATTACCTTCGTGACAATCTTATCACCCAGGGTCTCCTAAGCTTTTACTTTGACTGAGTGTTGGAGCCATTGAAGGGTTTTGAGCAGAGGAATGACATGATTACTACAACTTCCTTTAAAAAGAAACTGCCCTGTTCAGCATAGACTGTTGGGTGTAGTATGAAGGCACAGAAGTGTGTGGGCATGGAACAGCTACAGGAATCCAGGTAAGACATGATTGGGACTCAGACCAGCATGATACCACTGAAGGTGATGAGAAATAGAGTGTGGACATTTTTTAAGGAAGAGCCAGTAGGTTTTGAATTGGATGGAATGTGAGATGTGAGAGAACGTTTTTGTCCTGAAATATAGAACGGATAGAAGCAGAACCAACTTCTGGCACAGCAGGATCTTTGCAGAAGATAAATATTTCAGTTTTATACATATTAAACATGAAACGTGTATCAAATGTCCTCATGGAGATATTGATCAAGGGGTTGAATACATGAGTCTGGAATACAGCAGATAGACTAGAGTTGGAGATATAAATTTAGGAACTGTCAAAATGTAGATGATATTTAAAATCACAGATTTGGATGATATAACAATAAAGTAGGTATAAGTAGTGAAGAAAACCAAGGACAGAATCCTGGAGTTCTTGGGTACTACAGGAAATTTAGTTTTTTGTTTTTTGGTTTTTTTTTTAGGTTTTCCATACTTGTATAAAGGAGCCCTGGTGGCACAGTGGTTAATACATTCATGTACTAACTGAAAGGGTTGGTGGTTCAAACCCACCTGCTGCTCCATGGGAGGCAGTCTGCTTCTGAAAATATTTATAGCTTTGCACATCCTATGGAGCAGTTCTGCTCTGTCTTACAGGGTTGCTACGAGTTGGAATCAACTTGATGGCAGTGGGTTTGGGGGCTATACTTGTTTAAAGCAGGAAAAAAATATGAATTTTCAACGGAGTGGACTTGTTGAATTAAAAGTGATTGCTCCCTGACATCATTTGGGAATTAGTTACCAAGTCAACTCAAGAATCTTAAAATTAGATATTATTGGGTGCCCTTCACTGTAATTAAGGAGCTCTGATGGCATAGTGTCTAAGGCGTTTGACTACTAACCAGAAGGTTGACAGTTCAAACCCACCAGCCACTCCACAGAAGGAAGACTGGCCAATCTACTTCCATAAAGATTTTACCGCTTCAGAAACCTAAAGGGGATCACTATGAGTCAGAATCAACTCAATGGTGGTGAGTTTGTTTGGTTTGGTTTTTCACAGTGATTAGGTGCTTAGGATACAAAAGGTGAACAAAAGATTCCCTACTTGAAGCCTGTCATATCAAAGGCATATTTGTGATAGCAGAGAGAAAGGAAACCTGCTCTTTCTCCTTCGCTAACAATCTCAATCAGAGAGGACACCATCCATTCATAGATTGTCTTAGTTACCTAGTATTGTCCCAACAATAATGACCACAAACAGGTAGCTTTAAAAAAGAGATTGATTTTCTCACAGTTCTGGAGACAAAACGTCCAAATCAGGGTCTTAGTCCTTCTTTGTGCCTCCTTTCTAATTTCTGGTGACTGCTGGCAATCCTTGGCATTCCTCAGTTTGTACATGTATCGGCCTCTGTCTTCGCATGCTATCTTCCTCCTGTGTCTCATGTGCTCTTTTTATAAGACACCACTCAACAGATATCAGACTTAGGACCTGTCCTACTCTGGTAAGACTTCATTAACACAACAAAAGAAAATCCTTATTTCCAAACAGGGTCTTATTCACAGCACAGATACAGGGGTTAAAACAGCAACATAACATTTTTGGGGACATAATTCAATCCTTAATATAGACAGAGTGAGAAACCCAGGCTTCATCTTTTATTCTTTGTGGCCAAGTTCTGTCAATTCTACCTTTTAAGCTCTTGAATTTATCCATTATTTCCACCATTTTTGATAAGGCAGTTAAAGCTGTCTTTCAGGGGGAAAAAAAAAACGGAAAAGGAAATAGAATGGAGGGAGGGAAGGAAAGTGAGGAATGGAGGAAGGAAGAATAAGAAGGGAAAGATGAAAAAAAAAAGTTTGAAAACCTTCACTGGGTTCCTACAGGCCTTAGGTTAGACTTTTGTTATCTGTTTGTTCCAGCTGCCTCTCCTAACCTGTGTTACACCTCTGCAACTCTCTTCTCTCTCCCTCCCACCTGCCATGGCTAATACGTTCATCTGTTTTATTCCAAAGTATACTTCAGGTTTCAGGTTAAATGTCAAGTCTCCGAGCTCACCCACATGCTCTCACCAGACTGGGACAAGCGCACTGAGACTTGCTTCCATAAACCCCTTCACATCCCTATTCATTACAAATAGGAGATGCTGTTATATTTGGACTCAGAATGGTTGTGTTATGCATCCCCACCTCCCCAGGGCCTAGCATTTAGTGAAGTGTTTAACCGAAAGTCATTAAGAAGGTGAAGTAACAAATGAATAAAAGGACACTGGAGTCGCATTACCTCTATAGAGAGTGTTTGCTTTTTAAAGGGGATCAAAGCTTGGATTTAAGAGATGCAGGGGGATTGAAACTGGGAGGGAGGCTGGAAATGCCAGGGGCACTTTGTGGCAAAAACCCTGAGCTGTTCAGAATGCTTGGATCTGGGAAGGATGTGGGAATTCCCTGGATCTTAATTCTTTTAAAATGTGAGCTAAAAAGTGAGGGTCAAGAAGTGTCCAGCAAGAGTGCCGTGTATCCCACAGGCCCGTGTCTCTCCTCCTCCTGCCTCCCTTGGAATTTTAAGGAGAAGGAAGCAGTTTTTCTTTCTTGAATTCATGTATGTTTATTTGGAGTTACTTACCTCACTCTGAAAGCTGTCTCTTATCTGCCTGTTTTTAATTTGCTGGAAATTTTAGAAAAGAAAATGATGTACAGATATGTCAAGTACATTTCTGAAGCTATTTAAATATCAGAATTATTTGTCACTGAATATTTCAAATATGAAGCAAAATATTTTGTCTTTAGAGTGTTTGGAGGCTATGCTGTTGTTTCTAACTGCTGTCCAGTCAATTCTGCCCCATGGTGACCCCTGTGTTACAAAGGAGAACTGCTTCATAGGGTTTTCTGGGTTATAATCTCATCAGAGGCAGATTGCCAGGCCTTTGCTTCTGTGATACCACTTGAGTGGGTTCAAACCACCAACATTTAGGTTAGCGGCTGGTTGCAAACCATTTACACCACCTTGGGACCTTTGTCTTTAAATTCGTCAGAAGCTTCAGTAGGAACTATACAGGAATATGGGGTTCTTCCCTGGTACAGCATTCTGACTGATTAAATGTTCTCGTGACTAACAGGTATTTCAACCTCTCTCTCTCTTTTCTTCCTCACCTCCCCTGTCTTCTCTTTCTCCTGTTCTCCTCCCCAGGTGTGAATATATACAGATTCATGGAAAATAATAAATAATTTAGCCAAGTGGACAAGAAAAGTAGTCAGGATTAGGGAGGTCTGGCTTAAAGACCTATGCATGGATTATGGGAGTAGAAAGAAATGTGACAATATTAGTATTATATGTTAATGCCCACCAGAAAACAGCCATCACAAAACAGCATCCACCACTGAACCACCCAGTAGACAGAGTAACTCAGCCAGGTGAACTAGCCTCTGTCATCAGGGCAGCAGAGGCCAGTGCTCCAACAAGGAGGATGAACGGAAAAGCCCCGATGGCATGAGTGGACACCACGCATGAGAGAGAGAGCATTTTTGATTATTGAGGTTTTCTTCTGGCTCTCTACTTTTCCAAGATTAGAGCCCATCCCACTAATTGTTTTTATAATTAAAAGTGCCTGGAAGTCAGACCTTCTCTGAATCTTGCTGTACCACTACTGCTGAGTTTGTAACCCAACAGCTATATGTAATGTGTATCATATTATTCTTCCTGCCAACATTTTTCCCTATTGTTCAAACACTATCAGATTCCAACCCCTTTTAGTGAGTGTGTCTCTGCCATTTTTCAGCTCTGTTGGCCTTTATCCCTGCTCGGAGTTTTCATGAACACAATAGCAAGGAGAAGGAAAGTAAGGAAAGGAAATATGTGGAGGGAAATGCCTCAAGAAATGACAGTTATATAATTATAATTTTGCATCTGATTATATAATTGAATTGGTTAGTTCATAATACATTCAGAAACATTAATTTAATATTTAAACATTTATTAAGCATTTACTATGGCTTATTTTTCTCAGTTGTCCACCAATTGATTTGACTCATGGTGAACCCATGTGTGATATCTATTGCTTTCTCTTCCTATTCTTTTTTTTCCTTCATATTACTTTACTTCCTAAAGTGTGACTTTTCTTTTCTAGTAACTCATTTTGTAATGCTTTGTAGCAGTTAATCTTTATTCCATTCTCACTCTTGAAGTTTAACCTGTTAGCTCCAACTCATGGGAACCTCACATGTGTTCTTTTGGTTTCCAATGGTTGATTTTTAGGAAGTTGATTACCATGCCTTTCTTCCAAGGTTCCTCTGGGGGGACTCAAACTTCCAACCTTTCCATTAGCAGCCACACTCGTCAATCATTTGCACAACCCAGGGGATTTATTAATTATAAGGAAAGGCTGGTCAACGGATACATAGAGATAAATAAGATAATATCTTTGCTCCCATAAGAAGTTACCTTCTTAAAATATGCTAACCTATAAGCAGGTAAGTTAGCCTATTTATTTACCCTCTTAAAGTATGACTTTAACCTATAAATAGGTAAGTTAAGAATTACAGATCCTAAGAAAAAAAAACTTGTAGATGTAAAGTGATTAAATTATCACTATTAAAATATAACACTTTGAAGACTTTTGAGCAAAATACAACACCTTTGACAAGTTTATGGGATATTTGAGGTGATAGCATAAAACAATTTTTTAAGCTGAAAAACATTTTAAATAGTTCATGAGAGCCAAAGTAAGAACTTGAGTATAGTCCACCTGAATTTAGAAACTACCTCAAGAACAGTTTTGATGCATTGAGCATTAACGACCAAAGACCAGAGGCTTTCTGGGTGACATCAAGGACATCATACCTTAAGAAAATAAAAGGTCATTTTAAAAATAAATAAATAAAAAAGAAAGAAAACACTACAATGAATGGTCAGAAGAGACTGTGAAGCTTGTTTTTGAATGGACAGCATTAAAGTGAACAGAGAAAATGATGAAGTAAATGAGCTCAACAGAAGATTGCAAAGGGCAGCTTGAGAAGAAAAAGTATTATAATGAAAGGTGCAAAGACCTAGAGTTAGAAAACCATAAGGGAAGAACACACTCAACATTTCTCAAGCTAAAGGAACCAAAGAAAAAATTCAATCCTCAACTTGCAGTATTGAAAGATACTATGGGCAAAATATTGAATGATGCAGGAAGGCTCCCAAGAAGGAGGAAGGACTACAGAGTCACTGTACCAAAAATAATTGGTCAACATTCAACCATTTCAGGAGGTAGCATATTATCAAGGAAGAAATCCAAGCTGCACTGACAGTACTGGCAAAAACAAGCCTCCAGGAACTGACAGAATGACAAATAAGATGTTTCAACAAAAGAGTGTCATGCTGGAAGTGCTCATTTGTCTATGCCAAGAAATTTGGAACACAATTACTTAACTAACTGACTGGAAGAGATCTATATTTGTGCCCATTCCCAAGAGAGGTGATCCAACAGAATGCAGATATATCACTAATATCACACACAACTAAAATGCTGTTAAAGATAATTCAAAAATAGTTGCAGTGGTACATGAAATTCAACATTCAGAAGAGGATGTGGAATAAGGGATAAAAGTGCTGATATCAGATGGATCTTGGCTGAAAGTAGAGAATATCAGAAAGATGTTTAGTTGTAGTTTATTGACTATGCAAATGCATTCAACTGAGAGGATCATAATAAATTATGGATGGCATTATGAAGAATGAGAATTACAAAACACTTAATTGTATTCATGAAAAACCTGCACATGGACCAAGAGGCAGTTGTTAGGACAGGAGAATGGTATACTGCATGTTTTAAAATGAGGAAAGGTATGTGTTAGAGTTGTGTCTTTCATCACACTTATTAAATCTGTATCCTGAGCAAATAATCCAAAAATCTGGGCTATATGAAGAAGAACATGGCATCAGGATTGGAGGAAGATTCATTAACAACCTGCAATACACAGATGGCTTAACCTTGCTTGCTGAAACTGAAGAGGACGTGAAGTACTTACTGATGAAAATCAAAGACTTCCATGTGGATCACACCCAAACATAAAGAAAGCAAAAATCCTCACAACTGGACCAATTAGCAACATTGTGATAAATGGAGAAAATATTGAAGTTGTCAAGTATTTCATTTTAGTTGGACATATAATCAATGACAATGGAAGCAGAAGTCAAGAAACAAAATGACATATTGCATTGGGTGAATCTGTTGCAAAAGACTTGTTTAAAGTGTTAAGAGACAAAGATGTCACTTTGAGGACTAAGGTGCACCTGACCTAAACCATGATGATTTCAACCACTTACTATTAATGAGAGAGCATGATTAAGGAACACTGAATAAGAATAGATGCACTTACAGTGAATTACGGTGTTGGTGAAGAATATAGAATATATCATGTACTGCCAAAAGAATGAACAAATCTGTTTTGGAAGTAGTACAGCCAGAATGTTCCTTAGAAGTGAGGATGGTGAGAGTTGGTCTCATGCATTTTGTACATGATATCAGGAGGGACCAGTCCCTGGAGAATGACAAGATGATTAGTAAAGCAGAGTATCAGTGAAAAAGAAGGAGACCCTCAACAAGATGGATTGACACAGTGGCTGCAAAGATGGGCTCATACATAACAATGATTGTGAGGATGGCAAAAGACTGGACAGTGTTTCATTCAGTTGTACATAGGGTCATTATGAGTAGGAACCAATTCAATAGCACCTAACAATGACAACACACAATAGTATGAAACAGAACTATCAAAGAAAAGCCAGAGCATACATTCAGTCTATGAATAAGGTAAATGAAATTCATGGAGAAAAGAATACCCAGTTGTATAGACTGATGTCTGGAATGATTTCATTAGAAAATCTTTTGAGCTGAGTCATAAAGATGGGTAGGTATTTCCAGGTGGACACTGAGAAAAATTCTTTCCCAACTATGAGAGGCAAGTGAAGAGAAGCACTAAGGTGTGGAGATTATGGCATAAATATCAAGTGGGTCATCCTGATTGGGGTGGATGCTCTGAAGAAAGGAGGTAGGGGATAAGCCTGGAGCATTTGGCAGAGGCAAGGCCACGAAGCAGGACCTTATATGTCTTGCTAGGGTGATTGAACTTCCTCCAACATGCAATGTAGAGCCACTGAGGACTTTTAAGCAGGAGAACAAAAGGAACCAAAGAAAAAATTCTTTTCCCATTCAGCATCAAGACTGAAGGCTAGAGTCTGCATTAGAAATTTAGAATTTTAGAAAGTCGCTGAGGCAGCAAAATGTTGGATGGATTAAAGAAAGGTAAAAGGAACAGGTCATCTACTCCTCAAAGAACTGGCCGGTGAAAACCTTATGAATAGCAGTGAAACACTGTCTGATATATTACTGGAAAATATTATGACTAGCCCTGAAACACTGTCTGATACAGTGCCAGAAGATGAGCCCCTCAGGTTGGAAGGCACTCAAATACAACTGTGGAAGAGAAGTTTACTCAAAGTAGAGTTGACCTTAATGATGTGGATGGAGTAAATCATTCAGAACCTTCATTTGCTGATGTAGCATGACTTAAAATGGGAAGAAACAACCTCAACCATCCAGTAATAATTGGTACATAGAATGTACACAGTATGAATCTAGGAAAATTGGAAGTTGTCAAATATGAAGTGGAATGCATAAAGATCAATATCCTAAGCATTTGTGAGCTGAAAAGTACTGGTTTTGGCTAGATTGAATTAGACAACCATATGATCTACTATGTCAGGAATGACAAATTGAAGAGGAATGGTGTGCCATTCATTGTCGCAAAAAATGTTTCAAGATCTATCCTGAAGTACAATGCTGTCAGTGATGAGATAATATCCACATGCTTACAAAGAGTACCAGTTAATACTACTAATATTCAAACTTACTCACAAACCATCAAAGGCAAGGCTGATGAAATTGAAGATTTTTATCAACTTCTGCAATCTGAAATTGATCCAACATGCAATCAAGATGTATTGATTATTACTGGTGATTGGAATGCAAAAGTTGGAAACAAATAAGAATCACTGGTAGTTGGAAAATATGGCCTTGGTGATAGAAGTGACGTCAGAAGTTGCAAGAAGGAATTTTGCAAGACCAATGACTTACTCTTTGCAAATACCCTTTTTCAACAACATAAATGGCAGTTATGCAAGTGGACTTTGACAGATGGAATACACAGGAATTGGATCGACTACATCTGTGGAAAGAGTGATAAAAAAGCTCAATATCTTCAAGGCCAGGAGCTGACTGTGGAAAACACCATCAACTGCTCATATGCAAGTTCAAGTTGAAGATGAAGACAATTAAAACAAGCCCTCCAGAGCCAAACAATAACCTTGAGTATATCCCACCTGAATTTGGAGAATGTCATGCTGGAAGTGCTCATTTCTCTATGCCAAGAAATTTGGAACACAATTGGAGACCACCTGAAGAATAGATTTGATGCACTGGACACCAGTGACTGAAAACCAGAGGAATTCTGGGATGTCATCAAGAACATCATCCATGAAGAAAACAAAAGGTCACTAAAAAGATAGGAAAGGAAGAAAAGACCAAAATGGATGTCAGAAGAGACTGAAACTTGTCTTTGAACAGTGAGTAACTAAAGCAAATGGGAGAAATGAGAAAATAAAAGAACTGAACAGAACATTTCAAAGAACAGCTCCAGAAGACAAAGTCAATTATTATAATGAAATATGCAAAGACCTAGAGTTAGAAAACCAAAAGGGAAGAACACACTGAGCAGTCTCAAGCTGAAAGAACTGAAGAAAAAATTCAAGCCTTGAGTTGCAATATTGAAATATCTGTATCTGTACCCATTCCAAAGAAAGATGGTCCAACAGAATGTGAAAATTATCCAACAATATCATCAATATCACATGCAAGTAAAATTCTGCTGAAGATTATTCAAAAAATGTTGCAGCAGTGTACTGACAGGAAACTTCCAGAAATGCAAGCTGGATTTAGAGGAGGATGTGGAATGAGGGATATCATTGCTGATGTCAGATGGATCTTGGCTGAAAGCAAAGAATACCAGAAAGATGTTTACTTGTGTTTTATTGACTATGCAAAAGCACTTGACTGTGTGGATTATAACAAATTATGGATAACATTGAGAAGAATGGGAATTCCAGAACACTTACTGTGATCATGAGGAACCTATACATAGACCAGGAGGCTGTTGTTCAAACAGAGCAAGGGGATACTGCGTGGTTTAAAATCAAGAAGCGAGTGTGTCAAGGTTGTATCTTTTCACCATACTTGTTCAATTTGTATGCTGAGCAAATAATCCAAGAAGCTGGACTATATGAAGAAGAACACAGCATCAAGACTGAAGGCTAGAGTTATTAAAAACCTGCTATATGCAGGGAGCTCTGGTAGCATAGTGCCTAAGGCACTTAACTGCTAACCAGAAGGCTGGCGGTTCAAACCCACCAGCCACTCCTCGGAAGGAAGATGGGGCAATCTACTGCCGTAGTGATAATGTCTTGGAAACCCAAGGAGGGCTCACTATGAGTTAGGTCCAACTCAACGGCACATAACAACAACAACATATGCAGATGACACAACTTTGCTTGCTGAAAGTGAAGATGACTCGAAGCACTTACTGATGAAGATTAAAGATTACAGTCTGCAGTTTGGATTACACCTTAACATAAAGAAAATGAAAATCTTCACAACTGGACCAGTAAGTATCACCATGATAAATGGAGAAAAGACTGCAGTTGTCAAATACTTCATATTTCCTGGTTCCACCCTTAACCCCAATGAAAGCAGCAGTCAAGACATCAGACGAGGTAATGCACTGGGCAAATCTGCTGCAAAAAACTTCTTCAAAGTGTTGAAAAGCAAAGAGATCTCTTTGAAGACTAAGGTGCCCCCTAACTCAAGCCACAGTATTTTCAATCTCCTCATATGCATGTGAAAGCTGCACAATGAATAAGGAAGAGTGAAGAAGAGTTGATGCTTTTGGTTGCAGTGTTGGTGAGGAATACTGAAAGTACCACAGACTGCCAGGATAAGGAACTGACCTGTCCTGGAGGAAGTGCAGCCAGAGTGCTCCTTGAAAGCAAGAATGGCCAGACTTTGTCTCACCTAGTTGAGTCATGTTGGGACCATTACCTGGAGAAGGATATCGTGCTTGGTAAAGTAGAAGGTCAACAAAAAAGGAGAAGGCCCTCAACAAGATGGATTGACACACTGGCTGCAACGATGGGCTCAGGTACAGCAGGGATTGTGAGGCTGACGCAGAACCAGGCAGTATTTTGTTCTGCTGTACACAATGCTGCTATGAGTTGGAGCCGACTTGATGGCACTTAACAACAATTACAGAACATAAAGCGATAAGTATATTTCAAGTTTAAGGATCCATTTTGGCAACCCTTTGGGATTTATGTTTATACAAAAGTGATTTCTGTTGATTATCTACCATGTCCAAGACTTTTAATGGATATTTCCCCAATTAATTCTAACAATAACTCATGGAGATTAGTATTTTCTCCATCTCATAGATGAGGAACCTGAAATTCATGCTGAGGAACATGTTCACCGACAGAATTAGGATTTGAATCTACATCTATCTCATCCACAACCAATGTTCTTTTTTTCCACCAACCACATATCATTAACATATGTACACCACAGGGAAGTCCTTGCTCCATGGAATATTGTCTTTGGAGCTCAAATGGGAGCTCCAAGCTTTGAATTCTCATTGCCGGTAGAGCAGCTGCAGAATATTTGGAAATAATTGTTTCTCTTTTGTATCTAAAGCAGTTCTGAGTTTCTCATGAGTGGAAGTGGGGGCTTTTGTAACAAGAGGATTCATTCTAGCCAAAAGAGTAAAGAAAATCTCTTATTTTTATTGATATGTCAGCATCACAACATATAGGAGCTGTACAGACATGCAAATGTGGCTGTCAATGCCAAGTTAGCATCAGATTATTTTACCCAATCTTCTAGAAAATGGCCTTTCTGGTTGGAAATAGAAAGTGGCCAGGACACATGGCTCAGAATGGAGAATTGCAACCTTTCTTTCCAGACCAGTGGTTACAAATTTAAGGCCAGAGGTTTTGCAACTGAACTTTTTTTGGTCTTCAAACTATCTTCTAAAATATTTTTCATTATTTGATATGTCAATTAGATCAGATAATTTTTCATAGTTTTCCATTACTCAAATGCACTGCTGTTGAGTCGGATCCTACTTGTAGCAAACCCCCCTTGGGTTTCTGAGGTGATATCACTATAGAAGTAGATTGCCCAACCTTCCTTCCAGGACTGGCTAGTGGGTTTGAACTGCCAGCCTTCTGGTTAGCAGTGAAATGCCTTAGGCACTATGCCACCAGAACACTTTATATCCTGAAAATTCATGAAAAATCTGGCCACACAGTGTGGACATCTTTGTTGAAGCTGTCAGCTGCACCTTGAGAAGGAAATTCAGCTGCATACTTTGCCACAGTCCTCACCATTCCCCAATATTTACTCTGCAGCCTTCCTTTTAAGATCTGTAAACATTTGAGTTTCTGACCTCTAGCCTATGTCATTCTTTTAATAACTTCTTATGATGTTGTGAGTTTCATAATTTGAAAGCCCTAGTGCTTAATGATCCAATGATCCAAATGGAAGTCTTTTCATTTCTTTTGTGTTGTTATAATTTGCCCTCAATTTGGCACCTAGTCATGGTAACATTATGTAAAATGTAAAAAAGAATGAAACACTGACTGTTCTATCTGTGCCATCTTTCATTTGCTTAAAAAACCAGGAACAACACAGTCAATCCTTCAGTCTTGAAGCTATTTACACTATAGTTAAAGGGATCAATAACACTGTAGACTAAGGAGATACCTGGGGAAAAAAAGAACTTTTGTGATTTACCCAGGGTAAAATTTTACCTAGCAAAGGGCTGTTGCTATTCTCAGAGAACACTCACTTCTCTGCCTGAGTGGCGCTCTATGTTGTTCATACTGAAGGATGTAGATGTGAGGATAATATTTAATTCATTCCTTCCATTTCCTTATCTTTGAGGCTTTTGTGCTAACACTTAGCTGTGATGCCAACAAACACTAACTTTGAAGATTCCAAAGGTTTTCTTTTTTTTGCTTCCTCTCTCTCTCTTCAAAAACATTTCCTTAACCAAACCTGAAGCTAGCACTTCAAACTTCCTTTAGCAAGAGCCTTGTTGCTTTATGAATCATGTGCCTTACTTTAACTAAGCCCCAGGAGTTTGCCAGCTATCTTTCCTCATCGGGTTCGAGTTGGGGGAAAGAAAAATCAAGCAAGTTTTGATTGATGAGATCTTACAGGGATGACAGAAAATATTTCCAATTTTATTTGTTAGGGTCATATTGACAAAGAGATCATAAGGTCTTAAAAGCTTACTTTATTCACATACTTTTTGGCCAACGAACGGTATTACTGTTGCCAAGTAAAAGTGCTTCCTTTGTTTCTCTCACTTCTGCTGACATATAAATTTTTTTGAAAAGACTTAATTAGAATCAGATCTGGCCGGAGTTGATGGTGGAGACAAGGTATTTGGTCGCTGGATCTTGCTTTTGAGTATTTCCCTGGTTTTGTTATAGGTGGGAGTGAGGAGGCACAGTCCTTTGGCACCAGACGGCTCTTCTCCACACTGGAGTCCTTTCACTATTGAGGAAAAAGGAAAACTAGAGCTGTATGTACTATTCTTGCAAATATGGATGTTGCTGACCTTGGAGGTTTCAAAGAATAAACTTTGTTTTATGCTTCTTGGAAGAGTTTATGCAGTAAAAAAAAAAAAAAAGATTTGAATTCCTGATTTTTGTTAATTGTTAGGTGCTGTCAAGAAGGTTCTGACTCATAGCAACCATATGTACAACTGAACAAAACCCTGCCCAGTCCTGCATCATCCTCACAATCATCACTATGTTTGAGCCCATTGTTGCAGCCACCGTGTCAACCCATTTTGCTGAGGGGCTTCTTCTCTTTCACTGACCTTCTGCTTTACTAAGAAGTCCAGGGACTGGTCCTTGATGATAACATGTCCAAAGCACATAAGACCAAGTCTCGTCATTCTTGCTTCTAAGGAGCATTCTGGCTGTACTTCTTCTAAGACAGATTTGTTCATTCTTCTTGAAGTCCATGGTATATTTAATATTCTTCTACAACACCGTAACTCAGCAGTTCTTCTTTGGTCTTCCTTATTCATTGTGGAGCTTTTGCATGCACATTAGTGATTGAAAATACCATGAATTGGGTCAGGCATGCCTTAGGACTCAAGGTGACACCTTTGCTTTTCAAACACTTTAAAGAGGTCTTTTGCAGCAGATTTTCCCAGTGTGTTACATCATTTGATTTCTTGACCCCTGCTTCTATGGAGCTCTGGTGGCATAGTGCCTAAGGCACTTGACTGCTAAC
This sequence comes from Orycteropus afer afer, assembly GCF_000298275.1. Lineage (NCBI taxonomy): Eukaryota > Metazoa > Chordata > Mammalia > Tubulidentata > Orycteropodidae > Orycteropus > Orycteropus afer. The sequence goes on along the minus strand of NW_006921813.1, from coordinate 2,053,884 downwards.
CAATA
>NW_006921813.1:2039320-2047924 GCF_000298275.1 Orycteropus afer afer | reverse complement strand
ATATGCTGATGATACAACTTTGCTTGCTGAAAGTGAGGATGACTTGAGGCACTTACTGATGAAGATTGAGGAACACAGTCTGCAGTATGGATTACATCTCAATATAAAGAAGACAAAAATCCTCACAACTGGACCAATAAGCAATAAATGGAGAAAAAAATGAGGTTGTCAAAGAATTCACATTGCTGGGTTCTACAATCGATGCCAATGGAAGCGGCAGTCAGGATATTAGACCTTGTGTAGCACTGGGTAGGTCAGCTGAGAAGGAACTCTTTCAAGTGCTGAGGAGCAAGGATATCTCCTTGAGGACTAAGGTGCGCCTGACACAAGCCATGATATTTCCAGTATACATGTGAGAGCTGGACAATGAATAAGGAAGACCGAAGAAGAGTTGATGCTTTTGAGTTGTGATGCTGGCAAAGAGTGCTGAAGGTACCATGGACTGCCAAAAAAACTAACAGATCTGTCCTGGAAGAAGTGCAGCCTAGATGCTCCTCGGAAGTGAGAATGGCCAGACTTTGTCTCACCTACTTTGGTCATGTTGTCAGAGGGGACCATTCCCTGGAGAAGGATGTCATGCTTGGTAAGGTGGAGGGTCAACGAAAGAGGGAAAGGCCTTCGACGAGATGGACTGAGCAAATGGTGGCTGTGACAATGGGCTCAAGTATAACAAAGATCATGGAGCTGGTGCAGGATCGAGTGGTGTTTCATTCTGCTGTGCATGGGTCGCTATGAGTTGTAAGCGACTCCATGGCACCTAACAACAACAACAACAACAATTCCTTATGGGAGGAGCTGTAGTAGCATAGTGCCTAAGGCACTTGACCAGAAGGCTGGAGATTCAAACCCACCAGTCACTCTTCGGAAGGAATATGGGGCAACCTACTTCTGCAGTGATACCACCTCGGAAACCCAAAGAGGGGTCGCTATGAGTCGGGTCCAACTCGATGGCAGTGAGACTCTTTATGGGAGCAGATTGCTAGGTCTTTTTTCCTGTGGAGACACTGATGGATTTGAACCTCCAACATTTCGGTTAGCGGCTAAGTGCTTAACCACTGTGCCACCAGGGTTCCTCCTACTGCCCAAGTATCATTTATTTCTTTCCTTTCTCCCTTAACCCCCCTTAGTTTGAACCCTATCATTTCCTAAGTGGTCTCTTGCTTTCAGTTTTCTCTCTCTCCCCTCATCCTTTGTTCTGAGGTTGTAACTTTTCTCATCTGAATAAGAAAGCTTGAAGTGCAGGTAACCCCTTGTTGAGTCAGTTCCAACTCACAGCGACTCCATGTGTGTCAGAGTAGAATTGTGCTCCATTGGGCTTCAATGGCTAGTTTTTGAAAGCAGATGGCTAGATAGTTCTTCCAAATCACCTCTGTGTGGGCTCAAACCTCCACCCTTTCAGTTACCTCCTGTTAATTGTGTTAATTATTTGCACCAACCAGGAACTCAGAAGGTATGTAGGAGTTGGCATGTTCTGGGAAGTAAAAGTTCACACTTGAGGGAGTAAAGTGAAAGAAATAATGGTATATTTGAGGACGTGAAATGTGTTCCTGTGTCTGGGTAATGGGTTAGGAAAAGGAGGGGGTAGTAAGTGATAAAGGGAGAAGATGTAGGCAGGCTCTGGAAGGTGGTGTGAAGGAGTTTATATTTTCTCCATGAGAATTATATAAAGCCATAGAAGGGTTTGGGGAGGTGTGTGGCATCCTTCCCCACTTACTATATTACATACCCCATCTCTTTTTGTGCTCATAGAGCTTTCTATTCTCCCCAAATGGCATAGTGCCTAAGGCATTTGACTGCTAACCAGAAGGCTGGTGGTTCAGACCCACCGACCACCCCTCAGAAGGAAAATTGGGCAATATACTTCCGTAGAGTACTGCCTTGGAAACCCAAGGAGGGGTCGCTATGAGTAGGAAATGACTTGAAGACAGGGAGTTTGGTTTAATGTCATCCTATTATAACTTCTTCTCTAGGTATATATTAATAAGAATCAGATTTTAAGGTCCAAAAATGTGGCAAATTGAGTCAACACAGATATTGTTCTTTTTAGATACACTTGTCTGTGCTGGATAAACTACTTAAAACAAAATTATAATACTATAAAGAGCCAGCTTTAGAAAAGAGGAAACTCCTAAGTGACAGAAATAAAGCAAGAATTCAGAATCAAAGCAGTGGATGTATTAGCTGATGCTGAGGAGTGTCCCTAGGTGTCCCTCCACTCTGGCTCCTCCCTTTCAACCTTCATCTTGCTCTGTCCAACCTGTACTTTACTCTTGTTTGCTATAGTAATTACTCTCCAAATGAGAACAGCCCCTCTCTGTACCCGCCATCCCATAAATCCACTGCTAGAGAAAGAAGGAGAAGAGAGATTTCTTCTCCTTCCTTGTCAAAATAAACCAGATTTCTCTCTTAAGAGATGACAGCCCAGGAAGATTACAAAATTATACCTAGTAAACTGCCCTCTATTCCCTACATCCCCTAATTGGTAACGATGGCTTGTCGGCACCATGCACTTAAATATAATTTGGAACAAATTGATTCCTTAGCTCTGTTATCTGCTGCTACAGGGACCTTCACTTCTAATCAACCTCGAACTGCATGGAACTGCATATTCTCCAAGCCAGTGTCTCAGATAGGGAAGGATGGGTGTGGAGAATCTTTCCTCTCTCTGTCAACTCTCTCTCTAAATCAGAGACTTGTATGCCTTCATAACCTATTTCTGTCCTGTCCCTGAGAGTGGCAGAATCCATCACAGCTGCAGCCTGGAAGAGGAAGTGTCCTGAGTACAAACAGCTGCATGCAGAGACAAGCAAAGGGATTTATAAAGCCTCAATGGCCAGGGCAGGGGTTCAGCCATTTCCTTGAGCCCAAGAGACTGACTCCCTTACCTCTCTCTTCCCACCCACCTTCCTCTGATCTTCAGCTCCTTAGCAGTCAGAGCCACTCTGGGTGGTCCCTTGGCTGCCCTAAGGCTTTCCTTCTTCCCCTGCTCGTTTGGAAACAACATAGCTTCCTGGGAATCCTTGAGACTGACAAGAAGCACCCCATAACCGAGCATCCCTTTCTGGTTCCAACCTCACCTGGCTAAATGAGGAAGGATGACATTGTTGCCCTCCACACCTGTCCTCTCCTTCAGGAATCACTGTCTGCAATGTCTGAAGTGTCTGCTGCTTTCCTGCTGAAGACTCCAGAATGAATAAAGCCACTAGTCCTAAGGCTGTCACCCGCCAACCTTGCCCAGCCCACCTTCTAAGCTGGAATATTATACCAGGTTATTTCATCATGAGAATTGGTCCCATGACACCAAATTTCCCAAAGACAGTCAACCAATAATTAAGCATTTACTATATCCTCATGTTAGAAAGAAGGGTGGACAATCTACTTCCGTAGTGATACCGCTTCAGAAACCCAAGGAGGGGTCGCTATGAGTCGGGTCTGACTCGACGGCACATAACAACAACGACAATAATATCCTCGTGTCCTAAATGCTGAGAAGATTGAACAGATATATTTATGTTACTTTGTTTTGCTTTCAGGAAACTAATTTTCATTTTTTTTATTATAAAATACTTTAAATAGTAGAAACTAAAGCAATTGATATAATGCTAAGGAGACATAATTATCAACAACTAGTAACAATTTGCTAAATTTTTTGAAGATCTTAATATTGTTAAGAAAAAAAATAAATGTTGCAAATAGGGTTGAAGACCTTTCCACCAACAGTTTAATTTCCCTTTTTTCCTCCATCCCATCCTAAACGTAACTATTAACCCGAAGACAATGGTCATGGATTTATAAAAAGTACTATTTTGACTTTTAAAAACATAAATTGTACTTTATATATACTCTTGGGAGCTCTGGTAGTGTAGTGCCTAAGGGATTTGACTGCTAACCAGAAGGCCGGTGGTTCAAACCCATCAGCCACTCCTCGGAAGGAAGGTTAGGCAATCTACTTTGGTAATGATACAGCCTTGGAAACTCAAGGAGGGTCTGTATGAGTTGGATTCAAGTCTACAGCAGTGAGTTTATATCCTCTTGGACACTGGAACTTCCATTCAAAGTAATTTTCTTAAAAAAATATGCATCCAAGCTGATACATGTGTTATATTCAATAAAGTTCAATATTTTGCCAGTTGAATATCATCCCATTACATGAGTTTTCCATGATTTATCTTTTCTACATTTGATAAATATGTATTTTTAATTTTTTGCTATTAAATGCAGTTCTGCAATGATCATTCTTATATATGCTTCCTCACTCGTGTGTGTCAGAATTGCTGCATGGTAGCATTTTTCAAACCTGTTTTAATAAGGGTTCACAGTTAGACTACATTGTACATTTTAAGCCACGAACCCAAGTTCAAACAGATATAAACATGTACACATACATTTAACTAAAACAAAAGCAAGATGTATGCTAATATTTTTCTATCCTACCTTATGATATTCTATTCTGTTCCTTGTTAACTCTGGAATTGGCATACTAAATTGATTCCATAACCCAACAATGAGTCAATACCTAAAGTCTGGTATTTATATAGGAGCAGAATTGCTGGGTCAAACAGTATGAGCATCCGCAACTTCGATGAATCTTAAAAATTCACTATCTTTGACATAGGATGTAAGACTCTTAATGACTCAGGAAAGACCTAATTAGTACTTTATTTACCTCTACCCTGTGTTCCTACGGCACCGAACAACTTGTAGTTCCAGCAGCTTGCTACATTCTTTTCAGCCTCCGTGCTTCTGCACATGCTGTTCCTTACCCCTGAATTGTTCTTGGCACCTCATGGATTCCTGCTAATTTTCAAAGCTCAGTTCATTCAGCACCATTAGTGGATATTTATAACTTTCCAGACACTGTTTTAGGAACGAGAGACACAGTATTCTATGAGACATTTTATCTGTCTAGGAGATTCTTATAATTAAATGAAAAAACTCATTGCCGTTGAGTTGGATCAGACTCATAGTGACCCCTCCTTGGTTTTCCGAGGAGGTATCATTTACTACTGAGGGAGCTCTGGTAGCGTAGTGCCTAAGGCACTTGACTGCTAACCGGAAGACTGGAGGTTCGAACCCCCCAGCCACTCCTCGGAAGGAAGGTTGGGCAATCGACTTCCGTAGTCATACTGCCTCGGAAACCCAAGGAGGGGTCGCTATGAGTCGGGTCAGACTCCATAGCACATTACAACAACAACATCACTATGGAAGTAGATCTCCCAATCTTCTTTCAAGGAGTGGCTGGTTAGCAGTCAAATGCCTTGGGCACTACACCACCAGAGCGCCTAAATGAGAGAAGCCTCCGGTTACAGTGCAAAGTAGTGAAAGTCAGCGACAGAGAGACAGTCCAAGAGTTGGATAAAGCAGGGGAAAGGTGTTTATCTCAGACTCAGAGGGTCAAAGATATCTGATCCTGAACTTATTTTGAAAGGACTAGATGAAGGAGAGGAATTGGAGAATGTGGTCAATGCGTTGGAGGAATATTGCTGAACAGAGGAACAGAAATGTTGCTGTGTGGGTAAGCTAGTTATTGTAGGAATTGGGTCAAGAGAGAATTTTTGTTTTATGATGGAAGAAATAAAAGCATGTTTATATGCTGATGAGAATGATCAGTAGAGAATCAGTAATTGATGGAGAAGAGAGAGGAAGAGTTACCCAAATGCTAACCCTGAGAGGACCAGAGAAGATAGGACCCAGTGCACAAGTGGAGGGCTTCACCAGAGGTTGGAGCTTGGGGGTGAAGTGGGTGTACAGCTACAGCAACCTCACTTCTGCCAACTTCTCTCATATATTCCTTTTCATCTTTTGAAAAGCTCCATTACCAGCTCCTCAGCAGGGACGGAGTTTAACCATACCTGCACAAGCAGAAAGGTCTCAAAAATATATCTTTGTAATAAATAATAAATGATGTTGACCTAGAGAGTGTACTGTTGAGCATAATCCCAAGACACCAAGCATGTGTCCAAAGGAGATAATAACTGAATTACAAATTATCCTTTGGAGCAGACTTGCTCTTAAGTTGAGAATTGCCTTTAAATTTCTTTCTTTAAAAACAAAAATACATATATATATATTTAAATTTTGCAACTTTTGGGAAAGTTTGCAAATATTGCTCAAAAAACTGCCTTTTAAACAATGCTTGTATGTTACACAGAGAAGCTTCAAATTTGGAAGTTTTGAGTATTTGCCATGAACAATTTCACTAAAGAAAATATTTGTTTTAAATAGAAAGATTAAGATTAAATTATAATAACAATGGTTTTGTTTATAGTAAAGAAAAATTGGAAACAAAGAAATCTACAAGAGGAAATTAGATTAAAATGTTTATTCAACACTATACATACATTGAAATGAATGAATAGAATAATATACATATTTAATGATATGAAAAGCTGTTCATGATATATTTTTAAGTTAGTGAAACAGTTTACAAATCATATGCCCAATTTTCTTTTTTAAAAAATATAGATTTATGAATTGAAAAAAAAAAAAAAAGGCCTAGAAATATATAGGGAAATATGTGATTTTTCTCTACATGTTAGAATCATGGTTGGATTTAATTTTCTTATTATTTTCCTTTTTTTGCATATCTTAATTTTCTAGTTTTCTACAATGAAATAATATTACTTGTGATGAAGAAAAATGCTATTTCTAATTGATTAAAAAAAAAAAGATTTTCTGTGTATTCCATCAACTCATAACAGTCAACATTATATCTCTGTGGTCCAAGGTTCTCCATGATTAACATCCTCAACAGAGGAGTTTCCTCCACCTCTCACAGCCAAAAAGCAGCTAAGTCTCTTCTAAAGTAAAATGCTGTTCATACAGTGTGAACATTCATCACTGGGGGGAGTGCAATGATGTGGCAAACATTTTTTCTTTTCCATTCCAGACTAGGAAATTTACAGGTGGTCTGGGCATGTCAGGAGTAAATATTCATGACCAATGGGTGTGCCTTTCCTGAAAAATGCTTGGTGGCAATGCGGCTGTGTTTCTTCAGGTGGCGAATTACTGTTCATTCATGATCTCACAATATTTCATTTTCTCCAATGCAAGCAGGAAATTTAAAAAGTAGGCTTGCGTTTTTCAAGTGAAGGGAAAGGGAGATTTAAATTGATGACTGTATTATGCCTGCGATATAGAATTTACAGCATCTCCAAATGGTTTCTATATTGAAGAAGTATTAAGACACTGGCATTAGTGCTTCCCTGTTTGGCTGGTTATAGATAAAAGTAACATCTTCAATTTTATGTACTTAATGCCCTCCATCTTAGTTATCCTTAATTTCCACTGTAATCTTCTCCAAAATTAGCCTCCAATAGAGCACAAGCTTCCTCTCCAAATTTAGCCTCTATCAGTACTAAAATAGCAACTTTTTTTTTTTTTTTCTTCCTATTTCTTCTTGGTCACAATTAGAGAGGATAAAATTCAGTAAAATTCTTCCCTTGAGGAGCATGTTAAGCATAATTTGCATTCCGCTGAGAAAAATAACAATTCCCTCAAGATGTTTAGCTGGCTGAGTTTAACTATTAATATTTTGTACCATTGCTATTCCTTCAGCCCTAGAATGAACTTTGGGTAAGTGTGGGCTTCTCTAGAGGCCAGATGATAGAGAGGAGGTCATCAATGAATTTCATGCTGTGAGTTTTATGGCTATTGGTACTGGAGAGAATGCTAGTGTGTATATAATAATAATAATAATAATAATGCAATAAGGAAAGGATCACAGCAAAATAATTTTTAAAAATAAATGAAAGAGTAAGAAAAATCTGTATATTCATGAAGGGAGGATGAAATTATAAATATTCTGTGAATGTCAGGGAGAAAAAGATGAAGTAGAAGAAGATTACTGGGTTAGCACAGATATAGGATGCCTAGCTAATTGAGTTGTTGTTGTTAAGTGCCGTCGAGTCGGACCCAACTCATAGCAACCCCTTCTTGGGTTTCCAAGGCTGTATCACTACGGAAGTAGATTGCCCAACCTTCCTTCCAAGGAGTGGCTGGTGGGTTTGAAAGCATACTCTAACTAAAGAGAAGTCAGTAGGTGGTGTAAATGGCTGATGCACTTAAACTTCGGTGTCAAATAGATGTGGGTTGAAACATTGACACTGCCCACTTAACTCTCTGGACAACTTGCAAAAGCTCTCTAAACTTCAATTTCTTCAACTGTATAAATAAACATAGTGAATATTAGCTGTTATTATTAATTAAGATATCAATGGGTGACCAAGAGTGAAAAGGTACTGAATTAAGTCTTTGCCTTGGATGGTGTAGAGTTGCAGGTTTATCATAAAAAGATGGAGGGTCCAAAATAGGATACAAAAACAGGAATTATGTTTTTAGTAATAAACTTGCTTTTCTAGGGCAATCTTGATTATGTACTGAGAGCTCATTTAATATTAAATAAATGTGTAGAGACTTGTTTCTTTAAGTTACCATTAGGCATGGTGAGGTCTTCAAAGATGAACAAACCCACACACTGCCTTTGTGAAGTGTCCTCACAGAGATATATTTAAGGATGCACATATATTGATGCATGTCAGAAAGTGATAGTTGCCATAAGGAGATATAGATAAAAAGTGATAGGAATTTAGAAAATTATTTCCA
>NW_006921813.1:2019533-2020999 GCF_000298275.1 Orycteropus afer afer | reverse complement strand
CATGTGGACAGGTTATGGGAGAGCTTCCAGACTAAGAAAGACTGGGAAGAAAGACATGGCAATCTATTTCTGGAAAAAAAAAATGGCCATTGAAAACCTTCTGGATAGCAGTGAAACATTTTCTGATATACTCAGGTTGGAAGTCTCTCATTAGGGAAGAGCTACCTCCACAAAGTAGAACTGACCTTAATGACATGGATGGAGTAAATTTATTTGTAGATGTGCCATGATTCAAAATGAAAATAAACAGTTTCAAATATCCATTAAAAATTGGAACAAGAAATGTATGAAGTGCAAAGCTAGGAAAACTGGAACTTATCAAAAATGAAATGGAATGCTTAAAGACTGATAGTGAGCTGAAATGGAGTGACAATGGATAGTTTGAATCAGACAATCATATGGTCTACTATTCTGGGAATGACAAATTGAAGAGGAGCAGCACCACATTCATTGTCAAAAAGAACATTTTTGACACAAGAATGCCCACAAAAGTGTTTTGTTTGACCCACATAGAATTCTTGGAAAATAAAAGAACATTTCAAAATCTATCCAGAAATACAACACTGTCAGTGATAGGATAATATCCATATGCCTACAAGGAAAACCAGTTAATACTACTTTTATTCAATTTTGCATCCCAACCACTAATGCCAAAGATAAAGAAATTGATTTTTACCAACTTCTGTAGTCTGAGATTGATTGATCATGCAATTAGAATGAATGGATAAATATAGATGATTGAAATGCAAATGTTGGAAACAAAGAAGGATCAAGAGTTGGAAAATATGTCCTTAGTGATAGAAATAATTCTAGAAATCAGCAATCATATGATAGAATTTTGCAAGAGCAATGACTTATTCATAGCAAATATCTTTTTTTCAACAACATAAAAGGTGACTATACATATGGATATACATAGGTGGTTCATACCCACCAGCTGCTCTCTGGAAGGAAGATGAGACAATCTACTTCAATAAAGATTTACAGCCTTGGAAGCCCTATGGGGGTTGCTATGAGTTAGAAATGACTTGATGGAATGGGTTTGGTTGAGGTTTATTTTTTAGGGTTTTACTTAAAGACTATAACAATCTAGGAGCTCTGGTAGCATAGTGCCTAAGGCACTTGACTGCTAACCAGAAGACTGGCGGTTCATACCCACCAGCCACTCCTCGGAAGGAAAGTTGGACAATCTACTTCCATAGTAATACTGTCTCGGAAACCCAAGGAGGGGTCGCTATGAGTCGGGGCTGACTCGACGGCACATAACAACAACAACAACAATATATATGGATCTGGTCAGAGGGAACACACAGCAGTCAAATCAACTACATCCATAAAAAGAGGCAATGAAGAAGCTCAATATCATCAGTCAGAACAAGGCCAGGAACTAAGTGTGGAGCAGACTATCAACGGCACATACATAAGTTTAAGTTGAAGCTGAAGAAAATTCAAACAAGTCCGTGAGA
>NW_006921813.1:2017839-2018754 GCF_000298275.1 Orycteropus afer afer | reverse complement strand
TATATTGACAGAGAACTGCGAGAAATTGAAGCCAAATTCAGAAGAGGATGTGGGATGAGGTATGTCTTTGCTGATGCCAGATGGTTCTTGCCTGAAAGCAGAGAATATGAGAAAGATATTTACCTGTGTTTTATTGATAATGCAAAGGCATTCAACTATGTAGATCACAACAATACATGGATAACATTGGGAGTAATAGGAATTCAGAACACGTAACTGTGCTCATGAGGAACCTGTACATTGACCAAAGGCTGTCATTCAAATACAACAAGCGGATACTGCACGGCTTAAAATCAGGAAAGGTTTGCATCAGGATTGTATCCTTTCACCATACTTACTCAATTTGTATGTGTGTAAACAATCCGAGAAGTCAGACTATATGAAGAAGAACAAAGCATCAGGATTGGAGAAAGAGTTATTAACTAACTACAAAATGCAGATTAATCTACCTTGTTTGCTGAAAGTGAATAGGACTTGAAGCACTTACTGATGAAGATCCAAGACTGCAGTCTTCAGTATGGATTACACCTCAACATAAAAAAAAATAAAAATCATCACAAGTGGACCAATAAGCATCATTATAAATGGAGAAAAGATAGCAGTTGTCAAGGGTTTCATTTTACTTGGATCCACAAGCAACTCCCATGGAAGTAGAAGTCAAAAAATCAAATAATATATTACATTGGGTGAATCTGCTATAATATACCTCTTTAAAGTGTTAAAAGGCAAAGATGTCACCTTGGGGACTAAGGTGTGCCTGACTTAATCCATGGTATTTCCAATTGCCTCGTATGCATGTAAAAGCTGGACAAATGAAAAAAGAAAACTGAAGAACTGTTGCCTTTTAATTATGATGTTGGCAAAGAATATTGAATATACCATGGACTGCTAAATGAACCAAAAAATCTGTCTTGG
>NW_006921813.1:2015993-2016899 GCF_000298275.1 Orycteropus afer afer | reverse complement strand
GCTGTGAACCAACTGCTTTAATCAATAGAGTCACCATTTTCCTAAACCTTTCAATGTTTAGTATCATTGCTTATATGTAATGTGTTTATGTCGTATGTTTTCCCTATTACAACGTAAACTAGAGGGCAGGGACAGTTTATGCATACCCCTTTCTTCCTAATAACACTTAACTCAGAGTTATTCAATTAATGGGTATTAAATAACTATTTGGAGATTAATTTACTTGTTTCATGTCTTTCATCCTTGCTGTTGTTAAGTGCCATAGAGTCAGTTCCAACTCATAGCACCCTATGTACACTAGAAATGCTGCCTGGTCCTGTGCTATCCTCACAATTGTTGCTATACTTAAGCCCTTTGTTGTAGTCACTGTGTCAGTCCATCTTATTGAGGATCATCCTTTTTTTCACTGACCCTCTACTTTACCAAGCATGATAGCCTTCTCCAGGGACTGGTTCCTTCTAACAACATGCCCAAAGTATGGGACACTTCATCTTGTAATTTCCACGTGATATCCTTCCACGTGATCTCATTGTTGTCACATATTGGGCCAGTCAGAGCTACTCTTTATCACGTTTCTTTATTATAAACTGCAACACCTTCTTTGGGATTCAGCTTCAATATTACCTCTTCGTTATGGTTTTCCTACCACCCCAGCCTCAAATATGCTCGATTGTGTTCTGGCTTCTCATGTAACCCACATATAGTTCTATTATATTATCTTTCATATCCTTCATGAAGGATGTGAAGTGTTCTGGAATGCCCATCTTGTAATTTCCATGTGATATCCTTGGTATCCATGATAGAAAAATCATACATAGATCAGGAAAGTACATTTTGTACATAGATTATGAGGCTGTCATTTGAACAGAACAAGGGGATACTTCATGGTTCAAAATCAAGAAGGGA
>NW_006921813.1:2008372-2015323 GCF_000298275.1 Orycteropus afer afer | reverse complement strand
TGTCAGAAGGAGCCATTCTCTGGAGAAGGATATCATGCTTGGTAAAGTGGAGGGTCAATGAAGAAGGAGAGGGCCCTCAACGAGGTGGATAGACACAGTGCCTGCAACAATAGTCTCAGGTATTGCAGGGATCATGAGGCTGGTACAAGACCTGGCAATGTTACATTTTGCTGTGCATAGGGTCGCTATGACTTGGAGATGACTCAACTGCACATAACAACAACAACATATCCTTCACTCTGTGTACAAGGCTGAAATATCTTTTGGACTCTGAATTTAACAAGGACAAGGCTTATGTCTTATGCCCTCATAGCGACCACTCCTTGGGTTTCTGAGGCAGTATTTCTATAGAAGGAGATTGCCCAACCTTCCTTCCAAGGAGCGGCTGGTGGGTATGAACTGCCAGCCTCTGGTTAGCAGTCAAATGTCTTATGCACTACACCACCAGAGCTCCTAAAATAGGAGACAGTCAATAAAAATTAATTGAATGAGTGATGAAGAACAACAACAACAACAACAACAACAAAAAGTGTCCTTTCCTTTGTCCACAGAGGTAAAAAAAAAAAACTTAGAAATATGTTTACAAGTCTAAAAGAGTAGTTAGCATCATGTACTCACCTTTCAAAGGTATTTTCACATCTTTGTATTTCAATGTGTGAATAAAGAATTGCTGTGCTAGAGCTAAACAAGTTTTAGGCAATGCTTGTGTTCAGTTTCCTTTCACAGGCAGCAATTGATAAACAATCACAAATGAGAAATGCTCCAAGGGATGTACAACTGCCTGAGAGTGCCGGTGAGCTCATCTGGTGATTTTAGAAAATAAAAGGATGGAGGCAACTATAAGTGAAGGCCAAAGGAATAATGTGAATGAAAGTGTATCCTAGTTGACTAGATATTTTCTAATGGCTCTCTCTCCAGCTTTTCTCTCTTTCAGCCTGTCCACCCACCTATCCACTCATATACCCATGTTTACTTTCACTGAAGCTTTTCTTTCTCTCTTCAAATGAACATTTTGAATATAACCTTTGGGAATTTTTACTCCAAATGTAGTTTTGAATTTCATCTTTCTTAGCAGCTGAGAATGAGCTCATCACATTAAGTGTATATTTTCAGAATGTTCCCAATGTAGATGTTTTCTAATGTTCTTGAATTGTAATTTTGTAGTATACCTCTAAAACTCTAATGAGATGGTTGTTACTGTTAACTGCCATGCAGTAAGTCCCTGACTGGTGGCGACCCATTGAGATCCATAATAAACCCATTTGGCATCACTGCAACATGCAAGCTTCCACTGATAGATGTGGTCATTGCACATGAGGTGCACTGGCTATGAAGCTAACTGGAGTTTCCTGCATGGCAGGTGAGCATTTCACCCCTCAATGATGACTGCTCCTTATCTGATGAAATTACTAAAGATTATTTGGATCTAGAAATGGATTAGAAGGCCTGATTTTACCCAGAAAAACAGGGACAAAATGTTCCAGCTTTTACAGTCAGTAATGAATGAAAGAATAAATGAAAAGTAATTTAACAAATGTGTCTTGGAAGAAGTACAGCCAGAAAGCTCCTTAGAAGTGGAGATGGGGAGACTTTACCTCATGCACTTTGGTCATGTTATCAGAAGGCACTAATCCCTGAAGAAGGACACATGCTTGATAAAATAGAGGGTCAGCACAAGAGAGGAAGCCCCTCAGCCAGATGGATTGACACAGTGGCTGCAACAATGGGCTCAAACACAGCAACAACATGAGGAAGGCACAGGACCGGGCCGTGTATTGTTTTGTTGGACACAGGCTCAGGTCCCTGTGCGTTGGAACTAACTCAGCAGCACCTAACAACACCACCACACACACACACATCGTTTTTGTTTGTTTGTTTTTTGCTCATCTAATTACTGAAAGTTTGGGCAATCCTACTTCTGTAGTGATACTGCCTTGGAAACCCAAGGAGGGGTCGTTATGAGTCGGGTCTGACTCTATGGTACACAACAACAACAATGACTGAAAGGCAACTGCTATTCAAAACTATTTGTTATGGCATTGGCACTGAGTAATAAAGTTAACTGTTTTATTTCCACAACCAACTGCTGTGGCCTAAAATAACAGAAAATAGTTTTGGGTCACTTATCTTACTCTGGGACATTTAAAAAAGCAGAAATTGCATGGAAATAGAAATTTGATTACATTGATGTCTCTGACATCTTGCTTGACACATTAAGCATTAGGCATTGTCACAGAGCAATAACATGGAGTCTGCTTAAGTAAAAGCCAAAGAGGTTTATTGAGGGATAGAGACGGTTCAGGTCAGGAAAAACATCCACATTCACAGAGTGAAGATCACTGCTCCTCCAGATAGTGAGGAAGGAAAGAGTTTTGCACAGTTGGAGTGGGAACTAAAAGTTATAAAGTCATAATTGACTGAAAGATAAGCAGAGGAGTAAAAGGTGGGGTGTCTAAAATCAGGGATTGAGCAGGGACAGTGGATAGCATATAAGTGGGATTGCATGATTGATTAAGGATACATAACTGCAAATATACGTGCTCTTAAGTTTATTACAGGACAATGACAGGAAAGGCTTTTTGGGTAACCTGCTATAAAAATTGTTTTTCCAATCATGTCTCTTTCTGGGGGTCCTTTGTAAAGATTTATCAATAACTCAGTGCATCAGGACCCTTTGAGTACAAGCTGTCACATCTTGTATCTGTTTGACCATAGTGGAAAGATCCTCTGGGAATTGATCATGATATCTGGCACCTGCCAGATCTCAGAGAAAAATAATGTCTCCTTTAGGGCTTTGACTGCTAACCAGAAGGCTGGCGGTTGAAACCCACCAGCCACTCCTTGGAAGGAAGGTTGGGCAATCTACTTCCATAGTGATACAGCCTTGGAAACCTAAGAAGGGGTCGCTATGAGTCAGATCCCACTCGACAGCAGTGAGTTTGTTTTATGTTTGTTTGTTTGTTTTGTGTGTTTGTTTGTTTTAGGGTGTATGGAAGTTCTGATGGTATAATGCCCAAGGCATTTGACTGCTAACCGAAAGGCTGAAAGTTCAAACCCACCAGCCACCAGTAGACTGGACAATCTACTTCTGTAGAGGTACTGCCTTGGAAACCCAAGGAGGGGTTGCTATGAGTCGGATCTGACTTGACGGCAGTGAGTTTTTTGTTTGTTTGTTTGTTTTGTTTCATTTTTAGGGTATATGATCAGAATCAAGATTAGGTCAGCATCAAGGTTAGAGGAACTGCTGTTAAAAAAAGGAACTCTGAAATTCCACACAGATTCTAACTCATGTCAAGACTTCAACATGGAGTTAAGGCTCTACTTCCAGACTGCTGTATTCACACATGCCAAGTGCCTCTGGTTTTAAACTTGTATACATCATTTAAGTCTAACTCTCCCTTTGGTTATTAATTACATGTCCTCATTGCATGTTCGAAATTAAAATGACAACATCCTGCAGGAGAAGGAGAAATATGAAGTTATAACTATAGTTCTCCTTCCCAAATGATGGAGGATCAGAAGTTAAGAAAATAGAAATCCCTGCCCCAAGGAGCTTCTTGACTGGGAGATAGGACATTAGAAGTAAACAGAACAATAAACACAATCATTTCAAACATGAGAAATGACATGAAGGAAATTGAGCGCAACAAGAGAAAGTAACTATTGACCATGAGGGTTGAGAAAGTTGGGTGCTACTTTGATGTTATGGTCAGGATGTGCTGACCTAAGAAGAGACTGGGAGGAAAAAGCCCTATGAGGAATAATTTAAAACAGAGGAGGAAACAATATATTCCCAAGGTCTCATTGGTGGACAGTGGTTAAGTGTTTGGCTGAGAACCAAAATGTGGGTGGTTCAAATTCACCAGCCACTTTGTGGGAGAAAGATATGGCAGTCTGCTTCCCTAAAGTCTTATAAATCCTGTGGGGGCAGTTCTACTCTGTATTGTAAGGTCATTATGAGTAGGAGCTACTCAACCACAATATGTTTGTTTGTTTTTCTTTTTCTTTGTTATCATGGGAGGAGCTAATATGGTTGGAGGGGAGAGTGAGCAAAGGGTGAGGTGTGGTAGTTATGTTTGTGTGTTAACTTGGCTGGGCCTGGTTGAGTGGCTGGGCAGCTGGTGGTAGTTATTCTCCATGATGAGACTGGCAATCAACTCCATGGTGGGATCTACCACAAGCAGCTGAGTAGCTGCCTTTGGGATGTGGTCTGCTTCCTGTATATAAGGAGAAGCCTTGGGAATGGTCTCTAGCCTATGGCACGCTTGGACCCTGCATGTAGCCGTGTTGTTGCTCAGCAGCCTTCTATGCTCTGCCGACCTTGGGACTTAAAATGACTTAAGTTAACGGCCTGCTGTGTGGTTTGGTAACATTGGGACTGTGCCTTTTGACTTGTCAACCTTGGGCTTCTCAGCCTCAGCAGCTAGTGGCTGTCTGAAGGAAGAAATGCCTCTAGCTCCAGTGGGCCAGGAGGAGGAGGCAGAGCTGGACCCCAAGGTTGAGGGGCTTTCACCCAGCCCCTAGAACCTGGCACTTTGAACTTGGACTTAAAGCCTTCAAACTGTAAGAGAATAAACTCCTGTTTGTTAAGGCCATTCCATTTATGGTATATTCCTGTGAGAGAGGCACTAGTTACCACTAGAACAGTGGAGGATGGAGAAAATAAGCCACATACCATAAGGACTTTTAAGACATAGAATTTGAGTTGTAAACTAAGCACTGGGAAAACATTTGGAAGGAAATGGCATTTTATTAATCAAGTTTTTAACGTACAGAGTGCTAAAAGTATTTGGTAAAAGTTTGGTCATCAATAGGATATTTACATAGTCTCAAATATCCTTCCAGAGATTACTTATTACAAAGAGAAAATGGTGATTTTATAATGGAGAAATCTGGAGGAGCCCATTTTAACTAATTAATTAAAATTAAAATCACTAATAATAAAATAAATGGGTATCATGCCTCCTAATGCAAAGCATTGAGAAGGACACAGCACCATTTATGTTATTCCTGACAATAATACAAAACCTAAATCTAATCATGAATTGAAATTTAAGAATATTCTAAAAAAAAAAATTGACCTGTAATCTTGAAACATGTTAATGTCATTAAAAAAAAAAAAAAAGGAAGAAAAGAAAGGCTGAGGAATGGCTTCAGACAAATAAGAAAGAAGGGAAGGAGGAGGAAAAAAGACAAGTATGTGGTATGATGTGTGATCCTGAGATTGGATACTGAATTAGGGAAGGGTGGCTCTAAAGGACGGTATTGGGACAACTGGCAAAATTTAAATATGATTATTAGATAATGTTATTGTAATAATGTGAAAGTCCCAAATTTCATCATTGATTAGTAGAAACTAAGAGAATGTCCTTGTTCTTATGAAGCATACACTACAGTATTTAGGAATAAAGAGGCATGACGATGACAACTTAATCTCAATGGTTTCAGAAAATTAAGATTACACACATTTATAAATGTATATAAATGTATTATATGTACATGAAAGAGAGTGAGAGCAGGAGATAAAGGAGGCAACAGTGGCCAATGTTAATGCTTGATAAATTGTATAAAGTTAAATGAAAGTTTATGGAACTGTTGTAAATCTTCTCTGTTTGAAATCACTTCAAATTAAAAACTTAAAAACATAACCACTCTGGCGGCTGTGCAGACTAGATTTTAAGGATTTAAGAATAGAAATGGCAAGACCAGTTAATAGACTATTCCAACCTCCACATGAAAGATAGTAGTGGCTTCGGCCAGAGCGATGGTAGCAGAGATGAAGAGAAGAAGACGCACGTGTGATATATTTTAGAGGTACAATCAACAAAACTTACTCATAGATTAGACATGGGAGATAAAAGAATGGGACAAATGTCTAAATGTCTTGAGTTAGCAGTGGTGCCACTTACTATTATGAAGAGACAAGTGACAAGCCTGTAAACAGAAGGGATGCTCTCGGCGAGTAGAAGAGGTCAACAACACTGAAAAGAAGGGACTGAAGGGATTGTGGGGGAGAGAAAAGGGGATTGAGAACAGAAGTGGAGGGATTGCCCCTTGGTGGGAGCCAGGACACTCCTGCTGCTGTAACAGAATGAGAATATGGATGTAGATCCAGGCTGGCTTGTAGATTGTTGGTGGGAGGTTCAAATTCCTATGTGATGGCTTCTAATTTTGAAATGAAGTATGAGGTCAAGTTATTAGTTGAGAATAAGGAATAAAAGAGGTAGAAAGCTTAATGAGATAGGCTGTTATAATAAAGTAACATTTAACCATCAATCTCTCTAAAAAGGAAATGGGCAATGAAGATTTAGACTATTTGTCCCATTTTTATGAATATTTTCCCCATTTTACCTTTATGCATAGTAAGACTTTAGACTCAGACAACTCTAGCTTCAGACTTCATACTGATCATTTTACAGCTGTGTGATTTTGATCTGTTTAAAAAAAAAAAAAACTCAGAGGATGGGAGAATCTACCTCACAGTGTTGTCTTATGAGAAGTACATGAGTTTCATATGTGGAAAACGCTTACAGTTCTTTTCATCATACGGCCAATGACTAATACGTGGTGGTTCACAATGAGCACACAGTATTTCAGAGCAAGTTAAAGAGCACCCAGAGATGGTGAAATTATGGATCTAGAAATCTAGTATCTTGAAGGGAAGTATAGAGCTGATCATTTGTCCAACAGTCTTTCTCTAACAAGATATGTCATTTACTTTCATTGAAATTGTTGTTGTTATGTACTGTCGAGTTGTCTCCAAATCTAGTGACCCCTCCTTGGGTTTACGAGGCAATATCACTACAGAAGTAGATTGCCCAATCTTCCCTCCGAGGAGTGGCTGGTGGATTTGAACCACCAAACTTTTGGTTAGTAGTCAAGTGCTTTAGGCACTATGCCCCCAGAGCCCTCATTCATTGAGATATAAGATCCTAAGAAGATTCTAGGAAT
>NW_006921813.1:1999967-2005362 GCF_000298275.1 Orycteropus afer afer | reverse complement strand
TCCCCAAACCACAGTCTTACTCCTTCCTAACAAAGCTTAGTATAGAGGAAGCAATATAGGTTTTGGCATCAAGTAAAACTGATTTTGGTTTTCAGCTCTTACCCTTAATAGCTATGCAATTTTGGTTAATTTTCTTGAGCTTTATGATTCTCACTTTCTTCTTTTCTGCAACCAGAGTAATAATATCTCTCCCATGAGATTTTTTTTTTTTTTTGTTTTTTTTTAGTGTAATTCCTGCAATATGGCTTCTTCAGCTCCAGGCTTCTGCAACACAAGTTGCTTCTCCAGCAATCAGCTATGACAGTGTGTAGTGGTCAGTAGCAACTAAGAGATGGCCATTGCTCCCTGAAAATGCCTAGAGTTCCATAGAGGAGTACCTCCAGTGAGACATGTCCCCTTGAACAGCTTTTCCCAGGACCTTGGAGGACAGATTTCCACGCAAGTCCGAGAGGCTGATTTCCAGCAGCTCTGTAAATGTAAAGGCAATGATTTCTCTACCATCCAGGGAGCCAGGGCCATAGCTCCTCCAACAAGTTCCAGACGGCAGTGCTGAGACAAAGCACTCTCATGGATGCCCTGCGGATGGTGGCTGCTCCTTGTATCTGCTATTCCCGTTCTCTTTGGAGTGCCTGTTGTTAGTTGCTGTCAGTTCCGACTTGCGTCCACCCCATGTATGCAGACTAGAACAGTCCCATAAGGTTGTCAAGGCTGTGGCTTTCAGAAGCAGATTTCCAGCTTGCTTTCCAAACAAATTATGAGGTATATGTGTGTGTTTGAGAAAACTAAAGACGGAATAAATCATTTAGAGTTTTTAAAGCCAAAAACAACTACTAGAATGCTTGTTCTATAATGATAAATATACATATTATTTTCCTAGAAATTAATAAAAAAATTAATAGCAAAAAGATTAATAAACAAAAAAACTTTATCAAAAGAAAAACCCAAGAAGAGGTCACCCAACTGGTTCCTGGGTAGATGTTTCACCTTCTAAGGTAACCCGAGCCAGGCATCAACCCCACAGTTTATTCACAGTAAATAGTACTTAGGCTAATTTCTCATATAATCCCACATACTGCAAAAAGCTTTATAGCCCTTCACTTTATTTCACCTCTGATTCTTGCTAAAATTGTATTGCTTCCTATAACTCTGATCAGAGTCAAGTAAAGCCAAGTGACATGAAGTCATGCTATGTGTCAGCCACTGTTTCAGTAAAAAGTCCTTGTTTCATTGTTATTAGCTTAAAAATGCCCTTTTAAATTTTACTGTAGCTTCTTCATGGTAGGATCATCTTTAATCATTCATGATGTAGAAAAAAGAAAGGAAACATCAGATCTTCTTAGCCTCAGTCTTGTATCAAAATGAAAACCGCATGTCAAATGTACTTAGCATATTGCAAAGTATGAGATCATTGATTTTTATTGTTATTATCTATTTGTATGTGTCAGTGAGTGCCCATCCATCTGTCTGTCTGTAAGCATTGCTCTACCAGGTGTGTCTTTCCAGGTGATGTTTGTTCCACAATCTCTGCCAGTCTACAAATTCCATTAGCCTTGATCATACTGACTTGTTGCTTTTCCCTTCATCGATATAAAATATTAACACTAACAAACATACTGATGAGTATCTATTGAACACTAGCACATTATCAGGCACTGGGATAAGCATTTTACAAATATTCTCTTATTTAATTCTCACAAAAATCACAAGATACTATAATTGAACCTTTTTTACAGATTAGCAACTGAGGCTTAAAAACTAACTTTCTCAACAAAGGGCTTCAATAGACACTTCCCAAAAGAAGGCTACACTAAAGATCCATAAACAGAAAAATGGATTTAAAATCACAATAATCTGCCTCCACATACCCCATACACACACCACCCACTGCCGCTGAGTTGACTCTGATTCATAGTGACCCTATAGGACAGAGAAGAACTGACCCACAGAGTTTCCAAGGCTGTAAATCTTTACAGAAGCAGACTGCCTCATCATTCTTCCATGGAACAGTGGGTGAGTTCAAACCACCAAGCTTTTGGTTTGTAGCCTAATTAGTAACTTACCCACTGCATGACCAGAGCCCCTTATATACTCCCTAGAATAATTAAAATAGAAGAAAATGAAAATTTCAAGTGTTGGCAAGGATGTGGACAATCAGAACTCTTATACATTGCTTGTTAAGAGGATAAAATGGTGCAGTCATTGGGAAAACTGTTTGCCAGTTTATATTAAATTTAAGCAGATGCCTACTCATGTGATCCAGCCATTCTAGTCCTAGGTACATATTCAAGAGTCATGAATGCATACATTGACAAAAGCTCTTGTATTTATAATATCCCAAACCAGAAACAACCCAAATATCAATAAACAGGAGACTGTATAAATATATTGTGATATATATTTATACAAGGGTGTTCTGGTTACATCGTGTTACTCTGACAGGAATATACACAAATGGAATGGTTTGAACAAACAGCAGTTTATTCTCTTACAGTTTGGAGGTTTTAAGTCCAAGTTCAAAGTGCCAGGATCTAGGGGCTGGGTGAAAGCCCTTCAACCTTGGGGTTCAGCTCTGCCTCCTGCTCCTGGCCCACTGAAGCTGGAGGCTTTTCTTCACTCAGACAGCTGCTGGCTGCTGAGACTGACAAGCCCAAGGTTGACAAGTGAAAAGGCACAGGTCTGATGTTATCAAACTACATGGCAGGCCACTTATTCAAGTTCATTGAAACTCCCAAGGTTGGCAGAGCATGGCAGGCTGCTGAACAATGATGCAGCTACATGCAGGGTTCAAGAGTGCCATAAACTAGAGACCATTCCCAAAACTGCTTCTCTATATGGGAAGGAGATCACATCCCTAAAGCAGCTACTCAACTGCTTGTGATAGATCCCACCATGAAGTTGATTGCCAGTCTCATCATGGGGAATAACTACCACCAGCTGCCCAGGCACTCAACCAGGCCCAGGCAAGTTGACATACAAACTTAACCACCACAAAGGGAATATCACAAAGTAATAACAAACAGAAAAACTAATACTTATAGGATAACACAGTCGCATGCCAGAGCCAGACACAGAGTCATTTATGTGAAGTTCAGGAATAGGCAAAGTGTGTTTATAGTTACAGAAAAGCAGAAGAGTATTTTCTTCTGGTGAGGGTGGAGTTGGAGGATATTGATTGGAAAGGACACAGGGAACTTTCTGGAATGATGCACGTTCTCTCTATATTGATCTATTATATGATATATGTAAAAACCGATCAAGTTTGCATTTAATATTTGCATTTTATGATGTGAAATTATGTCATTTTAGCAGTGAGAAAGAGAGAAAGGGAAAAAGAAGAAGGAGAAAAGGAAGAAGAGGAGGGAGGGAGGGAAAGGATGAACTAACATTCTGTGCCCAAGGTAAAAACAAACAAACAAACAAACAAAATGGTGAATGATGGCGCTGGGTTTTAAATCTTTTATGCTAACATCAAAGTCTATGCTTGTCACCACCACTCTAAAGTACTGCTTCTCATAAATGTCAACCAAGGTGCCAGGCGTATAGCAGGTGTTCAGTAATTGTTTCTGGAATTGAATAAACTTGAAGCTTTTCTTGGGAAGAGAGGAGAGTTACACTGTAGTATTTTTTTTTTTTTTTTTTTTTGCATGGTAACATGACCTTGCATGTTGCTTCCTTAGCAGAGGGCAACGCAGCTGAATTTCCCCACAGCTTCCTGAATAATTTCCCATTGCATTTGACTGTGTATCCTGCCATTGCCAAAAAGCCAGATGCTGCTTCTTTGATCTATATTTGTGCAATAGTTGTACTGTGCATGCTATTAATTGGTCAAGTGGGCCTCATAATATTTATTCCTTCATGATCCACACAATACTGATTCTGTTGGGGACAGAGAGCAGTTGATGATATATTTTGGCCTGAAGACCTTATTCTGTAAAACATCAGACTGCTGACATTTGTCTTTGAAAAAGATTAGAGGTCAAAAATCCTTGCTTCTTTTCCTCATTTGCATTCCACTATCCCACCCCACCCCAGAGAAAGCATGAAAAAAGTTTACATGTGACTAAAGTTTCTTATCTTTTACATAGTAACAGCTTTGTCGATGGTAAACATATGTATGGAGTGTGTGTCATTTGTGCTTGTCACAAAAATATGCTTCAGTTGCCATAAAAGTATGCTAATTTTTTCAAAATTCAATGTGTTGGAAATATTTCTGGAGAAAAATCTAATATGTCACAAATGCCTACTGTGGGTGAGGTCCTATGTTAATTTTATAATAATATGTGTAATCCTATGAAAAATAATAAATTGAGGGTCAGAGAAATGAAGGAATTAGTCACATTATAAGTGGCACAATCAAGGTTATTTGTTTCCAATTGTCTCTATTGTAATGTTTCGCACTAGAGTTATAGGAGTTAAAGCAAGACTTCTCCTATCCTGGGAAACTTGCTCATTTCTGATCCTCTTAATATCCTTCCTATCTTGAATTCTTCCATTCTTTGCAATGTTAGGAGAGATTAAAGCTAGTTTTAAAGACTCGAAATTCGTTCTGGTGCAATGTTGACCCTAACAAGAAAGCTGAGTTACCTACTCTCTTTACTGGCTGTTACCCACAGCAAAGCTCTGGGTAATTTGGGAGCAGACCGATGTGAGGATGTGTTGGCATGGGCTCTCACATGCTGTCTGTGGTTGCCACTTTGAAGCCCATGTGGTCCTGCCCTGGAAAGTCAGAGTGAAAAGACAGGAGGGCAGTCAGTGCAGAGGAGAACCACTAAAAATAGATATGGTGATGGTGATAAATAATAATAATAAGCAAAATGCAGACAGCATAAGGATTGGAGGTCAATGATAAGTTTCAATAATTCCTTTGGACTTCTGATGCAATATGGATTAGTTTTCCCTGTGTAGGATGGTCCCAGCATAAGTCAGTGGTACCATTCTCCTTGCAGAATGCATTATATAACTTGACCTGCTACCATAGCTGATATATCATCATTTTATACAGAGGCACCATAAATGACATAGCAAATTTCTCCAGGGAAGAAACCTAGGGAATGAAATTGATAGAACAGCATGAGAGGAGATAGTAGTCATGTTTATGTGTCTTCTCTTTTATAAATAAATTCCTAACACATCATACGGTCCCCTAATTTCAACAATAATTTTAAGTTATAGGATACAAGGGTACCATAATGAGATTTTGCTTGGGAAAATTCAGACAATTTAACCAAGTGAGTTGGGCAAAGTCTTATATGGGTTTGTGGTAGGAATCCAGTTCTCCCAACCCCAGGCACTTGTTATGTGCCATCAAGTTGGCTCCGACTCATAGCAACCCCTCCTTGGGTTTCTGAGGCAGTATCACTATGGAAGTAGATTGCCCCATCTTCCTTCTGAGGAG
>NW_006921813.1:1994704-1999867 GCF_000298275.1 Orycteropus afer afer | reverse complement strand
GGCTGGTGGGTTTGAACTGCCAGCCTTCTGGTTAGCAGTCAAGTGCCTTAGGCACTATGCTACCAGAGCTCCTCCAGGCACTAATAACTGAATAGTTACTAGTTGGACTTACTTTGGTTTCTTTCTGCCAGAAAAGGCTATGCAGCCTGCTATGTTGTAGCATTTGACCACTCTGGGGTAAAATGTCATCACTGTTTTGAATTATAACCTTCACTGAAAGATGGTTAAGACTCTAAACAGATACCTAATATGCCAAAATCATTTTTAAATTGTCTTTAAGGAGGTAAATAATATTATCACACCAAGCATCTATGAATGAGACATGAGCACTACCTGACATGAGACATGAGTGGATCCTGACACTATTTCTCATGTCAGCTATAGGGTTCTCTGAGGATTTAAGATTTAAATTACAGTGAATGAGGAACCTTAACCACTAAACCACCAGAGCTCCTTGAAGAGGAACTAGTAGTCCACTAATCTCTTCATTGATTAGAAAGGATTTCGACATTGAAAGTGATAATGTCTGACTTCCAGTAAGGTGGCAGAATAGACAGACAAGCTACACAGACCTTCTTTAACAAAGAAAACAAAAACTAATTGACACAGATAACAGAAGATAATCCTGGAGCCCTGAGCTTTGAAAGGAAGAATATAGAAGTGGATTAAATACCAACTAATAGAAGAACCTGAATCAAAACTGTGAATAAGGAGACAGAGTTGCAGACTGTAAGCTATCCTGATGGCACAGCCAATTTGAATATTTCCAAGTGGTGTTAGGACCTGGGCCAGTAAACCTAAAAATCAGTCCTGCTCACCAAGGGCTACATGGACAACAGCACTGGTGGCTGATGACCGAAAAGGGAAATGGCAAAGAAGGAGACAAACTGAGCTGTGGACTTTCAGCTGTCCAGAGGGTGCAGCCATTTTGAATATTTACAAGTGGTGTAGCCATTTTGGATATTTAAAGCAGCAGCATTCAGATGGAAGCAATCTAAGAATAGGCTCAGCTTGTGGAGGACAACACAGGCAATGACACTGGAGAATGATAACTGGAAAGGTGCAATATTCCCCTTGTTACTCTTACAACCCACACCCTCTTGGTGAATGGAGGTGCAGCCATACCCACCTCCAACCACTTTCTGTACTGGCAGGAATTCCATCCCAGTCTGTGTGCTCTGACGGAGCCTGGGTGCCCTGCCCCAAACCCCAACCCCCAGATTTGTTTTGTTTTTTTGTTTAATTGTTTTAAAGCTATTCTTTTTTTCTTCCTTTTAATTTTTATTCTTTCTTTTTCCTTCCTGGGTTCTAGTTTTTGGGTTTCTTTCTCTTTTCTCTTCCTAGTTACGATCTTTTTTCCTTCTTTTGTTTCTTCTCAGCCCTTGTTTTTCTTTTTACATTTTTCTATTTTTTTATTTATTATTCTTTTACTCTCTTTTCTCTTATTCCCCACTACCCAGATATTTTTCTATTTATATTTCTTTTGTATTTGTAAAGTATTTCTTTAAATATTTCTACTCATTTATAGCCTTTCTTTTTTCTTTCTTTCTTTCTTTTTTTTTTTGTTTGCAATAGTTCCTGTGTGTTTATGAAGTGTATGTGCTTTTTCCTCTTGTTTTTATATTTGTGGTTTTTTTATTGTCATTGTTATTGTTGTTTTTTTGTCTGACTGAGTGGGAGACAGTAACTGTGCCCATACAGTCCAACCATAGCTGAACTTCCTGCAGCTTCATGCAATGAATGAAGGCCACCACTTGTTTCTGCACCAACTGACCAATGATAGACAGAGGACACTACTAGCTCAACTCACCCTCAACTGCTCTTTATGAATAGCTAATAGAGATATGTGGACCCACTCTCATTCTCTATCATACCTAATGGGACACAGGTGGTGAGTGCATAAGTGCTGCCAACTAGTGAATAAAGGTGCATAGTACCCTTCTTACTCAGATATATTAAAACAAAACAAAGGACAAAAAAAGGGGGTGGTGAATTACACCAACATACAGTAATCCATTAAATATAAATACAACAACATCACAATGTCTTGGAGACAACACACCATCAAAGTCCACACAAAGAAGCAAGATAAAGTAGTAGAAACAAGGGACAAGTATATAGACCCAGAAAACATTCCTGAGGAAGAAGCAGTATTGGAACTCTCTGATAAGGAATTCAAAAGAATTATATTTAGGTATTTTCAACAGATTGAAGGACAGACCTAGGAAAACAATGACAAAATTAGGGAAAGCACAGATAAAACCCTAAAACAATCTGGGAAGACAACACAAGAACAAAATGACAAAATAAATGAAGAATTAGAAATGATACAAAATATACAGATAGAAATATAGATTACTACTCAAATTTCAAAAATTATATAATGTTGAATAGGCAAAAGAATAGA
Organism: Orycteropus afer afer; assembly: GCF_000298275.1. Lineage (NCBI taxonomy): Eukaryota > Metazoa > Chordata > Mammalia > Tubulidentata > Orycteropodidae > Orycteropus > Orycteropus afer. The sequence continues at coordinate 1,997,460 of NW_006921813.1, read as the reverse complement.
ATAGAATCAATAGAAGACAGAATTAGTGAGATTGAAGACAAATAACTCAATGCTACTTTGATAAGGATCAATCAGAAAAAAAAGATCAAAACAAAATGAAGAAAGCCTAAAGTTCATGTGGGATACCATCGAGAAGAATAACCTATGTGTAAGTGGGATTTCAGAACAGGAAGAGAAAAATAAATCACTGAGAAAATTGTCCAAGATTTGTTGGAGGAGAATTTCCCTGGTATAATGAAAGATGAGACTGTATCTGTTCAAGAAGTTCAACACACCATAAACAGGATAGACCCCAAAAGAAAATCACCAAGATATATCATCATCAGACTCACGAAAACCAAAGAAAAAGAAAGAATCCTGAAAGCAGCATAGGAAAAATGAAAAGTTACCTACAAGGGGAATAAATGACACTAAGCTCTGATTTCTCATAGAAACCATCTAGGAGAGAAGGCAATAGGATGATTTATAAAAATCCTGAAAGAAAAAAATTTGCAACCAAGAATCATATACCCAGCAAAACTCTCCCTCAAATATGATTGTGAACTTGGGACATTTCTTGATAAGCAGAAATTAAGGTAATTTGTTCAAACCAGAACAACCTTACAAGAGAAAATAAGGGGAGTGCTTTGGACAGACAACCAGCAACAGTAAACAAGAACTGATCATTACCACACTTGATGACATAACCCAGAAACCAAGCCAGTTGTGACAGTATCCAAAGTCAAATAAGCTTAAAAAAATTGTAAACAGGGAACCAGAGACATCACTTGGCAAATGAGAACAATTACAAACCAAAAAGAGGGAAAAAATAGTACAGTTACAGAACTTCTAAATGGTGAGGAAGTCCAGACAACTTCAAGAAATAATGGACTGTTGTAAATTTGGGAAGAATATTACAAATCACAGGGAAGCCTCAAAGAAAAATAATAAACCTTTGCATCAAAATAAAAGAGGACAAACATAAATATTTAGCAACTACTAAAACGAAATGATAACAAGATTCATAAAACTAGCTCATCCCAGAAAATTATATACAACAAAGAAATCAGCAACACGATGAAAAACACATAACAAAATAACAGCAACAAATTCATACTTGTCAACATTTACTGAATATAAAAGGATTAAATGCACCATTCAAGAGATGGAAAGTTGAAGACTGGATAAAAAAACATAACCCATCAATATGCTGTCTACAAGAAATACATCTTAGAGACAAAGACAAAAAGAGACTAAAAATCAAAAGTTGAAAAAAGATATATCAAGCAAATGGCAGTCAAAAAAGAGCAAGCGTGGGAGTTCTGGTAAGATGGCAGAATAGGCAGAAAGACTGCACAGACCTTGTTCAACACAGAAAAGAGGATCCAATTAAGACAGATAGAGAAGATAATCCTGGAACCCTGAGCTTAGAAGGGAAGGATATAGAAGTGGACTAAACTCCAAATAGCAGAACTTGCATGAAAAGATCAAAAAAGGAGACATATGGAGCTGCAGCCTGTAAGTGATCCTGATGGCACAGATTGCTTGGATATTGCCAAGTGGTGTTCGTACCTAAGAATTAACCTAAAAATCAGCCCTGCTAGCCAGGGGCTACACAGAGGACTGAACTGATGGCTGGTGAATAAAAGGGGAAGGAGCAAAGAGGAATGTGGGCTGAGCTATAGACTTTTGCCTATCCAGAGGGTGCAGCCATTTTGAATGTTTACAACCAGTTGGACCATTTTGGATATTTAAAGAAACAATGTTCTCCCAGATTCCAGGGACTTAAGAATAGGCTCCACTTGCTGGGAACCACAAGAACATTCCAGATGTCAGTGACTGAAAAGGTGCGATATTCCCCTTGTTACTTTTATACCCCACAGCCTTCTGATGAACAGAGGTGCAGCCATTCTTCACTCCCACTCACCTTCTTGGCCAGCAGGATTCCATCGCAGTCTGTGTGCTCAGACGGAGCCTGGGTGCCCTGACCCACCCTGCCCAGATTTTTTTTCCCTTTTTTTGTTTTAGTTTGTTTGTTTTTGTGTTTTAAAATTATTATTATCATTATTGCCTTTTTTATTATTTCTTTATTCTTCCCTTCCCAGGTTCTAGTATTCAGCTTTTTCTCTCTTCTCTGTCCCTGGTTCCCATTTTTGTCCTTCTTGTGGTTAACCCCATTCCTTGTTTTTCTTTGCATTTTTAACATTTTTTTCCTCACTATTCTCCCACTCTACCTTTTTTCTCTCATTACCCTCTCCCCAGACATTGTGGGTTTATTTATTTATTTTTTTAACTCCTTTTTTTGGTTATTGCTCCTGTGTGTTTACACAGTGCATTTTTTGTCCATGTGCTTTTACTTTTTTGATGTTCATTTGATTGTTGTTTTTGTCTAACTGAGTGGGAGACAGCAACAGTGCCCATATGACACAACTACACCTGCACCTCCTGGAGCTTCACTTACTGAGTAAGAGCCACCACTTCCTTTTCCACCAACTGGACAATGATAAATGACTATGAAGAAGAGCCTACTCACCCTTAACTGCTCTTCAGAAAGAGTTAACAGAGATGTAAATACAACATCACAATGCCTCAGAGACAGCAGACCACCACAGTCCACAAAAAGAAGCAAGATAAAATGATAGAAACAAGGGAGCAGGATACAGACACAAAACACATCCCTGAGGAAGAAGCAGCATTGGAACTCCCTGATAAGGAATTCAAAAGAATTATATTTAGGTATCTTCAAAGGATTGAGAGACAAATCAAGGAAAACACTG
>NW_006921813.1:1992239-1993449 GCF_000298275.1 Orycteropus afer afer | reverse complement strand
AATAGATGACCCCACAGTCATAGTGGAAGACTTTAATACACCACTTTCAACAAAAGATTGAAACTGGAAAGAAACTCAACAAAGATGCAGAACTAAACAATACAATCTACCAACTTGACCTTATAGACATCTACAGAGCACTTCACCCAACAACAGCACAACATACATTCTTTTCCAGTGCACATGGAACATTCTCCATGATAGACCATATGTTAGGCCACAAAGCAAGCCTTAATAAACTTAAAAACATTGAAATACTGCAAAGCATATTCTCAGATCACAATGCTATCAAATTAGAAATCAAGAATAGGAAGATCAACAGAAGAAGAACAAACACATGGAAACTGAACAGCACCCTCCTTGAGAAAGATTGGGTCAGAGAAGAAATAAAAATTGAAATAAAAACTCCTTGAATCAAAGGAGAATGAAAACACAACATACCAAAACCTTTGGGACACGGCAACAGCAATGATCAGAGGCCAATTTATAGCACTAAATTCACACATCAAAAAAGAAGAGCCAAAATCAACACTTGACTGCTAACCAGAAGGATGGCGGTTCAAACCCACCAGCCACTCCTCAGAAGGAAGGTTGGGCAATCTACTTTTGTAGTGATATTGCCTCAGAAACCCAAGGAGGGGTTACTATGAGTTGGGTCTGACTTGATGGCACATAACAACAACAACAATTTTTTTTATGACCTGTTCAATTTCTTCTTTTATGGATCTGTTCAAATTTTCCATATCAGTCTGTGTTAGTTTACGTAAGTGTTGCATTTCTAGAAATCTGTCCATTTCTTCCAGATTCTCAAATTTGTTGGAGCACAGTTCTTCATAGTATCCTGATGTTATCCTTTTTATTTCAGTCAGTTCTGTTGTGATGTCACCCATTTCATTTCTTATTCATGTTATTTGTCTTCTCTCCTCTTTTCCTTTGTTAAATTTGCCATGGTTTGTTCATTTTATTAATCTTTCCAAAAAACCAACTTCCAGTCTTATTGATTTTTTCTGTTGTCTTCCTATTTTCTGTTTCATTGATTTCTGCTTGAATCTTTATTATTTCCTTTCTTCTGGTGATTGTAGGCTTTTCTTACTGTTCTTTTCCTAATTGTTGGAGATGTTGGTTTAAAATGTTGATTTGGGCTCTTCTTTTTTTTAAGCTAAAAATTACCAACAAAAAAAGGCCTGGCTGTAAAATGGTACAACCATTG
>NW_006921813.1:1980700-1989882 GCF_000298275.1 Orycteropus afer afer | reverse complement strand
ATACACAAAAACTAACTCCAGATGGATCAAAGACTTAAATGTGAAACCCAAAACTACAAAGTTCCTCAAGGAAAAACTAGGGTTAAATTTAGGAGCCCTGATATGTGATATAAATAGACTAGCAAGCATAACCCAAAATGCACAAACAGCAGAACAGAAAATAGATAAATGGGACCTTCTAAAAATTAAATCTTTAGGTACTTCCAAAGACTTCCTCAAAAGAGTCAAAAGAGAACCTACAGATTGGGAAAAAATATTCGGCAATGACGTATCTGACAAGGGGGTTACTTCTAAAATTTATAGAAAACTCCAACACAACAAAAAGACAAACAGTTCAATTAAAAAATGAGTAGAAAACAAGAAAAGACACTTGGCCAAAGAAGATATTCAAGGAGCCAACAAACACATGAAGAAATGTTAGCTATCATTAGCCACTATAGTGATGCAAATCAAAGCAACAATGAGATACTGTCTCACCCCAGCATTAATAGCTAAATTCAATAAGACAGAAAATAAATGCTGGTGAGGATGTGGAGAGATTAGGATGCTCATACACTCCTGGTGGGACTGTCAAATGATAAAACCACTGTGGAAATCAGGACATTAAACATTAGTCAAGACATTAGACATTAGACAACGTGTAGTATTGGGAAGGTCAACTGTGAAGGAACTGTTTCAAGTGCTGAGGAGCAAGGATGTCTCCTTGAGGACTAAGATGCGCCTGACACAAGCCAATTGCATCGTATGTATGTGAGAGCTGGACAATGAATAAGGAAGACCGAAGAAGAGTTGATGCTTTTGAGTTGTGGTGCTGGCGAAGAATCCTGAAATTACCATGGACAGCCAAAAGAACTAACAGATCTGTCCTGGAGGAAGTGCACCTGAAATGCTCCTTGGAAGCGAGAATGGCCAGACTTTGTCTCACCTATTTTTGTCACGCTGTCAGAAGGGACTATTCCCTGGAGAAGGATGTCATACTTGGTAGGGTAGAGGGTTGACAAAAGAGGGGGAGGCCTTCAACGAGATGGATTGACACGGTAGCTGCTATCATGGGCTCAAGTATAGCTGGGATCATGGAGCTGGTGCGGGATCAGGCAGTGTTTCGTTCTGCTGTGCATGGGGTCACTATGAGTTGGAAGTGACTCGATGGCACCTAACAACAACAACAACAACAACTGTGGAAATAAGTATGGCGATTCCTTAAAAAGTTGGAATTAGAAATACTATTTGATCCTGCAATCCTATTACTAGGTATATATTCTAAAGAAGTGAGAGGTAGGACAAGAACAGATGTATGCACACCCATGTTCATTGAAGCACTATTCACAATAGCAAAGAGAAGGAAACAAGCTAAGTGCCCATCAACTGAAAATCAGATAATAAACTATGGTACATGCAAACAATGGAATACTATGCAACACTAAAGAATAATGTAGAATCTGCGAAACACCACATAACATGGATGAACTTGGAGGACATTATGCTGAGTGAAATAAATTAATCACTGAAGGACAAATATTGTGTTAATTCACTATTGTAAAAAGTGAAAGAAAACTTTATATATAGAAGGAAGTTTTCTTTGTTGGTTACCAGGGATGGAAGGGGAGGGGAGGGAACACAGCCAGTTGTGTGGAGATCAGTATTGATTTGGGTGAAGAGAAGGGCAACATACCAAATGTGAGTGATCAACATGATGGCACTGAGGAATAGGAAGCATAGAGAGGTTCAAGGGAGGTGCAGACAAGAAAGATGAACCATTTTGCATGTACCACACCGTGTTGTCAGTGATGGCAAGCATTGATCTATGAGTGGATAGATAGGTTGACAGATTGGATGATCAGGTATGTCTAGGCAGGGAGTAGTGTGCCCATAATCATGTACAGGACTGGCAGATGATGTTTCTACATGCATATTTGTATGTGCTTTAAGAATGTTTGGGGGTATAGTGGAGCTGACTAGGGACTAAGTTGTGGTGGCTTCTTGGCCACAGCAAGCTACCCTGAGGGAGTGAGTAGCTGGATCTCTGGGCTTGGGATCATGGTTTCAGGGGACATCAAGCTCAATTGGCATAACATACTACACAAAAATATTGTTCTATGTCCTACTTTGGTGAGTAGTGACTGGGGTCTTAAAAGCTTGCAAACGGTCATCTAGATATAATGATGGGTCTCTCCTCGTCCAGAGTAAAGAAGAATGAAGAAATCCAAAAGCCCATGGAAATAATTAGTCCATGGGACTAGTAGACCATGCGATCCTTAGCCTATATGACCATGAGACCAGAAGAAATAGAGGGTTTCTGTCTACCACTGTCAATCACTCAGAAAAGTATCAGTGCAGGGGATTCAGAATAGAGTAGGAGAACAACGGGTAACAAAACTCAAAATCATAAAAAGAGACCAGGTTTGCTGGTCTGATAGGGCCTGGTGAGACCCCTGAGACTATGGCCCCTAGTTACCATTCAGGTCTGGAACTGAACTCACTCTTGTGGCTTCCAGCCAAAAAATAGACAGGCATATGGGCTGAACATTTACATCAACTAATTATACTCCTTGGAACAATCAATTATGGAAGAACAGAAGGGCAGTGTTTGCATAGGGAGATAGCTTGGGGGGCCGGAGTGTGCAGGAGGGAAGGACACAGAGAAGAGGTAACTACAGGGAGGAAGTGGGAAGACAGCTTTTTGTGGGGAATTGCAGTCAATGTCATGAGCCAAAATGTGTATGAACTGCTGTATGGAAAATGAACTTGCTCTGTATACTTTCACCCAAATCGCAATAAAAAATTAAACAAGGAAAGAAAGTTATAATGTCTGTCTTATGAAGGTCCATTGGAAAGGGGAAAATGTTTTCACTGTTCAGGTCAATTGGATCAGAAATAACTTGTGGATTAACCTGCCTGACTCATAATGCCTGCTAACGGTACCCCAAAACTGAGTTGATTAGAATAGTTTTGAATTTTGAATTGACAGAAATTGGTGTGATCAGGCTGCCCTGGGTTCTGACAAAGTCATATTGCCCAGTGGACATATTGAAAGAGGACTTGTCACCTGGAATAAGAAGGATTTTTTCTTTTTCCTATAGATTCAACATCACTTCAACATGAATTATTTTAAAATGGCAAAGGAATGTTAATTATTCTGGCTTTTCTCTCTCTTTCCCAGAAAAGAGAAATACTTTAATGCTTGTAGAGTATGATTCAATGAATCTCTCAGATTCTGGTAAAGTTTTCTTATTTGCCTTCTGAAATGTGGATGAAAGGTTTCTATAGTGATTGATTTGTTAACCTGACCCAGTTTCTCTGGCTGAAGTAGAACACAGTTTGCCAGCCTCCTGAGAGACAGTGGCGTAAAGTGGTTTGAGTTCATGTGCTAAGTCAGACTGACTTGGATTCAGTTCCCATCTCTGCCATTCCGTGGCTTGTAGACACAGGACAGTTATGTAGTCCTACCAAGTACATTTCTTAATCAGCAAAACTGGCATAATGAGAGTAAATAGTCCATACTTGTGGTAGTTAAGGTTGTGTGTCAACATGGCTGGGCCTGGTTGAGTGGCTGGGCAGTTGGTGGTAGTTTTTCCCCATGATGAGACTGGCAATCAATTCCATGATGGTATCTACAACAAGCAGCTAAGTAGCTGCTTAAGGAATGTGGTCTGCTTCCCGTATATAAGAAGCAGTTTTGGGAACGGGCTCTAGCTTATAGTATGCTTGAACATTGCATGTAGCTGAGTCATTGTTCAGCAGCCTGTCATGCTCTGCCAATCTTGGGACTTTCAATGGACTTGAATCAACGGCCTGCAATGTGGTTTTGTGACATCAAGAGCATGTAATTTTATTTGTCAACCTTGGGCTTGTTAGCCTCAGCAGCCAGTAGCTGCCTGAGTGAAGAGATGTTTCTAGCTTCAGTGGGCCGGGAGCAAGAGGTAGAGCTGAAGCCCAAGGTTGAGGGGCTTTCAGACAGCCCCTAGAGTCCGGCACTTGGAACTCAGACTTCTAACCTCCAAAAAATTGTAAGGATAAACTCGTGTTTGTTAAAGCCATCCCGTTTGTGGTATATTCCTGTCAGAACAGCACTGGGTAACCAAAACAATAACGATTTGTCCTTAAAATCAACTGACAGTGCACTGCTCTCAGGTTCATTAAACAAACAGTGGTGTGTGGGTGTGAAGGACATGGTGGGAGTATTGAGGGGAGGACCTCAAGTCAAAAAAAAAGAAAAGAAAAAGAAAAGATGAACTGATATAATGCCTGAAAATGCCTAGTAAATGATAGACTTTATAAACGTTTGTTATTATTATTTTTATTACTCGTGTTGGAGGAATTGATAAGGTTTCTGAGGAATGAAGGGTCACTATAAAGGGTCAAAATGTGTCTTGACTGACAAAATTGAAACGAGTGGATGAGGTACTAATGAGGTCAGGATAACAACTGGAAGGGATTTGGGAACAAACTGCTCAAAGTAGGAGTTGGAAGTGGGAACTAGTCAGGTAATTAGAAGAGTCAGGAAATGACACTGGCTGATGTAGCTCATTGACTTGATGGACACACAGACTTAGGAGCAGGCAGGGACATGGGGAGCCCAGGCTGTTGTTGTTTAGTTGCTATTGAGTAGATTCTAACCATGGTGATCCCATGGGTGAGTTGTAGACTGCTGCATAGGGCCAAACCTATTTTCCAAGGTGCTTCTGTTTTTGTTATTATTAGGTGCTGTCTAGTTGTTTCGAACTCATAGCAACCCAATGTACAGCAGAATGAAGCACTGCCTGCCTGCTCCTGCACCATCCTCATAATCACTGTCATGTGCGAGTTCATTGTTGCAGCCACTGTGTCAATCCCTCTCATTGAGGATCTCCCTCATTTTCATTGAACTGCTACTTTACCAAGCATGGTGTCCTCCAGGGACTAGTCCCTCCTGAAAACATGTCTAAAGTATGTGAGGCAAACTCTTGCCACACTCACTTCTAAGGAGTATTCTGATTGCACTTCTAAGATTGGTTTGATTTCCGAGCAGTCCATGGTACACTCAGTACTCTTTGCCAACACCATAATTCAAATGCATCAATTCTTCTTCAGTCTTCCTTATTCGTTGTCCAGTTTCACAAACACGTGAGGTAATTGAAAATACCATGGCTTGGGTCAGGCACACCTTAGTTTTCAAAGTGACATCTTTGCTCTTAAACACTTTAAAGAAGTCTTTTGCAGCAGATTTGCCCCATGCGATATGTCATTCGATACCTTGATTGTTGCTTCCATGGGCATTGATTGTGGATCCAAGTAAAATGAAATCCTTAACAAGTTCGATCTTTTCTCCGTTTATCATGATACTGTTTATTAGTTTAGTTGTATCTTTGTTTTCTTTAAATTGAAATGTATCCTTACTGAAGGCTGTAGTTTTTGATCTTCATCCATAAGTGCTATAAATCCTCTTTCCTTTCATCAAGCAAGGTTGTGTCATCTGCATATCATAGGTTGTAAGTGAGTATTCCTATAATTCTGATACCTTATCCTTCTTCATATAGTTCAGCTTCTTGGATGATTTTCTCAGTATGTTGTTGTTGTTGTTATATGCCGTCGAGTCGGCCCCGACTCATAGCGACCCCTCCTTTGGTTTCCGAGGCAGTATCACTATGGAAGTAGGATTGCCCAACCTTCCTTCCGAGGAGTGGCTGAATAAGTATGGTGAAAGGATACAATCTTGATGCACACCTTTCCTGATTTTAAATCATGCAGAATCCCCTTGTCTTTTTGAACCAAGGTTGCCCCTTGGTCTATGTACAGCTTCCACATGAACACAATTAAGTGTTGAGGAATTCCCATTCTTCGCAATGTTATCCATAATTTGTTATGATGCACATAGTCACATGCTTTTGCATAGTCAAAACAAACAAACAAACAAACAAACAGGTAAACATCTTTCTGGTATTCTCTGCTTTCAGCCAAGATCCATCTGACATCAGCAACAATATCCTTCATTCCATGTCATCATCTGAATCTGGCTTGAATTTCTCGCACTCCCTGTCCATGTACTACTGCAACCATTTGTGAATTCTCTTCAGCAAAATTTTACTTGTGTGTGATATTGAAGTTATTGTTCAATAATTTCCATATTCAGTTGGATCACCTTTATTTGGAATAAGCACAAATATGAGTCCCTTCCAATCAGTTGTCCAGGTAGCTGTCTTCTAAATTTCTTGGCATAGACACATGAGGGCTTCCAAAGTTGAACACACCTGTTAAAGCATCTCAGTTTGCACTCCATCAATTCCTGGATACTTGTTTTTCACCAATGCCTCCAGTGCAACTTGGACTTCTTCCTTCAATAACATCACTTCTTGATCATATGCGCCTCCTGAAGTGGTTGAACATTGACCAATTCTTTTGGGTACAGTAACTCTGGATATTCCTTCCATCTTCCCTTGATATTTCCTGCATCATTCAATATCTTGCCCATAGAATTCTTTAATATTGCAAATTTAGGCTTGATTTCTTTTCTTCAGTTCTTTTAGCTTAAAAATGCCAAGTGTGGGGGACTTCTGGTAAGATGGCAGAATAGGCAGACAAGCTACACAGACTCTCTTCAACAAAGAAAAGAGAAAACAATTGACAGAGATACAGAAGATAATCCTAGAGCCCTGAGTTTTGAAAGGAAGTATACAGAAGTAGATTAGGCGCCAACTAGTGGAAAAACTTGAATGAAAATAGTGAGTAAAGAGATGGTCAGAGCAGTAGACTGTCAGCTACTCTGATGAGACCAACAACCTAAATATTTCCAAGTGGTGTTGGGACCTGAGAATTGACCTAAAGATCAGCCCTGGTTGCCAAGGGCTGCAGGGACAACTGTGATGGTGGCTGATGACTAGGAAGGGAAACAGCAAGGAGGGAGACAAGCTGAGCTGTGGACTTTTGGCTGTCTAGAGGGTGCAGCCATTTTGATAGTTTACAAGCAGTGGGCATTTTGGATATTTAAAGTGACCAAGGGTACAGGTATTTTGACTGTTTACAAGTAGAGGCCATTTTGGATATTTAACATGACCAAGGGTGCAGCCATTTTGAATGTTGACAAGTGACGGCCATTTTGGATATTTAAAGTGACTGAGAGCACAGCCATTTTGAATCTTTACAAGTGGTGATCATTTTGGATTTTAAAGTGAAAGCATTCTCATTTGGATTCCAGAGACCTAAGCACAGGCTTTGCCAAGGACGGCAGGGACATATGAGAGGCTGACAATGGGAAAGGAAATAGATGGTGAGTGTGTAAGTGCTGCCAGCTAGCAATTAGAGGAGTACAACACAGTACCCTGCTTATGTAGATAACATACAAACAAAACACAGAAAACAAAAATCATGGGCAAGTCATGCCAACATATAATCACCAATTAAATATAAACACAGAAATGTCACAATGCCTCAGAGACAACAGAGCATCACAGTACACACAAAGAAGCATGATAAACTGGGAGAAACAAGGGACCAGGATACAGATTCAAAACATATGCCTGAGGAAGAAGCAGCATTGGAACTCCCTGATAAGGAATTAAAAAGAATTATATTTAGGCATCTTCAATGAATTGAGAGACAGATGAAGGAAAACACTGACAAAATGGAGAAAAACCTTAGAACAATTTCAAAAGACAACACAAGAACAAATGACAAAATAAATGAAAAATTAGAAATGATACAAAATCTACATATAGAAATCCAGGAGATTAATACTAAATTTTCAGAAATAGATAAGACATTGAACGGGCAAAGGAGTAGAATTGATTCAATGGAAGACAAAATTAGTGACATTGAAGACAAATACCTGACTACTTCTTTGGAAAGAGATCAGTCAGAAAAAAAGATCAAAACAAAATGAAGAAAGCCTAACCTTCATGTGGGATACTATCAAAAGGAATAACCTATGTGTAATCAGAATTCTAGAACAGGAAGAGACAAATAAAATGACAGAAAAAATCATCAAAGATTTGTTGGAAGAGAATTTTCCTGGTATGATGAAAGATGAGAACATATCCATTCAAGACATCCAATGAACAGGATAGACCCCAAAAGAAAACCACAAACAAGGCATATCATCATCATCAAACTCCCCAAAACCAAAAACGAATCCTGAAAGCAGCACAGGAAAAACGAAAAGTTACTGACAAGGGGCAACCGATAAGACTAAGCTCAGAATTCTCGGTAGAAACCATGTAGGCAAGAAGACAATGGGATGGTATATACAAAACCCTTAAAGAGAAAAATTTCCAACCAAGAATTATGTACCCAGCAAAACTGTCCCTCAAATATAATGGTGAAATTAGGACATTTCTAGATAAGGAGAAATTAAGGGAATTTGTTCAAACCATACCAACTTTACAAGAGATGCTAAAGGGAGTCTTTTGGACAGAGAACCAACAACAGCCAACAACAACTGACCATTAAAACATATGGTGACATAACCCAGAAACCAAGCCAGCTATGGAAGTATCCAAAGTAAATAAGCCTACAAGATTGTAAACAGGGGACTAGAGACATCAATTGACAGATGAGGACAACTGCAAACCAAAAAAGAGGGAAAAACTGTGTAGTTACAGAACTTAAATGGTAGGGAAGTGAAGATAACTTCAAGATAGAAGGGACTATTCTAAACTTGGGAAGAAAGCTATAAATCACAGGGTAATGTCAAAGGAAAATGATAAACCTTCAGATCAAAATTAAAAAGAGGACCAGTACAAATATTTAGAAAATACTAAGACAATAGCAATGAAGGAAGTGATAACACAATTCATAAACGAAACGAGCTCAGCACAGAAAATTGTGTGGAACAAAAAATCAACACCACAAAAAAAGCACATAACAAAAATGAAAACAACAAATTCATACTTGTTGATAATTACATATTTGGCAAGGAACTTATCTCTAAGATTTATAGAAAACTCCAGTGCCTCAACAGCAAAGGAATTAACAATCCAATTGAAATATGGGCAGAAGACATGAATAGACACTTCACCAAGAAGGATATTCAGGTGGCCAGCAAATACATAAAGAGATGCTCATGATCATTGGCCATCAGAGAGATGCAAATCAAAATAACAATGAGATACCATCTCACCCCAGCACTAATGGCAAAGTTCAACAAGACAGAAAATAACAAATGCTGGTGAGTATATGGAGAGACTGTTGTTGTTATGTGCCCTCGAGTC
>NW_006921813.1:1979209-1979850 GCF_000298275.1 Orycteropus afer afer | reverse complement strand
AGAATTTATTTCACCCTTTGAGGTAAAAGGTGGTGCTTTTAAATCATTAGTATTTAAAGGACTCAATCTTAATATTTTGGAGAGACATAGACTCCTTTGTGAATTTGCCAAAATATATCAGTTCTTTTCCAAGAAAACTGCAGAAATACATATATTTGGAATACAGTCTCAGGGAATTCATTATGGGGGATTCCTGGGTCCCATATTCAACTTCCCTCATTTGGAGTGTTATGAAAATGGTCCCTAAGTAATGAGCACTCTAAGGCCCTTTGGCCGTGTGGAGCTGAGGTAAATTTGTGTTAATGGCTGGCTATTTAGTATCTTTATTATTAAAGTAGTAACATAGTTGTAAGGCAATAAGCTCATTTTGTTGTAAAGTAATAAACTTTTATAACAAAGCTAATATATGTTTATTGTGAATATTTTAAATTAAAACATTTAGAAATATGATTTCCAGATATTCTTGAGAGAAACCATTGTTAACAATATGTTGTTAAGTGTTGTTAAGTGCCGTCGAGTCGTTTCCGACTCATAGCGACCCCATGGACAGCAGAACGAAACACTGCCCGATCCCGCACCAGCCCCACAATCCCTGCTATACTCGAGCCCATCATCGCAGCCACCGTATCAATCCATCTCGT
>NW_006921813.1:1970767-1971262 GCF_000298275.1 Orycteropus afer afer | reverse complement strand
CTTCTCCTTTGTTTTATTTATGTGGTGGAAGACATTGATTGTTTTTCTAATGTTAAACCATCCTTGCATGGCTGATATGAACTCCACTTGGTCATGATGAATGATTTTCTTGATATGTTATTGCAGTCTATTGGCTAGGATTTTATTGAAGATTTTTGCACCTATATTCATGAGGAATATTGGTTGCAGTTTTCCTTTTGAGTGATGTGTTTGCCTGGTTTTGGTATCAAGGTTATGCTTACTTCATAAAATGAGTTAGGGAGGATTCCATCCTTTTCTATGTTTTGGAATAGTTTGAGTAAGATTGGTATCAGTTCTTCTCTGAACGTTTGGTAGAATTCTCCGGTGAAAACATCTGGGCCAGGGCTTTTTTTAGTGGTAATTTTTTGATGACCTGTTAAATTTCTTCTTTTGTGATGGACCTGTTCAACTTTTCCACATCAGTCTGTGTTAGTTTAGGTAAGTGGTGTGTTTCTAGAAATCTGTCCATTTCTT
>NW_006921813.1:1956991-1969618 GCF_000298275.1 Orycteropus afer afer | reverse complement strand
CTTTTCAACTCTTTTAAAGTCTGCTTTATATATTTTGGGGCCCTTTCATTAGGTCCATAGACATTTATTATGGTTATATTTTCATGATCAGTTGATCCTTTAATCATTATATAATGTCCTTCCTTGTCTCGTATGGTGCTTATTGTCTTAAAGTCAATTTGATCAGAAACAGAATACATCCCTGTTTGTTCAAACTATACATTTGTGGTATGTATGTTATAGCAGCACTAGAGAACCAAAGCAGCACAATTTAACAGCCTGTTGTCAAGAAGCATAAGTTAAGAAGGGTAAGATATTGAACACTGGGTCAGCCATTTTACTTTGGTCAAGTGTCCTATATTTTGAATTCCCCTGCATATGTAACTTAAAAGTAATTCTATTAAGTACTTATACCAAAAATCTACCAAGCATATTGATTAAAATACAAACATATGGTTTACAGAAAAGTAATATAATTTTATAAAGGAGGATTTTGGAAAAGAGAGAAGAAGAAAAACTTCATAATCTTACCATTTTAATAAAACCATTTTGAGTCTTTTGGCCTGTTTTCTGTCATGGGTCCTCTGCTGTTCAAAGGCATCTCTTTGGTCTCCAGAACCTTTCTTATAAGATCATCTCTGGGTGTGTGTGCGTGTCTGAGGAGGTAGTGATGGTGGGAAGGGAGTCAGCCCTGGGTGTTGGCAAGATGCAATCATGAATGTGAATGCAAACCCTGCCCTTTACAAGGGCTGTGACCTGAGAAATCCATCGACCTCTGTGAGCCTCCTCTGCAAACTGATAACAATACCAATTAATAATGCCAACCTTGCATAGCTGATATGAGACTTCACAGAAAGCAGTAAAGCAGTTGGCAGAATGGTGGATATGTACACACATGCATACACAGAAAGAAGAAATAGGAATAACAAAGATCTCTACTCATTTATTTTTTCTTCTATGGAAGAGGCAACTCAGGAGCCAAATTCTAATGGAGTTATGTTTATTAGAGATAAGTAGTGGCTTTTATTCAATCAATATTTAAAGATGCAGCTTTCTGTGTGTCAGGCTCTGATTTCAGTGTTTCATAAATATTAATTCATTTATCCTCTTAACAACCCAGGAGGCAGTATTATTTCATGGAGGAGGCCCCTGAGGTGTGGAAAATTTAAGTCACAGATCTTGGGTCACACAGCTGGGATTCAAATACAGCAGGCTAATCCCCAAGTCTATATTCTGAACCCTCATACTACACTCATACTATGCTGTTCCCAGAGCTCTGAAAACAGAAAATCGTTCCATTCTAGTCCAATGCTCCCTTTGGAACTGGCATAATCATTCTTTGGTTGTAGCTTGAGCTGATGTTGTCTCCTGCCATCACCTGAATACAATTCTAAACTTGGTATCTTTCCTAAGGGTTTTCTCCAAGGTGAACTTTGCAGTGCTGCTTTGCTGTCTGAGGAGGCCTGTGTGGAGTGAAGCAGAATGAAGACACATCCATATTGAAGCCTGGCCTTTCTTCAGGATTACATGTTCCTAGCAGCCATTTCCTAGAGCCTGTTCAGAAATAGATAGGCAATAAAACAATCCAAACATTCCTTATTTAGGAAGACGAGATGAAGAGTAAAATTCCACCAGCCAAGACAAAATCCCAACAGCACAAAACCACTACAAATTCCTTTAAATGAAAATTTAAAATATCCAAAGCAGAGGGAAGTGTTGGATTGAGGCAGGCTCCATTCAGGGACTGCTTCATATCAAGAGACTGCAGGTGGGGCCTTTGAGGGAAGTAGAATTCTTGATCAGAAATCCCTGTGGGAAAATCCTCAGGCTGAGAAGTAAGTACCTTAAGGGGAAAAATGCTGTTTTCACTGGGGTTGAGGGAAGGAGCCAGTGATGACCATTAGACTCTAAGGCAACAAATTCTTTTCCTCAGGCAGAAACCTGAGAACTCCTGTTTCCCAACCCTTAGTCTAGCCCATGGTTGTCCTTGTTTTGCAGATAAGGAAATTGAAAGCCAAGGGCCTCTCTCCAAATTCTCACTGCTAGCCAGTGGTTGAGTTGGGACAGCCTCAGGTTTCCAAAATCCTAATTAGTTCTTCCTTCCTTCCTTAATACTTCCTCTCAATGCTTTTAGTTTCTTTGTTAGTTGATTGGAGAGTGTGAAAATATAAAAAAAATCTTTTCTGGAAAATTATCAGAGGGCAAACAACATTTTCCGTGTAGTGATCATTCTAATTTTAACAACAAAAAACGGTTGCTGTCAAGTCAATCCCAACTCATGGTCCCATGTGTGTCAGAGTAGAACTGTCCTCCATAGGGTTTTCAGTGGCTGACTGTAGGGAAGTAGATCACCAGGCCTTTCTTCTAAGTCATCTCTGGGTGAACTCAGACCTCCAACCTTTCATTTAGCAGCCAGTGAACTGACCACTTGCACCACACAGGACCTCAGGACCTAATGTGTGCAAGATGCATAATATATAATATTTCTAATCCCAATAAAAATACTCAAAGGAGTATTTTACAGATGAAGAGACTGAAGCTCTGAGATAAGGAACTTGCTCAAAGTCACACAGTAGACTCAAAGCAACTAAGAGTCACCAAAGCCACAGCTGCCCATCCTCTCACCCATTTTGACCTGATAAATGCATGGTCTTCCTCTCCCACCTCCCAACATGAAGGGCACTAGTGCCCTTCAGCATGTTTTAGCTCTAGAATTACGAGTTTTCCGAGAAGGAGAGCTGGAATTGGAAGGGCAGCACACAGAGAGGCAAAATTCATGTTCTTTTCTCCACATCATGCCATTTTCCCTGGGAACTTGGAAAACATTTGGGCTTAGTATAAATTTAGTGTTCAAAATGGAGTGCTGGTAGATAGGACTATTTAAAGTAAGAGCAAATGGTTATTTCTCCTGAAGCATTCAACTGAACTGAATCTTGGGAAGTATTGCAAACTGGCTTCTTTGTCTATCTGTGTGTCATGAGGGGAAATAATTTTTATGATGTGTATGAATGAGCGAAATGCACCTTGAAGAAGAGTGGACACTGAGAAAGCAGTGATGATGTAATGTTCCCTGTCCCCCAAGTCTATAAACCATCTTCAGAACAAGTGTCTTATGGAATAGCAAGACATGGAAAGCTCAGTACTTAATGGGTGCAGGCATCTCTCAACAATATGTCATGAAGATCCTATTAGACCAGAGTACTCTGATTTACTCCCACCAAGTAATTAAACCGTGTGACATTTCCTCTCCCAAACCTACTCCCCACCACACGTGATTTTGTTATGGGAACATGAGGCACTATAATGTCTTTAACCACTCCAGGTGTGGGGTGTAAATCTAGCAGCAGGAGTTGGAGGAAGAAATCTCTTCATGTGCATTGGAAGTCTTTCAAGAAGTGAGAAGTCAAAAAACTAATGAATAAGTTATTTATTTTAGCCTGTTGTTTGTGCCATTTAATACAGAAATGTCCATATAAATGGAGATTGTCAACTTTGTGGTTGTTAGTACTCTTCCACAGTTTTACAACTGAACAGGATCTACTAAATACCTGAACCACTGCAGGAACTTGCGCAAATTCATTTGTTAGTTTTCTGGCATTGTGCTAGTATTAATTCTTGATACATTCTTTCTCATATCATGCTCCAATTGGTAGTGGCATCATTCTTTTCTTGCATGTTGGTTTTGTGCTTCATGTCTTGAGAGTTGACCTTTTTATTCTTTTTTTTGGTGGTGGTGCAAGGGCAAGAAAATGGAACTAGGGTTGGCCACTGGATGAGATCCTGAGCCACACCCCCTTCTCAAGCCCAGAGAGTTGGACAGCTATATTCCCTTCAGATCACAATACACCTTGAGGTATTGGGAGCCATGACCTCACACATGCACACCATAAACAAAGAAGCCAATATCCAACACCTTCGTTTAATTTTTCTCTTGAGAATATACTCCATTTTCTTGGTCCTTTCAGATAGTATCCTGAAAAGAAATGGTAACTTATAGGGACACTGTACTCGACATTTTTCCCTCTAGTGAGTATTGTTTGCTTTGAACAATGTAACCCATGACATCAACAGATATATAAGTTGTTCTAGGCACTGTACTAGGAGCTGGGGATATAATAGAGAAGAAGACAGATAAGGTCTTTGGATTCATGGAAAGAAATAGAGAAGACCGGCAATGAATAAGTAAACAAATAGGTAAAATGTCAGCGATTGTGATTAGTTTGTGAAGGGGATATATTGAGTAACATGGTAGGCAAGGCATAGGTAAAGATTTTCTGCAAAGGACAAGATAGTAAATATTTTAAGCTTCGCAACTATTCAACTCAGTCATGTAGCACGAAAACAGTCATAGACAATGTGTAACAAAAACGAGTATAAATGTGTTTCAATAAAACTTCCTTTACAGAAACAGATGGTGGGCCAGGTTTGGCCCATGGGCCAAAGTTTTCCAAACAAAGCACACTTTGTTCTCTATAATTTAGATAGGGTGACCAGAGAAGATCTCTCTGAGGAGAAATATTTTAGCTGAGACTTAAGGGCAAAGCCATGCCAGTGTGTTCTGGTAACACTGTAAGCACAAGAGTTCTGAAGAGTGGAAAGGTTTGGGCTATTCCATAAACTATCAGAAGGTCAGGGTCATCAATGTGGCCGATTAAGGCTGGAGAATAGAAAAAGACAATTATGAAGGGTTGGTAGGTCAGGGTGAGGAATTTAGGTTTTCTTTTAAGTGCAAAGGAGAGCCACTGAAGGGTTTTAAAAATAGAGTGATGTGATCTGACTTGTATTCTATTAAAGGTCACTCAGTCTGTTGTGTGGAGAAGGGATTGAAAGGTTATAGGAGGAACAGTGAGGACCCCACTCTGGAGGCTTTTGCAAGGATCTTGTAAGAGACAATTGTGACTTTTTACTTGGTATTCATACAGAGGTAGGTGTCACTTAACGTCTGCTAGGATAATAACTGTATGACCTACTACATAAACATCTGTGGTCCCATAAACAAAACAAAAACAAACTCATTGCCATTGAGTCAATTCAACTCATAGCGACCCCTCCTTAGGTTTCCGTGGTGGTATCTCTACAGAAGTAGATTGCCCTACCTTCCTTCTGAGGAGGGGCTGGTGGGTTTGAACTGCCAGCCTTCTGGTTAGTAGTCAAATGCCTTAGGCACTATGCCACCAGACCTCCTTGTGGTCCCATAAAGTGTTTTTGTTTGTTTGTTTTTCTTTCTTTTTTTTTTTTTTGAAGGGGAAAGCAGCTCTCCTTTTGTTTATTATTTCCCCCTAATGCTTTTAAAGACCGCAAACCCAACCCTTGCAGCATTGGACCACAGGTGGGCTACAGGAAGATGAGTCAGAGGACAGGCCCTGAGTGTGAGCTCTTGGGCTATGTGTGGCAGGCAGGGTGAGGCAGGGCTTCTGCCCACTCACTTCCTCTTGTTCAGTGCCTGCTGTCACCTCTTAGCAGCAGCAGGGACAGCAGGGACAGCAGTGGTAGCCGCAGTGATGAGGATGACCAGAAGCAGGCTCCCATTATTTTAATACAGTGCTCACACAACATCCAAATCACACAACTCCCACATCACAGAATGGATCGTAACCATTAGGTGACTCACACCTGTACTACTATTATTTAGCCCTTTCCTTGGGTGGTGTAACTCAGTTAACTGCTAACCTAAAAGTTATAAACCTTAAGGTTTGCATCTATCCAGGAAAAGGCCTGGAGGCCCACATCTCAAAAACCAGACATTGAAAGCCCTTTGGAGTATAATTCTACTCTGACACACATAGGATCACCATGAATCAGAATCAGTATGACAGCAATTGTTACTGGTTATTTGCCCTATGAGGTCTTAGTAGTTAGTTATTATCCAAAATTAAAATTTAGGAAGCTGAGTAACTTCTCCAAGGCAATGGATACCCAGGAGCTGGAATGTTTACCCAGGAAGTCTAAATTTCATCCTCTTAGTTACTCCCCTGTACTCCTTTGACCTTAAGTCACCTTTCCCACCATTGCTTGGGCTATGTGGTTGAGTGGTTTCCAGAGATTCTTGGTCCAGTCCACCATGATTCACATATAAGCCATACCAACGTTGGCCTTTGGTGCTTATTGGAGCTAGAATCCTGGACTTGATGCTAAATGCAGAGAATCCAGTGTTTTCCATAGACAACTATCTTGTCTCTGAGTTCATGTGCCAGAGAATGTATGGAGTAGAAACTGGCTTATTACTACTTCAATTGAGCAAATCATTTCACCTTTCTTAAGTCTCATCATCTATAAAAAGATTATTTGTTTTCCTTCCTTCTTTTCAGTATAACATTTTCTCTCATAAATGTGACTTTCAGTGAACCAAACAATGAGAAGAAATTAAAAGCAACAGGTTGGGACAATTCTCTTTTCTTGCTTGTCCACATCACTTTGCTAGAAGTAGGCTCCATGAGGGCATTGTTTTTGTCTTTTTCCCAGAGTCTAAATGAGACCCTGGCATGCAGTAGGAGCTCCATAAACATTTATTTAGTATATGGATCTGTTGTTATTTGTTGTTGTTGAATGGATTCCAATTCATGGCAATCCCATGTTTGCAGAATAGAACTGCTCCATTGGGTTTTCAAGGCAGATTGTTTTAGGAAGCCAATTGCCATGCTTGTCTTCTGTGCTGCCTCTGAATGGGTTTGTACCAACATCCTTTTGACTACTAGTAGTCAAGCTCTTAGCTGTTCATTCCACACCAGGACTCCTATAAGGATCTTCCAATCCTGAAAGAATAAATAACCCACCTTGCCAGAACACTAAACTATTATTAATGTTGTATCGCCATCTGCTGCTAATATGAAAAATTACAGTTGCATCCATGAAAATGAAATCTTTTGTTGTTGTTGGTATTGCTTTAACAAGGTTTAAAGAAAAAAAAAAGTGGGAATCCCTTATGTCTTTTGTATTAAGGTTTAAAAAATCATCTCTATATACCAGAAAGCCTCTTTCTTTTCCATGCAAAGTGAAGAAATACATACACTCACCTACACCGAGAAAGCCTACCAGACAGAGAAGGTAAATAACTGGAAGCTGAACTTAGAAACATCAGGCGGAAGAAGGAACAGAACAAGGTGTGGGGTGCCCCCCTGTGGCTCTTCATAGCCTTTGCTCAGAAGGAGAGGTAAAGGGTAGGCGCCATTGGTGAGGTGGAGTCCTTTCCTTACTGAATTTTAAATGAATTGTGAGATTCCTAAATGCCTGGAAAACTCCCAAGTCTCATATACTATGGGGCCTGGTTCTTTAAAAGTAAGATTATCTTTAATATGTCCACATTCTTCCCATAGCATTTTTTATTTAAAAGAAAAAGATTTTAAAATATCAATTTTGTGGACAAAATTTTTTTCTTAATAGACGGCGAGGTATGTGTTGTCACACGGATTTTCTGTGGACCTCAGTTTTCTCCTAAGAAATGTGGATTGCTCTAGAGAAACTCTAAGACAATTTATAGCTGTGAAAAACATTAAATCTGATAAGCATTTCAGCTGTTCTGATCAAAAAGTGCCCTTCTCACCCTCCCCCATGCAGCATGCAAGGACCTGAAATTATCTTGAGTCTAGGTCTTGAAGGATCTTCCTCAAGTGTCCAGAAATGTGGAAGGGAAGAGAGGTGAAAAAGAAACCTCCACGCAGCCCTAATTTGAGGCTTAAAATATAAATATCCCATCTTCGTGACTCCAAAAGAGAAGATGTTCCTATCAGGGCTTGAAAGATGCTGATGGTTTACTCAAGCACTTACATCTGTCTTATTCTCTGGCCACCTGACTCCATAGTAAGGTATTTATGTTGACACTTAAGATGGCATGAAGCATTGACTGATGAAAATCAAAGACTCTAGTCTGCAGTATGGCTTGCAC
The DNA here is from genome assembly GCF_000298275.1 of Orycteropus afer afer. NCBI lineage: Eukaryota > Metazoa > Chordata > Mammalia > Tubulidentata > Orycteropodidae > Orycteropus > Orycteropus afer. The sequence goes on along the minus strand of NW_006921813.1, from coordinate 1,961,757 downwards.
CTCAACATAAAGAAAACAAAAATCCTCACAACTGAACCAATAAGGAGCATCATGATAAATGGAGAAAAGATTAAAGTTCGCAGGATTTCATTTTACTTGGATCTACAATGAACCTCCATGGAAGCAACAGTGAAGAAATTAAATGACATATTGTGTTGGGCAAATTGACTATAAAATACCTCTCTAAAATCTTAAAAAGCAAAGATATCGCCTAATGATTAAGGTGCACCTGACCCAAGCCATGGTGTTTCAATTACCTGATATATATGCAAAAGCTGCACAGTGAAAACGGAAGACCAAAGAGGGTTTGATGCATTTGAATTGTAGTGTTGTTGAAGAACACTGCATGTACTGCCAGAAGAATAAACAAATCAGTTTTGGAGGAAGTGCCAGCCAGAATGCTCCTTAGAAGTGAGGATCGTGACACATCATTTTCCTTACTTTGCACATGTTATCAACAGAGGCCAATCACTGGAGAGGGACATCATGCTCGTTAAAGTGGAGGGTCAGCCAAAAAGAGGAAGACCCTCAACAAGAAGGACTGTCACAGTGGCTGTAACAATGGCCTCAAACCCAGCAATGACTGTGAGCATGGCACAAGATTTTGATCTGTTATACATAAGGTCGCTAAGAGTCACAGCCAACTTGATGGGACCTGTGGTGGTTACGTTTGTGTGTCAATTTGGCTGGGCCTGGTTGAGTGTCTGGGCAGCTGGTGGTAGTTATTCTTCATGATGAGACTGGTAATCAACTCCACGTTGGGATCTACCACAAGCAGCTGAGTAGCTGCTTTGGGATGTGATCTGCTTCCCGTATATTAGAAACAGCTTTGGGAATGGTCTCTAAGCTTATGGTGTACTTGGACCCAGTGTGTAGCCGTGTCGTTGTTCAGCAGTCTGCTATGCTCTGCTGACCTTCGGATTTACAATAGACTTAAATTAATGGCCTGCCATGTGGTTTGGTAACATCGGGACTGTGCCTTTTTACTTGTCAACCTTGGGGCTTCTCAGCCTCAGCAGCCAACAGCTGCCTAAGTGAAGAAACGCCTCTAGCTCCAGTGGGCTGGGAGCAGGAGGCAGAGCTGGACCCCAAGGTTGAGAGGGGCTTTCACCTAGCCCCTAGAGCCTGGCACTTTGAACTTGAACTTAAAGCCTCCAAATTGTAAGAATAAACTCCTGTTTGTTAAAGCCATCCCATTTGTGGTATAATTCTTCTCAAAGTGGCACTAGGTAACCCGAACAGCACCTAACAACGTACCAAGGGCCAGGATTGCACCTTTGTACTTGCAGCTCAGTGGAAGTCTTTACCTCTACTTCTCCTTCAATGAAATACAATCTGTTGCTCTCAAGTTGATTCAAATTCATAGCAACATTATAGGCTCTAAATATCCAAGGTTGTAAATCTTTATGGAGGCTGACTGCCACATCTGTCTCTCACAGTTGTTAGGTGCCATTGAGTTGGCTCCAACTCATAGCGACCCTGTACAACAGAACGAAACACTTCCCGGTACTGCGCCAGCCTCAAAATCCCTGCTCCTCCCACAGAGTGGCCAATAGTTCAGTTACACTGAGGGCTTTACCACTGCACACCAAGATTCATTCCATGAAATATGTGTTGTTGTTAGCTGCCATCGCATTGGATTCGGCTCCTCACGAGCCTCGTGGACAACAGAATGAAACACTGCCCGGTCCTGCCATCCTCACAGTCGCTATGCTGGAGCCCATGATTGCAGCCACTGTGTCAATCCATCTCATTGAGGGTCTTCCCCGTTTTCACTAACCTTCTACTTTACCAAGCATGACAGCCTTCTCCAGGGACTGGTCCCACCTGGCACATGAACAAAGTACAAGAGATGAAGTCTGGACATTCTAGTTTCTCATGAGCATTTCAGTAGTACTTCTTCCAGGACAGATTTGCTTGTTCTTCTGGCAGTCCATGGGATATTCAATATTCTTCACCAACACCACAATAAAGGCTTCTACAGTCTTCCTTATTCATTGTCCAGCTTTCACATGCACATGAGACCACTGAAAAGACAACGGCTTAGTCAGGTGCACTTTGTTTTCTAAGTGTCATCTTTGCTCTTTAACACATTAAAGAGGTTTTTTTTGCAGCAGATTTGTCCAATGCAATACATCCTTGATTGCTGCCTCTGTGAGTGTTAATTGTGGGTCCAAGTAAAATGAAACCCTTGACAACTTTAATCTTTTTTCCATTTATCATAATGCTTATTGGTCCAGTCATGAGAAGTTTTGTTTTCTTTCTGTGGAGCTGTAACCCATACTGAAGGCTGTAGTCTTTGATCTTCATCAGTGTTTCAAGTCTTCTTCACTTTCAGCAAGCAAGGTTGAGCCATCTGCATATCACAGGTTGTTAATGATTCTTCCTCCAATCCTGATGCTTTATTCTTTCCCATATAGTCCAGTTTCTCAGATTATATGCTCAGCATACAGATTGAGTAAGTGTGGTGAAAGGCTCTAACACACACCTTTTCTGATTTTAAACCATGCAGTATTCCACTGCTCTGTTTGAAGAACTTTCTCTATGGTCTATGCACACTTTCCTCATGATGATCCACACTAATGCCTTCGCACAGTTAAAAAAGCACAGGTAAACATCTTTCTGGTCTTCTTTGCTTTCAGTCAAGAGCAGTCTGACATCAGCAATGATATCCTTTGTTCCATCAATTTCTGGAGCCTTGTTTTTCACCAGTTCCTTCAGTGAAGCTTGTTGCTGTTGTTATTGTGCCTTGGACTTCTTTTAATACATCGGTTCTTGATCACATACTACCTCCTGAAATAGCTGATTGTCAACCAATTCTTTTTGGTTCAGTGACTGTATTCCTTCCATCTTCTTTTGTTGCTTCCTGCTTCATTCAATATTTTGCTCACAGAATCCTTCAGTGTCGCAATTCAAGCCTTGAATTTTTTCTTCAGTTCTTTCAGCTTGAGAAACACCAGTGTGTATTTCCTTTTTGGCTTTCTGAGTCCAGGTCTTTGCAGATTTCCGTATAATACTTTGCTTTGTCTTCTCATGCTGCTCTTTGAAATCTTCTGTTCAGATCTATTACTTTTCCATTTCTTCCATTCCCTTTAGCTACTCTCAAGAGCAAGTTTCCCACTCTCCCCTGACATCCACTTTGGTCTTTTCTTTCTTTCTTGTCTTTTTAATGGCTTTTAACTTTCTTCATGTACGAAGTTCTTGTCAACCAACAACTCATCTGATCTTCAGTCATTTGTGTTCAATGTATCAAATCTATTCTTTGAAACAAACAAAAACAAACTCACTGCCATCAAGTCAATTCAATTCATAGTGATCCCTCCTTGGGTTTCTGAGACAGTATCTCTATGGAAGTAGATTGTCCAATTTTCCTTCTGAGGAGTGGCTGGTGGGTTTGAACAACCAGCTTTCTGGTTAGCAGTCAAATGCCTTAGGCACGATGCCACCAGAGCTCCCATCTGTTCTTTAGATGGTCTCTAAGTTCAGGTGGGATATATTAGAGGTTGTGTTTTGGTTTTCATGGACTTGTTTTAATTTTCTTCATCTTCAACTGAAACTTGAACATGAGCAATTAATGGTCTGTTCTACAGTCAGCTCCTCGCATTGTTCTGACTGATGATGTTTAGCTTCTCCATCATCTCTTTCCACAAATGTAGTCAATTTGATTCCTGTGTATTCCATCTGGTGAGGTCCATATGTATAGCTGCTATTTATATTTATGAAAAAGGTATTTGCAATGAATAAGTCTTTGGAGTCATTGATCTTGCAAAATTCTATCACATAATCTCCAGCATCATTTCTGTCATCAAAGCCATATTTTCCAACTATGGATCCTTCTTCTTTGTTTCCAACTTTCACATTCCAATCACCAATAATTATCAATAGATCTAGATTGTATGCTTGGTCAATTTCAGATTGCAGAAATTGGTGAAAATCTTCAATTTCATCATCTTCAGCTTTAGTGGTAGGTGCATAATTTTGAATAACAGTAGTATTAACTTGTCTTCCTTAGAGGTGTATGGACATTATCCGGTCACTGGCAGCATGGCACTTCAGGATAGATTTTGAAATGTTCTTTTTGACATTGAATGTGATGCCACTCCTCTTCAATGTGTCATTCCTGGTGTAGTAGATCATATAATTTTCTAATTCAAAATGGCTAATACCAGGCCATTACAGCTCACTAATCCCTAGGATATCCATCTTTATGTATTCCATTTCATTTTTGACAACTTCCAGATTCTCTGGATTTCATTCTTCAGAACATTCCATGTTCTAATTTTTAATGGATATATGCAGCTGTTTCTTCTCATTTTGAGCTGTGACACGTCAACAATTGAGAGATCTAAAAGCTTTACTACACCCACACCCTTGAGGTCAACTCTACTTTGAGGATGCTGTTCTTCCCCAGTGGTAATATGAATAATTTCTAACCTGAGGGGCTCATCCTCTAGTACTACTATATCAGACAACATTTCCTTATATTTATAAGGTTTTCAGGGGCTAATTTTTTTGCAGAAGTGAACTGACTCTTCCTTCTCCCATCTGTTTTAGTCTGGAAGTTCTGCTAAAGCCTGCCCTTCCTGCTGATATTTGAAATACCTGTAGTAAAGCTTCCAGCATCACATCAACATGCAAATGGCCACAGTAAGAAAAACTGAGAATGAATTGTGGTCAATGAAATTTGTTGTTGTTGTTGTTATGTGCCGTCGAGTCAATCCCAACTCCTAGCGACCCCTCCTTGGGTTTCCAAGGCTGTATCACTA
>NW_006921813.1:1954729-1955741 GCF_000298275.1 Orycteropus afer afer | reverse complement strand
TCATTATACTCCTTCTCTACCTTTTTTCCTTATTGCCCTATCCCCAGATATTGCAGGTTTTCTTGTTTTTTTCTCCTTCTTTTTGCCTTTTCTTTTTTGGTTACTGTTCCTGTGTGATTACATTGTGTATTTTTTGTCCATGTGCTTTTAGTTTTTTGATTGTTATTCAATTGTAGTTTTTGTCTAATTGAGTGGGAGACAGCAACAGTCTCCATAAGACACAAATATACCCACACCTCCTGCAACTTCACTTACTGAGTGAGAGCCACCACCTTCTTCTCCATCAATGGGCCAATGATAAAAAAACACCAAGAAGATCCTGAATCACCCTGGGCTGCACTTCACAAACATTTAACAGAGATCTAAATACAACAACACCTTGATGTCTCAGAGACAACAGACCATCACAGTCCACACAAAGAAGCAAGATAAAGTGGTAGAAACAAGGGAGCAGGATACAGATCCAGAACACATTCCTGAGGAAGAGGCAGCATTGGAACTCTTTGATAAGGAATTCAAAAGAATTGTAATTAGGTAACTTCAAAGGATTGAGAGACAAACAAAAGAAAACACAGAGAAAACCCTAGAAGAATTTTGGAAGAAAATACAAGAAGAAAATGACAAAATAAATGAAAAATTAGAAATGATTCTAAATCTACAGATAGAAATCCAGAAGATTAATACTAAATTGTCAGAAATAGATAACCCATTGGAAGGGCAAAGGAGCAGAATTGATGCAATGGAAAACAGAATTAATGAGATTGAAGACAAATACCTGAATACTTCTTTGGAAAGGGATCAATCAAAAAAAAAATAAATAAATAAAATAACAAAACAAAATGAAGAAAGCCTAAGGTTTATGTGGGATGTCATCAAAAGGAATGACCTACGTGTCATTGGAATTCCAGAACAAGAAGAGAAAAATAATAGCACTGAGAAAATTGTCCAAGATCTGTTGGAGGAGAACTTCCCTGATATGATGAGAGATGAGAATATATCCATTCAGGAAGTC